>NC_081180.1:140767551-141112883 GCF_029867415.1 Vicia villosa | reverse complement strand
AGTATGCATAATGGGCTGTGGAGAAGCCATGACAGCAGATCTTGGAATCTCAGCGTTCTGTTGTGCGAAACCCATTGACGTTGCTCTTGGAACTTCAATTTCCAGAGGTTTGTAACCCTCCGGTGGACGCATATCCATGGTGACTTTTGGAGCTTCAGAAGCTGGAGGTATGTACCCTTCTGGAGTAAAGTTATACGGCATGCCCCAAGGTCGATCAGGCGGCATGGTATACTGAGGAACAGGAGTAGAAACAATCTCGGAAACCACAGTCCTTTGTGGTTCTTCTGGCGTTGGTCGATTCTGCGCAACTACCAGGGCTTCTACCATACCATTGAGTCTTTCAACAGTACCTTTGAGAGTATTAATCTCTTCTCTGAGTTCTTCATTCTCTTGCTCAAAGTCTTCCATTCTTTTCTTGCGACTTGAACGAGTGTTGTATGGATGAGACAGCTTGAAAGTCTTGGTTCACCTCCTTCTCCTCCTCTCTTTCTGGAGAAAGGAAAGTGATTATTAGATCCGCGACAATTCCCGTGTCAGTGCGTACGACTAAAGCGATGTATGATATGCAATTAAGTTAATATTTTTCAAGGAAACACCATAATTACGTTATGAAACATCAAACTTTTATTAATTAAGCGAAAACGCCGTTTTTTACACACTTTGAAAAGGGAAATACAGAGAAATTGAGAGAAAGGACTCTAAAACTTTGATGAAGAGCCGACTTCACGTTCTAACCTCTTCTTCTGTTTCTTGAGCTGAGCGTTCTCTGACGTGAGCTGATCGATGATCCAGGAAGCAGGAGGGATATGATGAGAAAGTGACGTTTGTGTCACTTGTCGATCGAGCATTTCAAGTAACTCATCCTTCCTTCTTAGGATGTTCTGAATTTCAACATTTTCCGTGTTGACAATTCGATACTTGTTCCTCCAAGCATTCCTTTCTTGGCATACCTTGTTTAATGCCGCTTGCAGTTTTTCAACATCGGTGGAGAAAAGGTAAATTGGTTCCCTTAGGGGAATAGGTTCTTGATGTTGATATGGCATCCTGAGCTTGAATGCTCTGACACGTACCCATTGAAGGTAAGGATCCAGGGAGATGCAAAGATGTTTTCCTAACAATCTTCTCCCTTTGCTGTGTACAAGACGCCAGGCTTGGACAATTTCCTTCTTTAGCATGTTGCCATGATCGTCAATGTTCTTGAAGAACAGACCCTCCAATTGAATGTTACTTGGTATATTTTTCATGGGATAGCCCTATTGACGACGGGCTAAAGCTGGATTGTAACTGATTCCTCCCTTAGTTCCAATAAGGGGTACGTTGGGGAAATTTCCGCAACTGAAGATGATCTTGATTTCGTCGTTGTCAGGACTACACCACTCAATGTCCGTATGAGTGAGAGACATGATTTTCTGTGACCAGTAAAGGCCATCCCTCATGTTCCAGAAAGTGCTAGACTTTGGCAGGTGCGAAACGAACCATTCGTATAACAACGGTACGCAGCATGTGATTAATCCTCCTCGCTGCAGGTTTCTTGAATGCACAGAGTGATAAGCATCCGCAAGCAAGGTTGGAACTGGATTTCCAATTAAGAAGATCTTAATTGCGTTGATGTCGACGAAATCGTTAATGTTAGGGAACAAAAACAATCCGTAGATAAGCAAAGCCAAGATTTCCTCAAAAGCGCTCATATCTTGGATGCTGACGAAGTACCGAGCTTGATCAAACAGGAATTTGGAGGGCAATCCTTGAATTCCTCCTCTACTCACCATATGAGTTCTGATGTCGACTACGTTCAAAGGAGTAGTTGCAGCAATGATAATGTCGTCAGGGTTCTTTTCCAAACCGGAGTACGGATCTTGCGCGTACACGGGTATTCCAATCAGACGAGAGTACTCCTCTAACGTAGGCATGAGCTGATAATCTGGAAAGGTGAAACAGTGATACGTTGGATCGTAAAATTGTACCAAGGTGGGAAGGATCCCATCCACCATGTTGGTATTGAGCAAAGGCAGAAGTTTTCCATACTTCTCCTTGAAAGCCTGGGGGTTGACCACCAGTTTTCCGAGCTTTCCCAGTTCCTCGACCTGGGGAATCTTGAAGGTGTATTTCCTAGCTTTCTTTCTTCCGTAATCCATGGTATAGATCCTTAAGTCCTTTCTCCGTTTCTCTCTTTCTATGAAGTTCAAAACGTTCGTTATTTAGTTTCCTTGAAAAACGACTTGAAAAAGACTCTTTTTGTTTTTAGTTGTTTATTAATGAATGATGCATGAATGCATGAATGCACACACAAGAGTTTTAAACAAACATGGCGTTGAAGGGCATAGTGGTCATGAAGTCCAAACGCAATCCCCGCCCCAATGGTAAACTAAGGTTAAGGATTTTTGTACCTGTAGAACGGGTTCTAGGGGTCTCAGAGTTTTTGCTCAACCTTAAAGATACGTTGATTGGTATCTATAAGAGAGTTTTCTCTGAGTGTAGTATCTGCGTGACAATTACTTCCGTAATCACCGCTCTACGTCCTAAAGAAGGCTTTAAGTGGGGTTAATGTGTTTCTAGGTCCTCCTGGTACAAATCAGTCTCGGAATGCAGTGGCGCAGTTAATCACAACCAGCCAGGCAAATCCCAAGAGTAGACTTGGAAACCAAGATTAGAGGGCCTTCACCGGGAAGACATCCTCCATCCTATCTTATGTTGCACTCAAATCCGGGTATAGGATTTCTCACCACAAGGGGGAATCAAGCCCTTTCCCGATACAGAATAATCAAAGTAAACAAATATAAATGCAACAATCACATGAAATGACACAGAGGTTAGGCATGACCTCTCTTGTTTGAGGGGGAATTTGGCATCCCTAATTCCTCATTGGGGCTGGACCAGCAACAGGTCAACCATTGGTTTGGATGAAAAACCAAGGTTTTTAACACTTATATCCCCAGCAGAGTCGCCATTTTTCTGTGGTGGTCGTTTTCTTTACCTCCCCGTTTCACTTGGGAGGACGGCACGCTAAACCCTTCACGCGAAATTTGGAAGGAGAATGCGCCCGTGGTGGGATGAATTTTATTTCAGTTCTTCCTACGATATCACACGAACTTTCTTATTTGTCCTACGAGTAGGAAAGGGGAAAAAAGATCTCAACTAAACCCTAGGAGTTTGCTAAGTGTGGGGATTTCACCTAGACTAGAAATTCTGGAGTCCGGGAGGTCGGTTATACATAGGGAAGTGTTTAAGCACCCTACATATCTGTAGTACTCTACAGGAACCTTCTCTGTGTCATTGTGATTGTGTTTATTGCTAATGATTGGGAAAGTTTCTCCTTTGTGTTAGGAGAAGGAATTGAATTGATTTGAAAAGACAGACAGACAGACAAACTGACTATTTTTGGTATTTTATTAGCTCGCTGAGATTCCTTGTGAACCTCATGCCTACATATCCCTAGTGGAAGTCAGAGCTTAATGTAGTTCGGGGAACTAACTAGGGAAATTAATTGTTTTTTTGGTGCCTTGTTTGAAGCTCAAGGTTGAAGCTTGGAATTAAATCTCTGTTTACAGTAAAGAGACATGAAATTATCTCTACAGAGAGGTATTTGTACTATTCTACCACAAACATTTAAAGGAGTGACAGAATAACTGAATTCATTTCATTCAAGAGGGGGACCTTACTTGTGTATGTGCAAGTATACCAGTCAAATGCCTCTTAAATGAAAGAAGGATGCTCATCCAAATTAGGGAAAGTTACCACATGTCTGGGTTTTACTGCCAGCTCATGCCTTTCAAAATCCTAAATGGGAGACTTGATTAAAATTGAAATGAAATGTTTGTTTGTTTGGATGTGGTAGAGTAGTAAAAATATCTCTTTATGGAGATAAGCTATGTCTATCTACTGTATAAAAGATTTGACTTTTAGCTGGCTTGTATGAGGCCCAAGCTTGAGGCTTTTTGATTGATTAATTAATATTATTGACTCTGGGAGATGACTCCACTGGGGATTAATTACAGGGTATTTTAGTGTTCTGTACAAAGCCCAGAATTGAGGCTGACTCTACTTAGGGAGACTCTATTTATGTGCCTTGTACAAAGCCCAAGGTTGTGGCTGACTTTAGCTAGGGAAAAACACTATTTTCTGCCTTGTACAAAGCCCAAGGTTGTGGCGGACTCTTAAATGAATTAAGTATTGATGACTATATGGGGAAAGATTCTAAGTGTTAGGAATCTTTGACACATGAAAGATATGGTTTATCTGCCTTGTACAAAGCCCAAGGTTGTGGCTACTGAGTGATGAAGGACTCACTGGGGAGACTCTATTATCTGCCTTGTACAAAGCCCAAGGTTGAGGCTGACTCTTGACAGGGGAGTTTTATTGTTTTGGTGCCTTGTATGAAGCCCAAGGTTGAGGCTAACTGTTTTTGTTGGTTTTGACTCTACTGAGGAGGTTTTATTTATTAAAAGACTATTTTTCTTTGGAAGCTAACCCTTTCCAGGGATTTTGACTCAGCTGGTGAATTTGTCTGTTAAAAGACTGACTTTTATCATGTTTTTTTGGAGGCTGACCCTTTCCAGGGGTTTTGACTCTTTTGGGGAAATTATCTCCTAAGAGAGTGAAATTATTTATTTTTTTGACATTCTTATTAATTGACTTTGGAGGCTAACCCTTTCCAGGGGTTTTGATATTTTAGACAGATGTTGGAGGCTAACCCTTTCCAGGGGTTTTGACATTTTAGACAGATGTTGGAGGCTAACCCTTTCCAGGGGTTTTGACATTTTAGACAGATGTTGGAGGCTAACCCTTTCCAGGGGTTTTGATATTTTAGACAGATGTTGGAGGCTAACCCTTTCCAGGGGTTTTGACATTTTAGACAGATGTTGGAGGCTAACCCTTTCCAGGGGTTTTGACATTAAAATGAATGGCAGAAAGATTATCTAGTGAGACTTCTTGTTTAAAGCCCAAGATGAAGGCTGACTCAATGCTGAGGATGATCAAACATGGATCCTAGACTCTGCTAAGGAAGATTGATGAAGATGAGGGTGACAGAGACTGTCCATGTCTCTCATTCCAAAAAGTGTACTCAATGCAAAATTGAGACAAACTTAGCTTGTTTAAAGTCTGGTTTAAATTGGAAGAAACTCACCAGGATAGGCTAAAAGGTGACTAAAGACCTGTTCCTATGTTTATAAGAAACCTGATGGGTCCTTGTATACAAGCTCAAGAGGAAGCTGGAAATGCTTTTAAGAAGCCTGTGGGTCCTTGTACAAAGCCCAAGAGGAGGCTAATCGAGGGTCCTTGTTATAGCACAAGAGAAAGCTATGTAGTTTTGAACTTATTTTGGCTCTAAGCAAATGGGTAAGAGGTTTCACCGGGAATAATTCCTCTTTGGGTGGATGTGTCCTATTTTTTGGATTCTAAGGTTTTTGCCAAGATGTTTCACCGGGAATAATTCATCTTGGGGGTTTGAACTACAGATCTCTAATTAGGAAAGAGCCTTCACCGGGAAGACATTCTCAATCCTAGGTCATATTCCTATAATATATATATAGTTTAACTGTCCTAGGGTTTATACTCAAACGCAGTTCTAAACTAATATATGCACAGTTTATATTTGACAGTAATTTAAATAAAGACTGTAAATTGAAAGCTTGTAAAGCCTAACCTGGATGGAGTGGAGGCCATTGAAGAAGTATGTACAGAGCCTCAACAGTATTTTTGTTGTTTTTGTTGATAACAGTTGAATATATATATGATAAACAGTTAATGGTTTTTGAAAACAGAAGAAGTGAAGATGGACAAAGGTCACATAGGTATCTGAAGAGTTTCACCGGGAATAATGCCCTTCAAATACCAGAAGAATGTTTTGAAAACAGAAAGAAGATTTTGAAAATACAGTTTTGAAAACAAGCTAAGAAGAGAAGGTTTTTGGGACTTACACTCTATTAGAGGCCCAGTACTTTGCAGTACTGGTGATAAAAGCAGTTGAAAATGATTTGAAACGATATAAGGTTTTGTTGTTTGAAAACCTTAATCATCCGTTTAATCGGAGATTGATAACAGCTTTGAAAATTGACAAAAGTCAACTTAATCAAAGTAAAAATAAAGATTTTTACTTAATTAAGACCTAAATAATTAGGGTTTTATCATAAACTTATTTACAAAGTGATTAAGTTAAAATAAAGTGATAATATATATTTAAAGTATTTAAGAAAACACTTAAAACATACTATTTTAAACCTAATAAAAATACATGAAATAAATAATATTTTTATGATTTTTTTGATTATTCACAAAATAGATATGTTAAATAAGAAGTGTGTGAAAAATGAAGTGAAAATGATTTAATTTGATAGGTTAAATATTTATGTGAAGTTGTGAAGGAAATAAGTGTGAAAAGTGGTAAAAAATATAGAAATGTCTTCACCAAGGCTTGAACTCACGCCCTTTAGGTCACACACCCAAAACCAAACCACTGGGCCAGCGCGCGCATGGTGATAGTAACTTGCACTCATTTGGTTATGTTTTAAAACAAGTAGCAAATCATTGAAAAAATAAAAGAATCAAAAAGTCTGGGGCGAGGGGGATTCGAACCCCAGACTTTGGGCACGCGCAACACACAAACACTCTCTACCACTGGGCTATCACGTTTTAGTCGTTAATGAAACAGGTATCAATCAAAATAAAATAAACTTAGACCTGAGTTTGAAAATTGCGCGCCACCACCATCTTCGTCTTCAACCTCAAGCTCTCAAATTTCAAATTTATGAACTTGCTCATTTCTCCACCAATTGCAAAGATGTAAAGACCAAACTTGCTCTAAATTTACTCACGATTCTAAATATGTAACTAACATGTACTTATATTAACTACATCTAACTAATTTACCAGAAATCGTGAAGAACCCTAAAACTTAAAAATCAAATTAAATGGCTATGCTGAAAGATAAATGAATGATGATAGAGGGTTTTCAATCCTCTGATGATGCTGAACAAGATAGAATCGAGCTTTATCACAAAGAGTGCTTAAATTAAAGAGGTGAGGTTCAGAAACTTACCTCTGAAACTGAAGGTCGTGAGGATGATTGAGGGCACCTGGGCTTGAATGAATGATCTCAATAGCTTCCCTGAGACTCAATGATGCTAACTGGATGTTTATTATAGCCTGAATCCTTCTGAATTGTTCTATGGACCTCCCTCGATTTCAGCTTCAAGTGAACATGGAGGGTGTTGAATTTAGAGTTACAGATGGGCTGCAGCCATCTGGTTAGCTTCACTATGACCTGAGGAGTGTGCCTGGATGATTGGCTTGGCTCAGAACCTCCTGAATTACTCCATGGACCTCCAACTGCAAATGCTCCAAAGTGAGAGCAACAATGGTGTTCCTCCACCTACAGAAGTGATCCAGGTGCTTGGATCACCTCAAATGACCTCCCTTGAGATGTTAGAATGCTCACTTCCCAAAGATAAGCTCTGGTTTGAAGAAATCGATTCTTCTTGCCAAAGAACTTTGAAAAACAATGAACAAAAGAAGAGAAAGAGAAAGCAAGTAATATGGTTGCTTTGGTGTGTTTTTGAATGAGGAATGCATCTGTATTTATAGGCAAATGGATCAGTATAGCTGCAGAGGAGTGAGCTTCCTTAGTGAAGTTGATTTGGTTTCTTAGCCATGAAGGAAATTTGCAAATATCTCTTATGCAATGATGAGAATTTTGATTCCATTTGATCAATCCCCTAGCCCTCGATTTTGCTTGATCTTAGGGGACAATTCTGAGCCAGAAATGAGCTCTAATTGGTTGGTGAGAAGATTCCTTGGGTGATTCATCAATTTGCCATAAATTCACAAATGTAATCATTACATAATCACATGTTCTTGTTTTTAGAATCTTCTTCAATTCTTATGGCATGGTGAAAATGAATGCATGGCATGTTTGCAGATGTATTATGGGTCATGTAGCATCTGTATTTGAGGTCATGTGCACAAAATTTCAAAGTTCCAAAATGATGCATGACCTATAATTTTACTTCATGAGGCCAACTTTGAACAAGCATAACTCTTAGCTCAAATTGAATTTTGAGAAGGTTGAACACAATTTGGAAAGCCCTAAACACCTACTTTAAATCATTAGTTTATGTCTTCTTCAGAATCCTTTGGGAAATTTGTGAAAAATGAGGCCAAAGTTGGAAGAAAACTAGGTTAAAACACTTAGAAAAATTTCTAAGTGTTTATGACTTAAACTTCAAAATTTCCAAAACTTCATAAATGGTTGATCTTTTGAAAAAAGTTCCCTTGTAAGATGTTGTTTTATTTGGCAAGATCTACAACTTTCATGTTGGAAGTTTTTTGAGTTGTGTAGGTGAAATTTTGAGATCTCACCATGCCTTCAAAAACCCTAATTCCCGACTTTTCGCTCCTTGATGAATTTCTTTGAATTCCTTTGGCCAAATGACTTTGACATCCATATATTGATGATATTGATCTTTGAAAGTCATTTTTTGACCAAAAACCTTAAAAGTCAATGATGATCCTTCACAGTTGACTTTTTCCTGACAAAGTGAATTTTTTTGGGCTTTTGTGTAGAAATAAGATCTTCTCCCCAAATGGATGATATAAATGGATTATATGGAGGTAGTAGAGATCCTTGAATCATGTCTTGAGTTTTGGATTCATGCCCTGATCAGAAGTCAACTATCTTGGTGAATTAGGTCAAAACCCTAATTTGTCGACCATGTGAAAGTAATGACTGTAGACTTTGAATTGAAGTGTGATGTCCAGTAGACCTTGTAATATGAGTTATTTGAAGATGATTGATGTCTTTGAATGACCCTCTGAGGTTTTTTAGGGTTTCCCAGATGTGATCCCTGATTTCAGTCCTTGATAGGCTCAAAACCCTAGTCTGGTGACCTGAGTAAACCTGTACTCATATGACTGGATGTCTAATCAATCATAGATGAGAAAAGTGAAGTTTTTGAGCCCCATGATTGTATTAGAGACTAGTCTTTGTATTGATTGATCCTTTGCCTGAGCTTTCTTGTCTTTGAGCATCCTCGATTAGGTACCAGATGGAGAAATGACTGCTCTGGGTACTTGTCTTGACCTGATAAAAAATCCTGAAGATATATCATCTCAGGGGGGTCAAAAATTAGGGTATGACAACAAATATTCCTATTTATAACCTGATCCCAATTGGACTTGGACTTACAAATCGCAACACTCCTTGCTGTTACAAATATGCAGAAATATTCTGCTACAAATAAGGTCTTTTAATCACGAGTTTCCTAATTTATCTCCTAAATTAGAAACTATTGAATCTTCAAGCTTCTGATCTGATTATTCCTGAATCTTCAATCTTCTGATCTGATTCTTCAATTATTCTTTTGACCTTTAAATTTACGCCACATAGGATTACAAAATATTCTTCGAATATCCTGTATCTGTTGAGTACAAACTTAATCTTCCTTCCAGTTCTGCAGGCGCGATGTCATGAGTTGATGTCATGACATTCCATATAACATCTTGCTTGTACCTGTTTTGTTTACTTTATATTTGCAAGATTCACAATTAAACCTTTTTGCTGTTATTATATATTTGAGCCAAACATTAGATAATAATACAGAACAGACAGAGCATTAACATCTCCCAAAAAATAATTTTCTCTCACTTAAATTTCCTTAGTGCCTTTGAGTGAAAAACTACTTGTGAGGAAGAAATGTATTGGAGTCATGATGTTATTATTATTCTCAAGAATGCGATATTCTCGGGAAATCGAGTTTGATTCTTGAGATAAACCAGTCTTAAAAATCTTTTTTTGGTGCTAGAACTCTGCTAGAAAAAGTTATGTTTAGTTATTGAGATTAGTAAGGAAAATCTCTATGTGGTTCGTTAGCTCATCATGGTGAATTTCAATTATCATCTATTTACTAGAATATCTATATCATCTTGTATCAAGGTTTAAGTCTGTTGAGTTTCAATTATCATCTATTTACTAGAAGTTATATTCCATACATTTTTGTGCCCAATATCCTACATGGTTCACAAAAAAAGTTGGATGAACTGATCAAGACTATGGTTCCCAAAGAAATTGACGCTTTCACTTCTTAGGCTACTCAAGAGAATAATTTCATAAATGTTGAGGACAAGGTGTAGCAACCTGCCCTAAAAATTAATGTTTATAGAGTCGCCACCTATTCTACCAAGGCGAATAGGAAACCTTACACAGTTAAGAGATCAGAGTAAGATTATTATAATCAAGTCGAGGGAAGGTGTTAGGCATCCTCAACCCTTTCCTATGGCTTTGAATCTAAGGTCAAAATTTATGGCTAAAATATTCAGGTTTAATAGCTAAGGAAATGAATAGGGGAAAAATGAGATTTATGGGGAAGGTGACTCGCCTTGTTGCCAAGTGCCTACGTATCTCCTTATGGAGAATCAGAGTCAACGTAGTTCGGGCACAGGGTTGTACACCTTAGAATTAGAGTTTGATTTGATATGGTTTGAAGTTGTTTTAAAGGCTTTTTGAGTGGCCTATCGTAGTTTTGAATTTTTGATTTGAAGATGAAAGTGTTTTGAAGTTTGGCGTACAACCCTGATTTGATATGTTATCGTTAGGTGCGATGATCAATAGATTTGATCATTATAGTTAACGGATTAAGTAATGTATTGCTGGTTACTCTGACCGATAGATTCGATCGTCGCGAGCAGCAAATAAAATGTATTTTAAATTTTGTAATCAGATTATGGGTTTTATCATTGCCTCTCATAACCAATAGATTTGATTATTTCATGACAACGAATTCAATTATTTACGTTTTATTATTTTATCTCTCGTCATTGCGACTAATAGATTTAGTCGGGTCGCAGAGAGAATTAATTAAGGATTGATGTTTTTGCCAAATGGGCAATGGGATTGGGCAAACCCTAATGCATCAGTAACCTTCCTAGGGTTTTTGTGATTTAACAGTTAAAAATAATTAAATCAATTAAGTCGAATAATCGAAAGAATCAAATAATCGGGACATAACTCTAAACCCTAATTATAACCTAACCCTAATTTATACTAATCCTAAAATAAATTAGTTTAATTAAACATAATTAATTTATTTTAATCTAAGTAATTTAACAATAAAAACACAAAATTATATAAAAAACCTGGCTTTTATTGTGTGTGGGCAGCTCTGTGGATCTGTAGTATGCGCCTCCCTTTCATATGTGTTGGATCTGAGCTGAGGGAAATACTATGGCCCAGATTAGAGGTGCATCGTATGTTTCCTGTTGATGCTGTGCACTGGATCAAGAAAGATGTTTATTCATAAAAACATATGTTTGAACCTTGGGGTCCCAACCTTTTACTCCCTGCCAGCTATGCTACGTTTTCCAGTTATTCAATAAACAACACAAAAACTATATAATAAAAACAACGTTCAAGTGGAGAATTCAAACCAACAGTCGCCTGGGCCCACCACCAACGCGTATATCCAATGAGAAACGGAGAGAGAGTCCTTGAAGTTTGACCAGCCAACACATCTCTGCCACACATGGAGAGAGAGCGAATATTGGCTGACTGGCCAATAAGGGAAGGTCAAAGGGCCACGCGTGCATCCACAACCCTGAGGCCACCGGACCGGCGCGGTTCCGGTCATCTTCTCCGGTGAGGAGAATCTTCACCACCTGCGAAAACGATCGAAACGAACAGCAAAACAAACCAGATTCACTAATTGGGAGGCTGTGAATTCGATGGCGGCGTTATTTTTGAGTGAAAGGCCCTGCAACTAGAAAAACGAACGTGAAGACCTTTGTGCCCTAAACATGGCAAATCCAGGCTCCGGTTCTAAGCCTCACATGTGATGCGTCCGATCCATTCCAATCAAGCCCCTGAACCTCCGAAGAAGATGAATGGCGAGGTATGGAGTGGCTGCAAGCTTAGGTTGTTGTTGCGCCAAGATCCTGAAGCCCTCAGGGACATGAAACAACTCTCCAAATTTGCTGGAAAGAGCTTCAATGTGGACCACGAAATTGCACCTTTCTTTTAATCTTTTTCAACCTTGTAACCCTACCTTTCTCCACCCTCCCACCCAAAACCCCTGGTTGACTGTAATGCTCAGAATAAATAGCAAGCTAGATTAGGGTTAAACATGGGCCTGGGTATTGAGTGATTGATGAGTTGGAAATTTGATTGAAAAATTTATCTTTATTTCCTTCTAAATTTGGAAATTCTTCCCCATGGACCATGCAAACGAAATTTTCACTATTTTATGATGTTGTATGGGCCTTTATAGGATTAAAACAAGGTCCATGCAATTTAATCCATTTATTTTAATATTTTCCTTAATTTATTTAGTATTTAAATGAATAAAAATACATATAAATATAAAATAAAATCATGAAAGGGTGGGGATGGATATATAGGCCCTTATATATGTCATGGATGTGTTTGAAATACAAATTCTAGGCCTATTAGTCCAAAAACCAAGTTTTGGTCAATTAGGGTTTCATGCATTGTCTTGAAAATTGCTCAACTTTAAACATGTGTATCTATCTCGATTGTAACCCTATGGAGGTGTTCTTGATCATTTTAGAAAGCTTAGAGTGTCCTCTAAATGATCCTTTTGGTTTCATCTCAATTGAAGCTTTCATGTTCATGTATGCTTCATTTGAAAAAGATGATTTCTAATTGACTTTCAAAAGGACCTGTAATGTTTTTGTCCATATCTCCCAAATGGTGCATTTCTTGATTTTGGGCCCAACATCAAAGTTGTAGAGAATGAAATTTCCTTGATAATAGGCTTTGGTTTGACAATTTCTGACAAACCATGTGAGAGTTATGACCAGTCAAACTTGAGTTGACTTTTTAGTTAAAAAAACCCTGATTTGAACCTTTGATTTGGAGAGAGTGACTTGATTTTAACCATTGAGCCTTGAACCCTTGAAGATGAAATAAGACGGGCAAATTTTGGGGTATGACACAAGGAGGATACTGAAACTGAGGTTGATAGAGAAGGGAGTGAAGGTGGTTATGAATCTAGTTTGTTTGAAGACTCTGAAGATTGAAGCTTTTTCTGATTAATGATTGTGTGTTCTGATGATTCGCTACCCCTGCTTGGGTTGTTTAAATTTTCTTAATAACCGTATGGGCAGGATAATAGCTCCAAGTACCCTCATGGGATGGTTCCATTTTTATTTCTTTTGGATTACTAGTTTAATTTTTGCCCCTCCTAGGATGTTGTTAATGGATGTCCTTTTTTAACCCCTTGCCCATTTTGAGGCAATTAGGGGGAGAAAAAATAGAAAAAAAGGATAATGCAAGACACGTGTTATGCTGACCAGTTTATAGTTTATGTTCAATAATGTTTTAGCACATGTTACTAGTTTTTTTCTGCACCTTGATGTTTTTTGAAACATGCCATGAAGTTTGTTCTGATCTCACTACAACGCGGAAGGGCTTTAAAAGCGCTTTTTTTGGGGTTTAAGAGCGCTTAAAAGCGCTGCCAAAGCCAGCGCTGCCGTAGGCTACGAGAGCGCTTTTGAAAGCGCTCTGGTAGACCCCCCTATAGCAGCGCTTTTTCCAGAAAAGCGCTCTGGTAGGCCCCACTATAGCAGCGCTTTTTCCAGAAAAGCGCTCTCGTAGCTTGCCCTATAAGAGCACTTTTTCAGAAGCGCTTTCGTAGGTTGTGTTTTTTTTTATGCTTTTATTATATTAAACAAATAAAAATTAAAAAAAAATTTAATATGAAACATTTTATGAATTGAATATATAAGTATTGCATATATTTATTATCAAAATACAAATAAAACATCACTAATTTTATAAGTGCTCTAGAAGCTAAGTTTACAATCAAATTCTCAAAACACAAAATACAATACAAATATATATATATATATATATATATATATATATATATATATATATATATATATATATATATATATATATATATATATACTGATTTTCTCCCTAAGAAAACTAGTTCTCTCCGGCCGAACGTGGCTCCTCGATGGCCATAATTGACTTTCCAACAATGCACAAATCAACTTCTAATGAACCTAACTCAAAACACTTAAAAACACATCAAGACCCAACAACTCTACCTTGTCTTGAAAATTCAAATCACTTATCAAAATTGCATCCCCGGCATTGAAGACCAAGTAAGACCCTTTCCCATCAAAATTTGGATTAGCCACAGAACTACTTGAACCCGAGGTACCAATCGAACCAATCCTACCCGTCACTCCATTGCTTTTGCTACTACCGTTTCCACCAACAAAACTAAGCGTCCGGCTTCCATTACTACCTGCTCATCAATCAAAGCAACAATGTCCTCATATTATTAATATAATTTTCATTGACTCCATAATTACTAATCAGAAACAATTGAAGTATATAAAAAACAAAAAACAAAAAAACAAATCCTAGAAACGAGCCAAAAGAATGAAGAAATAGAATTGAACAAAACCTATACTATATATTTCAAAAATCATGAATAAAAAGGCATTCTATAATTGTTTCTATGTACAAGTACCAAGAATAAATTGGAATCTAAAAAAAAAAACGATTACATGATTTTGGAAAACTATTTTAAGTTTATTCTTACAAAAAATGGGTAGTGACCAAACAAAAAGAAAAACATAAGCTTTACACAAATCCCTACAAAATAAATCATGATTTTAAACAGCCTATAAATCACATTTAAAAGCTTAAGCAAATGGGCACTTAACATTATCCTGAATCTATTTAAATTGAACCAAGTTCCAAGTTGCCCACTACGACCATTCTTGAAAATACAAATTGAAACCAACACAAATACAAATTGAAATCAATATAAATTTATCAACAGATTTTATCAACAGAGTGCTGTCCATTTAGTTGTAACTCATTTATGCAAAATAATTCATAAACTATCCAAAACATAAATACTAACCACAAGATTATTTTAAACCAAGAGACAAAAACAATATCGTCGCAACCAACCATTCACAGAGAACAGAGACAATTCAACAAACAGTGTAAAGATCACATCATTAGTCTAACAGAAACATCAAATTCCTAAACACTTACTTATCCAAATTGGACGATCCATCGTTGTTGTCAGCTGCAGCCTCCAAATTAATCCGAGCCTCCTCAAGTTTCTCGGTAATCTCAGACTCAGTATAACCCTGATCAATCAGCTTGTCTTCAAGAATAACAAGCTTGAGCTGAATCTGCCGCTTGCGGTAATTACAATCAACACATACACGATTATCCTTCTGAATCAATAAACCTTTCAATCTTCTCCTACCTGCAAAAGGCCTGCCAATTATTCAACTACTCAAGAAAGTAGATAGTTATGACCTGAAACATTTTAGACAGCAGTTCTAGAGTTCAACATACCTAACCATGTTGTAAATGCAGCATACTGCATCGTCTGAAGGTTTATTGGTATTTCATTTCCAATGTCATGATGAATGATGGAAAAAAAAGGTGGCCAATTTTTTTCCTCTATTACAATACCAGCTGCAAAAAAAAAAAAGGAATTGTAAAACACCAAAATAAATAAATTGTTTTTGGTAGTTTCTTTGTGAATAGATGAACTAAAATACCTCGTGATATGGCGTCCTCTCTTCTTTTTAGTTCCTACACCATATCATGAGATACATCAATTTCCTGGCACTACTAATGATAGTATATTCCTATGGCCAAATAAACTTTCCTATGAAAGGTAGAAGTAGAGATAGTTTGTGTACAGAACACTCAATACTCAATAGAAGGTCTATCAATATACAAATGCCAATACATTTAATATAAGAACAAGTGGCCAGTGGCCACGCATCAAGGAATTAACATAAACTCCACTTGCTACCAGTTACGTCCTTAATATTAATCAACAGCAGTAATTTATCAGCAGCACCTATATATAAACTAGTAGAAACTATATTGAATTATATGACTAACTAACCAAGTTGCTAACTTGCAAGTGTGCTACTTGTGTTCCAAAAATATATCATCTATATCAACAACAACAAAAATCAAGTAATATATCAGGATGTATCACTTGTTCTCTTTAGCTTGAAGTTCCTTCTCCTTTGCTTTGACATCCTAAAAATAAGAACATATTAAATCTTGGGGCGATAACAGAATTGAGACAGATAGATTTGATATTATTGTTCAACATTTTCACACCCAGGCTACCTTTGAGCTATCAAGAGGGATGTCAATAGTTGCCCCACGAGAACACTAATCCAAAAATCACAGAAGAAAGAATACAGAACAATAGTCACAGCTAAACATTGAGCTCATCACAAAACAAACATATCATAATATCAATTGTTAAAGCCCAAAGTGGATTCAATCAGGCTTGTTAACAAGAGGATACAACCCAACACAGAAAACCTAAGCTTATCACAATATATAAGCATCAAATACACAAATTTCAAGGGATCAGACACTGTTCACGCAACCAGAAGCAAAAACCCTAAATCTAATTCATCATTTTCCTCATTTGAAAACCCTTCAGAATCAAAGATAAGAAGAAGAAGAAAATATTTCGCAAGCCACACAAAGCCAGAAACACAGAAAAAGCCAAAAAATCAGAAGAATCTCACCAGAAGAAATCGATAAATATTTCTCTCTGAAGCTTCATCAAACCTTCGAATCTTCTCAACACCATATGTCCACAACCAAAAGAAACAACAACAACTTCAATAATCTGCAACAAATGAACAAATGAATGAATGAATCCAAAGAAAAAATGGAGACGAAGGTGAATTGTGGCTGAAGGAAAAGGCGAATCGGAGAAGAGATGTAGAAATCGCGAGCGAGGGAGACGGTTGAAAAGGACGAGAGTTTGAGAAGATGAATGACGGCGAGAGACGGTGGCGCGGCGAGCTTCTAGGTTTCAATAGTGAAAACAATGAATGACGGTGAGAGATGCTGAAACGGAGAGAGACGCTGGCGCGGTGAGCTTCTAGGTTTCAATAGTGAAAATGATGAATGACGGCGAGAGATGCCGATGAGTGATGAATGAATGTTCTCTTAATTTTTGTTTTTAATTTCTAAACACAAAACGACGTTGTTTAGTATAATTTTGTTTTTAAATTTTTTAAAAAAATGCTATGCCAGCGCTTTTGAAAAGCGCCTTCGTAGCCTAGGCCTATACCAGCACTTTTTAGGAAAAAAGGGCTTTCGTAGCCTTACTCTATACCAGCGCTTTTTAAAACGCTTTCGTAGAGACACCTTTAGCAGCGCTTTTCTAAAAGCGCTTTCATATATTCCCCTATAGCAGCGCTTTTGAAAAGCGCTCTCGTAGAGTCCCCTTTAGCAGCGTTTTTTTTTCCCTTGATTTTTTGTTTTGTCTTTAGCGAAACCTATAGCAGCACTTTTTCTTAAAAGCGCTCTCGTAGTTGTGCTGCTAAAAATCATATTTGGTGTAGTGTCTTTTGGTAGCACATGTAAGATGTTGTATTTGCCTAAAAATTTACCAAAATGGGAGGTTGTTGTGACAAGTGATTGACATAAATTTATATGCAACATGTACGTAATGCAAGATGCCATTACATTATGTTGAGACGTCATTTCTCTATGAGCTAAAAACAAGAGGCAAAGGTGTGAAGCAAGATGTTCCACACATTAAGGAACATCTTGCCTTAGGAGCTAGCTACGTAGAAGTAAACCTCTTGCCATATTTGTTTTCTTTATTGTTTGATTGTTTATGCGCTTTTTGGAATAAGGAAATAATTCTCAAAAGATCGATTATCATACGAAATCAGATTGATTAAGATTTAATTTATGAAAGATCACAAATCAAATTAAATCAGATTATTGAGTTGCACTATTTTGATTTACTTCAACCGCAAGTATTGATCAAAACCCTAATAGGTCATGCAATTGGATTCCTTACTATTTAAGGGGAAGCCCTCCATACAAAAGACACAGACCTTGAGAATACAAGAAATGCATGTGTTAGTATTTTGAGTCTTTGTGTTTTAGTTGTTAAGTTGTGAAAACTCTATTGACCAAAATCATGTCGTTGTAAAGAAATAGAGTTTGTCTTGAGTTGTAGTGGTTTCATCATTCACACTTTCTTAATCTCTCAAAACACTTGGAAAAGTGTGAGAGAGAGAGAGAGAGAGAGAGAGAGAGAGAGAGAGAGAGAGAGAGAGAGAGAGAGAGAGAGAGAGAGAGAGAGAGAGAGAGAGAGAGAGAGAGAGAGAGAGAGAGTTCTCATATATGGGGGAGTCTTAAATAGAAATTCACGGGGTATTATTAATAAAAAATGGCATTGAATCATAAGAATTCAACTAAGACCAATTTGTACTTTCATTATTAAGAGTGAATTTCCTTAGGTTAACGCCCTCGATACGTAGATGATACTGCACCAATTTTATGTTAACAACTCTTTATGTTCATTTTACTTTATTTGTATTTTAATTTATATGACACTAATCTTGTCACACACATTTTCCGGTACATTGTGTTTCACATATTTGTAGAAGAAGAATATAATTTCAAAATATATTTGGTTACGAGAGTTGTGATACACATTTTATATTACACTACTTCTTACAAATAGAAATAAAAAGCACAATGCCTAATGAAATCGTCAAACCATTGATTTGCTCTTTATGTTAGAAGGTTATCCAAGTACAAGATTTGGATTACTTAAATGGAGAGATTATAAAAATACTTTGTCAATTAAAGATGATTTTTCCTCCAAGGTTTTTTTATATAGTGGTTCATTTGCCTATTCATCTTGTACTTGAAGTTAGATTGGATGGTCTTGTTCAATTATTATTATTATTTTTTAATAAGCAATTGAATATAAGAAATCGCACTAGGGGTGCAACCCTTACAACGAGAACTCAATTATTATTGATGTATCTCATAGAGAAATACTTGTGTAAGCTTAAGAGTTATGCATGTAACATATCTAATCCTGAAAGTTCTATTGCTAAGGGATATTTAGCTGAAGAAGCTTTGATTTTTGCTCAAGATATTTGCATAAAAGTGTGAAAGCAAGGCTGGATAGAATGAGTAGAAATTATGATAACAGTGATTCATGTGAAGTTGTTTCAAATGATTACTTTTCAAGTATTGGTTATCCTTTAGCTGGAAAGAAAAATGGTAAATCATTTTTGATAGACTCTCCTTAAAAAGCTCAAGCCCGTCGAAACATTTTGTTCAATTGTGACGAAATTCAAACATATATCATAATATATTTTTTTTGTTTGTTCCATTACATTTTTACAAATAATATTTTGGAGTTATTTTAACAAAGAATATTGTCGCCTTTGTAGAGAGCATGATGGTTAAGTTAGTAGCGCCACTAAAAAAGAAAAATACATCAAAGTCAAAAGACAAAGTTGAGATTTTAGTGAGTGGTTTAAAATTTAAGCCTTGAAAATGATGTGTCGTTTCACCTAAAAGCCTTATTTTGAGGTTCAAATACTACTCCAAAAAAGTTTTCAAGATATGTTATCAATGACTATAGATTTCAAACTCTAAAACAAGATGCAAGATAAAACTCAAAATTTTGTCATAACTTTGATTTCTTTAACATAAAGTTTTGTAAGCTCTAAGGAGGGAATTCCTAAGACTGGTCTCATCATTTACTACGGAATAATTATGGCATAATTGAGTTAGACATATATAAAAACAGTCCATAAAATATATAAAAACAGTTTAAAAACTTCCATAAAATGTTTGTTGTTCTGGTGGTTAATTTTATGTTTAAATTACTCTAAGGGTGTAGTGGCAAAACTCAGCCCCACAAAATATGGAAAATAGGGTATTGGGAGTTCAAATCAACCACATAACATAATAAACATCTCTGTATTTTTTACCATTTAAATTGAATTTCTGAGGCAAGTGATTCAAGTGTTTAATTTTTTACCACTATAGAATAATTATAAGTCTATTGAGATTTGAGATGAATATATCATATGTTGTGAAAAACGATACCAATAACAAAGTATAATAGGGAATTAGGGAAGAGAAGAAGAACACAAGAATTGGTTATAACTGCTATTCTTTCACTTTCTCTTAGAACAAGATTACAAGTTTACAAGAATAACAAATAACCTCTCTCACCCTAAATTAGGATTTGCAGCTTAGCAATGATGAGAGACTAGTATGCTATTTATAATAAAACCTAACATACTAACTAATGGGCTTTTTTCCACAAGACCCATTATACAAGCCAACTTAATAAACAAGCTAACTTAACAAATTAGGGTTTAAACACTGAAACCTAATTTAACATGCTAACAACCCTAGCATCTTCGACACAAGCATGTGAACAACCTTCGACTTCATGCTCAATCCTATCGAACCAAGAAGCTACCTTTCGACCATACTAGAGTTCGATCCAATATCTCACAAATCTCCACCTTGGACCTAACTCTACAACGTCAAGGAACAGACTAGCTTTCTTCATGCAGCTTTATCAACTGCATACAGTGGAAAAACTTGCAACTCGGCAATGTCTTGGTGATCATATCAGCAGCATTGTCTTCAGTCGAAACCTTCAACACTTGGACTTCTCCACGCTCGATTACTCCTCTGACGAAATGCAGCCTCACATCAATGTGCTTAGTTCGCTCGTGATAGGCTGAATTCTTCGACAGGTGTATTGCACTTTGACTATCACATTTAACAGTGATACCTCGACCTTGAAGTTTCAGCTCCTTCGCAAAACCTTCAAGCCACAATGCTTCTTTCACAGCTTCAGTTAGGGCAATATACTCCGCTTCAGTGGTTGATAGAGCAACAACCTTCTGAAGTGTTGCTTTCCAACTAATTGCAGTGCCAAACATAGTGAAAACATATCCAGAAATAGATTTTCTGGAATCCATACAACCTGCATAATCAGAGTCGACATATCCTTCTATTACTGCTTTACTATCTTCACCCAAGGCTCCACCATAAATTAGGACTCTATTCAGAGACCCATTTATGTACCTTAAAATCCACTTCAATGCTTGCCAGTGAGCCTTTCCAGGATTCGCCATGTACCTGCTTACAAGACTGACTGCGTAAGCTATGTCGGGTCTAGTACAGACTATAGCATACATCAAAGAGCCGACTATATTAGCATATGGGATGCTATTCATATAGGCTCTTTCGACATCAGTACTGGGACACTGATCAATACTCAGCTTGAATTGAGGGTTTGTTGGAGTCACAACTGGCTTCGAATTCGACATACCATACTTTTCAAGAATCTTCCGTAGATATGCCTCTTGAGATAAGCATATCTTCGACTTCTTTCTATCTCTCCGAATGTCAATTCCAAGAATCCTGGAAGCAGCTCCCAGATCCTTCATATCGAACTCCTTATTGAGTTCAGCCTTTACCCTCATCACATCTTCAACATTGTTGCTTGCTATGAGAATATCATCCACATAAAGCTGAAGTAAACACAGTGGTCGAACTGACTTCTAATGAAACTTATGCGTGCCATGAACTTGTCGAATCTCCTATTCCACTGTCGAGGAGATTGTTTCAGCCCATACAAGGATCTCTTTAACTTACACACATAATCTTCCTTCCCCTTTTCGACATACCCTTCAGGTTGCCTCATCAGGATCGTTTCATCTAGATCACCATACAAGAACGCAGTCTTCACATCCATCTGTTCCAGTTCAAGATCGAACTGTGCCACCATGGCAAGCAACATTCGAATGGACCTATGCTTCACAACAGGAGAAAACACATCATTGAAGTCGACACCTTCTTTCTGAGTGAAACCCCTTGCAACTAACCTTGCCTTGTATCTTTTCGACGTCACTCCTTCAATTCCTTCCTTAACTTTGAAAATCCATTTACAGCTGACTAACCTTGCCCCATCAGGTTTCTTGATCAGTTCCCAAGTATGATTATCATGAAGAGATTTCATCTCATCATCCATGGCCTTCAGCCATTCAGTCTTATTTCGACTCCTCATAACTTCCTTATAGTCTCTAGGTTCTTCGTCTAGAACCTCACTTGCAGAGATTAAGGCATAAGCTATAAGATCTGCATATCCAAGTCTTTGAGGTGGCTTGATGACTCTTCTCGACCTATCTCTCGACAATAGGTAGTCATCGTCAGTTTCCTCAACTTCAGCATCTTCTGCTTCTTCTTCGACTTCATCTGGGATATGCAATTCAGCATCAACATGCTCCACCTCAATAGGAATCTCTACCTGTTCCAGCTCTTCGTCAGATGTTTCTGTACTTCGACCAACATCATCAGTTTTCCTAAAAGCCATTTCAGCTTCATTGAAAACTACATCTCGACTGGTGATACACCTCCTGTGACCTGGCTCTAGGCACCATAGCCTATAAGCTTTGACTCCTTCAGGGTATCCCATGAACATGCATTTCAGAGCTCTAGGTTCGACCTTGTCTTGCCTAATGTGAGCATAGGCTACGCAGCCAAATACTCTCAGTTTGTCGAGATCTGGTGGATGTCCCGACCAAACTTCTTCAGGTGTCTTCATATCTAACGCTGTCGAAGGACATCTGTTTATCAGATATGTTGCTGTCGAAACAGCCTCAGCCCAGAACACCTTTGTTAACCCCGCACTAGTCAACATGCATCTGACTCTCTCCAAAATAGTTCGATTAAACCTTTCAGCCAAACCATTTTGCTGTGGAGTACCTGCAGTAGTTCTATGCCTTGCAATACCAGAGGCAGCACAAAAACTGTCGAATGCCTCATTGCAAAATTCAAGGCCATTGTCGGTTCTCAACCTCTTGACCTTTCTGCCAGTCTGATTTTCAACCAGAGTCTTCCAACTTTTGAAATTCTCAAAAGTTTCATCCTTAGTCTTCTGGATGAATACCCATAATTTTTTGGAATAATCATTTACTATGGATAGAAAATACCTTGCTCCTGAATGTGATGGACACCTTGCAGGCCCCCAAAGATCAGCATGGATGTAATCAAGGGATCCATGTGTTCTTTGTTTGCCTTTGTTGAACTTCACTCTGCAAGATTTTCCAAGTACACAGGGTTCACAAAACTTCAGCTTTTCGATTTTGTCTCCACCAAGCAGATTTTGTTTCCCTAATTCGACCAGACCCCTTTCACTGACATGGCCCAATCTCATGTGCCAGATTTCTGTTTTCGACAAAGATTTCGTGGATGCAACATTTGTCGAACCACTTACAACTTCAGCCTCAAGGGTATACAAGCCTTGTTTCTTCACGCCTCTCAAGACTTCCTTCGAACCCTTCATGACTCTTAGGATACTTTTCTCTCCTTGGAAAACATATCCTTTCTTGTCGAATTCACCAAGAGAAAGCAGATTTCTCTTCAAATCAGGAACATACCTGACTTCAGTCAACAACCTTATTGACTCATCATGGAGCTTGAATCTCACAGATCCAACACCTGCAATCTTGCAAGCCTTGTTGTTTCCCAGCAATACTGATCCACCATCTTGATCACATAATTCCTCGAACAAGTCTTTGTTTGGAGTCATGTGCCAAGTGAAACCTGAATCCATAATCCACTCCTTCTTAGAGTCACTGCTTGAAACCACAAGAACATCAGATGATTCGAAATCATCTTGAACAATGGCAGCGTTGCCATTATCCTTACCTCCATGATATTTCAAGCGTTCAGGGCACACCTTTCTTGTGTGACCCTCCTTCTTACAATGGTAGCATCGAATGCCAGATGCTTCGCCACTGTAAGTCTTCGACTGACTTTTGCCTTTCTTCTTGTCGAACTTACCATCCTTTCGTAAGAGTTTTCCTTTAACGGCCAAACCTTCGCCAACAGTCGAAGGTTTATGCTCCTTTCGTTCATTCAAGTCCTTAGAGTACAAGGCTGATTGAACTTCTTCAAACGTCAGGGACTCCCTTCCATACAAGAGAGTTTCTTTGAAGTGAGCATGTGATCGAGGCAAAGAACACAATAGTAACAGCGCTTGATCTTCATCATCGATCTTCACATCAATATTTTCAAGATCAAGAATCAGCTTGTTGAACATATCCAACTGCTCAGCCAATACTTTGTCTTCAATCATCTTGAATGAATACAAAGCTTGCTTCAGGTAGAGTCGATTTACCAGCGATTTGGTCATATACAAACTTTCAAGTTTCACCCATAACCCTGATGCCGTCGTCTCCTTTGATACCTGCCGGAGAACCTTATCACCAAGGCTCAACAAAATTGCGCTGTGTGCTTTCTCGATCATATTTGTCTTCTCCGCTGCCGTCAATTCTGCATTCATGGCTGCATCTCCCTTCAACGCTTCCAAACAACCCTGCTGAACCAGTAGGGCTTTCATCTTCAAGCGCCACAGACCGAAATCATTCACTCCGGTGAACTTTTCAATCTCATACTTTGTTGAAGGCATCTTCTCCACGCTCACCGCACCAATTTGTTGTGAAAAACGATACCAATAACAAAGTATAATAGGGAATTAGGGAAGAGAAGAAGAACACAAGAATTGGTTATAACTCCTATTCTTTCACTTTCTCTTAGAACAAGATTACAAGTTTACAAGAATAACAAATAACCTCTCTCACCCTAAATTAGGATTTGCAGCTTAGCAATGATGAGAGACTAGTATGCTATTTATAATAAAACCTAACATACTAACTAATGGGCTTTTTTCCACAAGACCCATTATACAAGCCAACTTAATAAACAAGCTAACTTAACAAATTAGGGTTTAAACACTAAAACCTAATTTAACATGCTAACAACCCTAGCATCTTCGACACAAGCATGTGAACAACCTTCGACTTCATGCTCAATCCTATCGAACCAAGAAGCTACCTTTCGACCATACTAGAGTTCGATCCAATATCTCACATCATATATGTCTATCATGAATATGTTTGTCCTCTACTTTCAAGATTCAAAATTTTATTTCAAATCTCATTCACAAATCAAATTTTCCCACTCATTTTTCTTTATTTCATCTTCCAACTGCTATGATTCAGTCTAGAGGAAAGAGGGAAGCAGATACTTAACATTGGGGAAAATACATTAAATTTTAAATCCATCTTCTTCTCTACACTTTATTTCTTCTTTCTCTGTTATAGTTTTTATCTTTTGTTTTCACTGAATCTTCATATCTCTTATCCTATCTCCATCACCTTCCTCTCCTTTCATTCTTGAAGTAACAAACCCGTTGAGGAAGATCACACGAGAATACAAGATTAAAGGTCTGTTTGTTTTGACTTTTTTTAAAAATGATTTTTATAGTGTTACAAAATTTTGTGAAAAAAAATTTTACAAAGAAAATTTTTATAAAAGCTTCAAATGAAATTTTTGTTTGAATAGTTATTTTTAAAATATGATTTTAGGTATTTCATCTATTTATGGGTAAAAAATTTGGATATCAAAATTTCAAAAAATCACTTAATTTTGAAGATATTTCAAATAAATTTTCATAAAAATCATTTTTGAAATACAACTTTTTGAAAAAGTTGCGATTTTGACAAAGTTTTGGTCTTCAATAATCTATGTTTATGTTCTAGGATGTCAAAATTAGTGTTTTATTTTAGAAAAAACGAATATAAAAAATTTGTAATATTTTGAAAAACGGTTTTGGAAAATCTATTATAAAAAATACAAAGAAAAAATTCATTTTTTAAAGCTGAAACAAACAGGCCTTAAATAGGGTCACAGAACATGAAGAAGAGAAATGCGGAGGAAGAGAATATGAGAGAAGAGCAAAGTCCTATGAAGAAACTCGAAATGCTTGGTTCTGAAATTATGAAGGTATGTAATTTCGTCGAGAACTAAAATGAAATAGGAGATTCAGTGTGAAATGGTTCATCATTTTGATTTATAACTTTTATGTTCTTTTTCCTCTTATTTTTAGTTTCAGATAAATAAATTTAGTTTGAGTTTCAAAATGCACTTAAGTTTTTTGCTTTTATTAGTTTATTTTGCATGTAAAATTTTGATCAAGTTGACAAAGATTGTGATGAGGATGAATAGGAAAGGTATTACATATTAATTAGCATTAAATATGTATCAATTTCTAAATTTATATAAAGCATAAATATGTTAATTTCAGATATCACATTCCTCTTTTTTGGCTTAAACCGATAGGAAATTTGTTGGTTGTGTTTGAGGAGTTGGGTGAGAATCCAAATGGAGTGTTATGGTTAGAAGGACATTATGGTAAAGCATAGTTTGTATAGTGCAGGATGTATGCATCTGATCAAACATGCTTTAATACTATCTATAAATACAAATAGGTTCCAATGTTGATGTAGTTGAAAGTACTACCTAATATGGTGTAACCTATATGACAAAAGTTATGCTTTAGTTTAAAAGGACAAATGTTGATGCAGAGGGGAAGTGGGGAACCAAATTTTATAGTTAAACATAGTTACAAATAGATGCCAACTAAACCATTGTAAAAAGAAAAACAGTTTCACTAAGAATTCAATGGATAACAGAACTACATACTATTGAAATTTGAACTGATGTAAATTTTAAATTTTTATACAATCAAATTGAATATTTCTCTTCTACCATTGTCATTATCCTCAATAACTAAAACAAAAGACTAAAGAAAGATATTAGTTCCCCTCTTCAACTCATTTCACAAAACCAGGACGGTGGTTGGTGATAGCAGGGTGGTTTGGCTCCGTTTTTACGGTATTCCGGCCCAGGCGTGGTCTTCGGACTTTTTTGTGGGTGTGGCGAATTCTTTGGGTACTTTTCTTTGTGTCGATGAACATACGTCGAAAGGAGATTCTTTGGATGTGGCAAGAATTATGTTGAAGGTGCCTATCTCTTTTGTTATTCCGGAAACGATTCGGGTGGCTATCGACAACAAGTTTTTCTCTCTAATTATTAGGGAGGATGTGATAGGATCAAGCCGGTTTGGTTCGACCAACTTAAAATCTGTTAAATCGGTTGTTTCCATGGATCCGGGGGAAGGGTGGTCCAATGCTTATTCTGATGAGATGGTGGGTGAGGAATCCGCATCTTCTACGGACAGTATCGCAGTTTTTTCTGATTCTGCTGCAGATTTGGGTATCGAAGGTAACTTGGAGGGCAAGGTTGAAGGCAATCTCCCAGATTCTCGTGAACAGCCATCGTCCCCGATATTGGCAATGAAAATAGTTGAAACGGGTTTGGTTGATGCGGGTGCTGCTGTTTCTTTTCCGCCTGACAGTGTAGCAGGGGTGACTAATCACGGAGCTGTTCATGTTCATGAATGTGTAATTGGTGGTTCTGTTGGCAGTGAGATACGGCCACGAGGGAGCCGAGTCAAGGATGTGATCGCTGGCATGAAAAGCATAGGCGTCTTTGACAAGGAAATAGAGTTTGCTTTGATGGGAAATTCTTCTGGGGTGCATAAGGCTGATTCTGTTTTGGCTTTGGAGGAGCAGTCTGCTTCTAAGATTGTCTTGGAGGCGACGGAAGCTAATGTGGATTTCAGGGGCAGGATTGGAATGGTGGAGCAGGAGGTTCAAGGTGCGGACCGGGTGGAGGTTGCTAATCCTCATGCTGCTGCTCTCTCGGGTATTTCTAGGAGACGCAAAGCTGTGTCCTTATCTATTAAATCTAAAATTAGGAGGAAGGGAAAGAAAAAGAAGGGAGGCAATGTAGTGGAGGGAGGTAAGCAGGTGCTGTGTTCATCCTCTATTCCTTCTGGATTTGTGCAGCAGACTGGGAGTGTTGTGGCTGACACAGTGTTGAGCAGTTCGACTGGTCCAATGTCAGTTTGTGATGCGGCTGGCAGCAACGATCTTTGTGCGGCTGATTCTGACATTATTCGGTGCAACCAAAGAATTCTTTGTAATTTTGGTTTGAAATCGGGAGATAAATTATGGAAGGCTATCGCCAATTTAGGGGTGGTTCCGGTAGACACTGTTGATTGTTCCCAAGATACAATTGAGGAGTTTAAACTCAATGAAGCGATATGTTCTCTTGGAGGGAAGGAAAAATTTAAGCCTTTATTATGATTATTGGATCTTTAAATATTAGGGGGGGAGGAAGTTGGATCAAGAGGAAACGTATTAGTTGTATCATTCAAAGAGGCAAAGCGGATGTGTTTTTTATTCAAGAATCTAAATTGAGTTCAGTGTCGGATATTGTGGCTAGGAGTTTCTGGGGAAATTCGGGTGTTGATTTCTCTTTCTCGGAATCTAAGGGAAGGTCGGGAGGCATCATTATTCTTTGGAAAGCTAGCACTGTTTCGGTTGTTGTCAGTTTTCGTGGGACTAGCTTCATGGGTATTAAGGTTAGTTGGAAGAATAAATTTTATTATTTGGTCAATGTTTATGCGGCTTGTTCTTTGTCTGCTAAGCGTAGTATGTGGAAAGAATTGGTGGACTTAAAACAGAAATTTAGGGATGGTGATTGGTTGATTGGAGGCGATTTCAACGCTATTAAAAAAAGAAGTGAAAGAGTGGGTAGTTCTTTGTATCTTCATAGATCGGAATGGGGTGAGTTTTCTAACTTTATCGATAGTTGTGGTTTGATTGATGTTCCTTGCAAAGGAAAAAAATTCTCTTGGTTTAGCGGGGATGGAAAAACTAAAAGTAGGTTGGATCGCTTTCTTGTTGATAGTAACATTGTTTCTAATTGGGGAGTGGTGGGGCAGCTTATTGGGCAAAGGGACGTCTCGGATCATTGTCCGGTGTGGTTGGTTGTGGATAAGGAGAATTGGGGTCCTAAGCCTTTCAAGTTTAATAACGAATGGTTTAATTATAAAGATTTTTTGCATTTTGTGGAGTTTGAATGGAAGGCTATCAAAATTAGTGGTAGAGGAGATTTTGTATTAAAGGAGAAATTTCGTATCATTAAGGAGAGGCTTAAATGGTGGAATTCTAACGTTTTAGGAAAGTTTGATTTGGAAGTGGAGGAAGGGGTGCGAGAGTTGAATGAGGCGGATGATAGTGAAGTTCTTGATGATGAGATTCAAGCCGTAAAAAGAAATGCTAGTAGTAGATTTTGGTTGAATCTTAGAATCAAAGAGAACATGCTTATACAAAAATCGAGATTAAAGTGGCTTAATGATGGAGACTCCAATAGTAAATATTTTCATAGTGTAATGAAAGAGATAAGGAGGAGGAATCATATTAGTTCTATTATCACTTCAAGCGGTATCATTGATGAAGTGGGGGAGGTTAAGGAAGAAGTGAGGCGTCATTTTGAAAGTAAGTTCAAGGAAGCTAATTTTAGTAGACCGATTCTTGATAATGTGGAGTTTAACACTTTGTCTTCGGAGGAAAGCGCCTCCCTTGAGTTTCCTTTCTCCGAGGAGGAAGTTAAGGAGGCGGTGTGGAGTTGTGATGGATCGAAAAGCCCGGGGCCGGATGGTTTCTCTCTTCTTTTTGTGAAGAATTGTTGGTTTTTTCTAAAGGATGATTTTATGAATTGTTTTAAGGCTCTTTTCGTGGGTGGTGCTTTTTCGAGGACGATTACTTCTTCGTTTTTATCTTTGATTCCTAAGTCTTCTAATCCGTTGGGGTTGGACGACTATAGACCTATTTGTTTGGTTGGATGCATTTACAAAATTATCTCTAAGGTGTTGGCCGGTAGGATTAAAAGGGTGTTGCATTCCGTGGTTTCAAATAGTCAAAGTGCTTTTGTTCCGGGGCGCCAATTGCTTGATGGAGTTCTAGTTGCGAATGAGTTGGTGGATTACTCCTTGAAGGAAGGTAGAAATTGTCTTCTTTTCACGGTGGATTTCGAAAAGGCGTACGATAAGGTTAGTTGGAATTTCCTTAGATTTATGTTACAAAGGATGGGTTTTGGAGAGATATGGATGAAGTGGATGGAAGTTTTAATTTTCTCTAGCAAGATGTCCGTTCCTGTTAATGGTAGCCCCACTAAAGAATTTGTGGTTGAAAGGGGGCTTCGTCAAGGCGATCCACTTTCTCCTTTTTTATTTGTTTTAGTGGTAGAAGGTCTCAAAAAATTAGTTGATAAGGCGGTGCTTAACGGGGATTTTGTTGGTTGCAATGTTAATGGTAAGTGTTTTGTGGACATCCTTCAATTTGCGGATGACACTCTTTTGGTAGGAGATGGTAGTTGGAAGCATTTGTGGGCTATTAAAGCGGTGTTGAGAGGCTTTGAGATGGTGTCGGGTCTCGGTATCAACTTTAACAAAAGTAAGCTCATTGGAATAAATATTAATTCCCGTTTTTTAGATGTGGCTACATCTTTTCTTTCTTGCAAAAGGGAAGAAAAGGTGTTTACTTTCCTAGGGATTCGGATTGGTTCTAATCCTAGGAGGGTTGATTTTTGGAGTCCTTTGGTCGATAATATTAGGAGGCGGTTGAACTCTTGGAAGGGGAGATGGTTTAGTTTTGGGGGTAGATTAACTCTTTTGAAATCGGTGCTTGGAAGTTTACCTATTTTTACTCTCTCTTTCTACTTGGCTCCCAAAAAGGTCATTCGGGTGATTAATAGAATTCAAAGCAATTTCTTGTGGGGGGGAATAGAGGAGAAGCGAAGAGTTCATTGGGTGTGTTGGGATGATGTTTGTACTCCGATGGAAAAAGGTGGGTTAGGTATAAAAAGACTAGAAGAATTTAATTTGGCACTTCTTTCTAAATGGAAGTGGCGAATTTTGGAGGATACTAATTCCATTTGGCATCGGATGCTTAAAGCCCGATATGGGGACATCAAGATTAGGATGGTTATTGAAGGAGGTAAGTTAGATGGTTATAATTCGAAATCGGTATGGTGGTCGGATATTTTGTCTTTGGAGAGAAAAATGCCGGGTGGTCTTTTTGTGGATGGCGTTTCTTTTCGGATTGGTGATGGCTATTCTACATCCTTTTGGCATTCTCTTTGGTTGGAGGAGGGTATTTTAAAGTTGTTATTTCCGTCTTTATTTGCATTTTCTCTTTTACAGGATGTTTCCGTTGCTTGCATGGGAGCTTGGAGAGGAGATGTGTGGGAATGGAATGATTTGGGGATCCCTTTAGTTCCTTCGGATTTGGAGGCCGATGTGATTTCCTTGAGATCTTTGTTGGATCTTCATTGTCCGGTGGGGGTTGGTGTGAAAGACCGCGTAGTGTGGCGTTCGTCGGTTGATGGAGCTTTCACCGTTTCTTCATGCTATAGCATTATGGAGAAAGAGTTTTTGATGTACGGTCCACCTAATCGTCATGATTTTGTGATTTCTCTTGTTTGGAAGGGTGACATTCCGCTAAAAGTCAAAGCGTTTGGTTGGAAATGTTTCAAGAATAGGATTCCTACAAAGACTTTGTTAAAGATCCGAGGTATCTTACCTTCTAACTCTAATCTTAGTTGTGTTTTATGTGATGATGATTTAGAGTCTCCCGTTCATCTCTTCTTCTCATGTCGGAAGGCGGATGAAGTTTGGAAGGAAATGGCTTCTTGGATTGGTTTGTCTAATTATAAAGAGGTGGATTTTAAAGAGAGTTTTTGGAAATGGAGATCTTTTTGTAGATCCAAGAAAGTTAGTAAACGAAAGGTGGGTTGTGTTTGGTTGGCTATTATATGGAGTGTATGGCTTTGTAGGAATGGTATGATTTTTAAAAACTTAGTTTGGAATTCTCGGGACGTGGTGTGGAGTTGTAAAGCTCTCATATGGAGATGGTCTTTTATTGGGTATATTCCCCATACCAATTGTAATTTTTATGAGTTTGACAAAAACCCTTTGTTTTACTTAAGTTAGGTTTCAATTGGTGGGTAATTTTCCCACGGGGCTTTTGCTCCCTTCCTTTGTAATCTTGTTCAGTGAACTTTTGTTCTCATCAATATAACTTGCTTAAAAAAAAAAAAAAAAAACTCATTTCACAAAAATATGCATAACACTTGGACTAAAAATGTTCTGCCTGAAGTTTTATTTTTCTCCTACGGTATATGCTAAATATTATTAGCATTCCTAATTGTGTTCTGTCTAACCTGCTAGACACTTGAACTTGAAAAAACTTGCATCAAGTTTTATTTTAGAATTTCAACAACCATTTTTATCTAATTACTTCTTAAGTAATTCATTAATATAACAATCAAAAGAAGAACATATGACTGTCCATTAGAGGAACACATTATCCTATTTCTTGATCAAGTATTTATGGTCAATTTTAATTCGGTAGAATGAATCTAATCGCAGTGCATGGGCATCATATGTTTAGTTTTTAACTTTTGTTTTTCTATTGTTATATTGTTATATTGAATGAAGATCGAGAATTTTGTGTCCATTTATATTTATATTAAGGTGTCATTTTTATTTTTCTTCTTAATTTTTCAATCTCTTAATATTTATTCTAAATGAGAGCCCTAATATTTCATAATCAACTACCTAACTAAAAATGAAACATGCCACCAAACACCCTATATTACCCTTTAACTCACTTTTCATTTACACTAATTGACGCCCTTTTAAGTAATTGACTAAATACACATTTATTACCCAATGAAGATCATGGATCATGCCAAGTGGCAACTACATCTCATTTTCAATTTTCCCCCTCTCTTTTCTTTTTCAAAATTCTTTCATTCTCCCACTTTCTCCTTATTGTCACTCGTGTACCCTTTTTTCTCTCTCTCTCCCTGCATTCTCTCTCACCCCAAAACCCTAAATCATGTCACCATCTTCGATTTTTTTACTGTACTGCCACAAAAATGAAACAAATATACCATAATGCCACAAAGTGAAAATAAATGACCAATATGCCACACTTGTAGTTAAGGTCCGGCCACCCCTTGGACGGACGGATGAAGGAATTTTTTGCGTAGTTTGGGTCCGGCCAGGGGTGGGCCGGACGCTAACTGGATCCTTTTTTTTTTGTTTTAATTGATTTAAATGATTATTAAAAGCAAAAATTGATTTTTTATTTTAATTAAAGATTAAAAAACAATAAAATTAAATAAAAAACATTAAAATATAAATTAAAAAATTTATTTGCCAATATTTATAAAAAACATTAAAATATAATAAATAACATTAAATATGAATAAAAAAACATTAAAATATAATTAAAATTAATTTATAATAAAAGGTTCAAAAAAACATTAAAATATATTTAAAAAAAATACATTTGCCAATATTTATTTTAATTGAATTTAAAAATTTATTAATCATGAAAATGGTTTATTTATTAAAAATAATGATTAAAATATAATAAAATTATGAGTAAGTCACGGGTTGGACGAACATGTGTTGGTTCGGCCAATAGATGGACGAACATTTGTGGGTTCGGCCAATAGATGGACGAGGGCATATATTTTATTATTATTTTTTTGCCTATAAATAAGACTGTACAACCACATTTCCAATCACATCAGTTACAATTGAAGGTATAGTGTTACTATTGGAGATGTCTTCTGAACCCCTTCCAACGTTTCCACCTATGAAGAGAGATGCAACATTATTTTTTTCAGCAACAAAGCCACCGTTGAAGATCAAACTATGGAACACTCAAACTTTCGAGCATCTACAAAGGCACTTGATCGGATGGTTAGACGGAAACATTCTTGAGGGTGAAAAGATAAGGAAAATTGAAAGGCAGGTCACAGAGAAAGACCCAAATGGAGTAGTAACTCGTTCTTGGAGAGCCGTGAAAAATGACGCTGGTGTCCTTATGATGATGCTAGGACCACACGATATTGTGTTGATGGTTGTAATCTCTTAGAATATGTTTTATTTGTTTCCTGTGATGTCGTTTTAAGTGTTTCATGTGTGGTTGTTTTATTTGTGGCGGTCTTTATTTCGATGTCATTGAATGTTGTATTAGTAATGTGAAATGTTGTTTTAGTTATGTTCAATGTGAAATGTTGTTTTAGTTATTGATGGTTGCAAACTCAATTAAAAAAACATTATATTACATTCATAAAGCTAGTTTTAGTAAACATTAAATAAAGCTAGTTGAAGTAAACATTAAGGAGGCCTATTGGACGGGCCTGATACATTTGGACATTTACTTCGGATATGGCCTACTTCACGGCATATCCCACACATTCTCTTTTCCTTTTCCACGTCGTCCATTTCGGTTCGAATCCGAGTACTGTTAGGGCGGCCTCTTTTTTTCCTACGCATAGTTTCGTCATGACAAAGAGTAGGCCCTCTATATTGAGGCCAGTTGTCTTGATGTGGGAGGATCTGGAAGCTTTGTTGGTAGACTTTAAAAACATGTTGTATCTTGAACACGTCGGGTATGTGAATGGTGTAGTCTTGGCGTATACTTTCACATGCTGCAATCACATGTGAGCAAGGCAAATGGAACGCTTGAAATTTTCCACAATCACATGTTCGCTTTCGCAGATCAACACCGTAAGTACCAGTTGGACGACCATCGTTGCGGTTTATTCTTTCGGCCACCATAAAATAGAACCTCTCCCGTCAAACTGGTAAACATTATGACTGCTTGCTTTGTTGACTTCTTCAGTCATCCCCTTGATACACTTGTCTGTAAAAGTTTGGCCTGATGTCAACCTCTTTGTCCATTCATGTCCGTGTTGACCAAATAATGCTCCCATCCGAAAATATGTGGCCGAAAACAAAGACGCTATTGGAAGATTTCTGGTAGCCTTTAGCACAGAGTTCATTGCTTCTGCAAGGTTAGTCGTCATGTGTCCCCATCGTTGCCCTCTATCAAACGCCCTTGCCCACTTCTCCCTGGGGATATTTTCAATCCACTCCATAGCATCTCTATTTGTCTGACGAATTTCGGTTCTATAGTAATTGTCAAAGATCTTGATGAATGTGGAAAATATAGTTGGGGGTCTGCGTGTTTGGCTTACCTTTACAGGGAGATGTGCAAAGCATGTCGTGTAGGATGCATGAGTGTTGCAGGCTGCTCACTCATTCTCGCTGTGTGGACTTACTATCGCATTCCACAACTTGCTCCAAGGAGTGAAATTGCTCCATCCTATCCATACGCCACTAGGTAAATTCTTTACTCTATATATTTATTTTTCCACTAAATTAACGCATAGTCCTAATTGAACTTTTTAAATATGCAAGATTTGCACAACGAGGTATGGAGTATTACTCATCTCCAAATGCTTTTCTTGATGGATATCGTTTCATTTTGGATCACATGGTCCAAGGAGATGTAAGTTATTTTCCAAGCCATATACTAAATCTTTCATTTACTTGAATACGACTCTTATATTTATTTATGTCTTACAGTTTTTGTGGAGGCCTTACGAAGAATATCCTCGTCGCACTCAACGAGAAGCTAAAGCGTGGAGTGCAACTACATATATTATCTGTTTTCATATTGTGGAAATGCATCACGCCGACAGGGTTAGGCTTCAATTTGGTTTTACGCAAAACATCCCTCAACCCCCGAGGTGTCTTGGAGATCATCACTTGGTAACGAAGAATGATGTAAAGGATTGTAATTATCGAGATGTGAACATTCACGAGAACAATGAGTGGAAAGGTAGAAGAAACTTAATAATGACAGGTGAGTTGAGTACTACTTTACGCCACACCGATGAATATATGCAATGGTTAAGAAATATTCCATTGTTATATTTGTCGAAAGAAACGTATTTGGCAGACCCTCGTTATTACACCTCCTCTACATCAACCCCACAAACAACCTTTCATCAACAAATCCCACAATCATTCCAACCAACCACACAATTCCAACAACACCACAATTCCAACAAACACCACAATTCCAAACAACACCACAATTCTAACAAACACCGCAATTCCAACAAACACCACAATTCCAAACAACACCACAATTCCAACCAACAACACAATTCCAACAAACACAATTCCAACAACAAACTTCTTCCTTTCCACAAACATACCAACACACTCAAACCACACAACAACACACATTTTTTGCCACCCCATCTCAAATTCCAACCCCTTACACCTCAACCCCCCAAACAAACTACTACTATCACCAAGAACAATATCAACAATCAACACTTCGACCACCGCTACATAACACCCCAATCCCTCAACCCGACTTCGACCAATCATACTCCCAATCTCAACCGCTTTCACTCTCCCAACCACAACATACCTTTGACACCACAAATGTCTACTATCCAGACATGTCATCAAATGTGCCACAAACCTTTGTAGCTTCTACTCAACCATTCATTGACATCACTGATGATCAAGTACTCGAAAATTTACCGACAATAACTCCACAAGAACTGGCGAGGTTTATGAATGATGGTCCGTCGCATCAAAACGATGATCTTTCAAGCGACGATTCTCCACAAAGGCAACCTCCACCAAACATTGAGCAACCGTTAGGTAAGGGTAAGAGAGCAAAGATACCCAAAAAATGTCTCACTGGGGGCCATATGGTCCAACCAAAGCCCAAAAAAAATAGGCCTTTTTTCCTTGTACGTGTTTATGTATTGAATAAAATAAATATTGGAAATAATATTTTTTTATTCATATTTAATGTTATTTATTATATTTTAATGTTTTGTATAAATATTGGCAAATAAATTTTTTAATTTATATTTTAATGTTTTTTTATTTAATTTTATTGTTTTTTAATCTTTAATTAAAATAAAAAATCAATTTTTGCTTTTAATAATCATTTAAATCAATTAAAACAAAAAAAAAAATAAAAAAAAAAAGATCCAGTTAGCGTCCGGCCCACCCCTGGCCGGACCCAAACTACGCAAAAAAATCCTTCATCCGTCCGTCCAAGGGGTGGCCGGACCTTAACTACAAGTGTGGCATATTGGTCATTTATTTTCACTTTGTGGCATTATGGTATATTTGTTTCATTTTTGTGGCAGTACAGTAAAAAAATCACCATCTTCATAGCCTCTACAGTCATCACCCCATGTTTTCATGGAAACCGATAATCTCGTCTTTGTCCATACATTAGGTTCTTCATTGTCCGGGTAACACACCTATAGGGAAAAGAGAGAGCTACCGATGATGTCGAAACAACATATCTGTAAACTACAGTGGTGGAGCAATGCGATTTTGGTGACGACAAGCTCAATCGTGGTGGTTGCGAATCCGGTCACTGGTGAACTTCTGGTCACGGGTCTTCTATTATTGTTGTGTATTTGGTTTTGTTTGTCATGCATATTTTCATGTTTCGTGTAAACATATAATGGTGTCTTTGTCTTGTGTTTTCCTGCTAATGAAGCTGGTGAAAATCTTAAATGTTTTTGGTTTTAATGATGCTATTGTTGTTCTGTCTTGCAGATCTCTGTTGCAGTTATGTTGATGCCCTTAAGTTGTTGTTGTTGGGTTTGTGGTGGGTCATATTTACCCCGAAGCACAGGTGAATTAGCCATGTTTTTCAATCATTTTTGTACTACTATAGTATGCTAAACATATTCATATGGATCATGTGTGAATTGAAGTCTTTACCATTCCTATTAAACTAGAAAATCCTGATCTGCAAAACTTTACTTTGTTTGAAATCATTTTTGCAGAGTGTGGGGCTGAGCAGTGCAACCATAGAGTTTCTGAAAGGTGTCTTTAAATTGTTAGACACAGATAAGGTATGTAATAGTGTTTTAACACTGTTAGATACAAGATTCATATTGTAGAATGAATCTTGAATGCCCCTGCATCTAACATTCTCCCGCTTTATTGCAGGTATTTTATGTGTTAGAGCTTATGCGTCGAAGTCGGTGTTGATGCAATTTTCAGTTGATTCACTATTGCTGTTGTGGTTTAATCACAAAGATCAAAGTACGTTACCGTCGGGAAACTACTCAGGTACGATGTCATTGGGTTCATTCATCTTCAACACCATACCGATTTTTTTTAGGTAAATACATCTATTCAATAATTTCCTCCTTTGTCGTATTTTTTCTTCTTTTTGTTCTTCTTATGTTTGCTTGTCATACAATGGAAGATTATTTGTATAATTTGTTTAAACCAGTGGTTGTTATAGTTTCATAGGTCAGGAAACCTATAGCAAATATTATATCACTTTGCTAAATAACATTTCTTGTAAAACATCATTGCTAGGATCTCAACTCTCGGGAGGTCGAAAGAAAAGAGTTGCAACAGAATGGTTTCATGGTTACAGTATGCGTGTTTCATATATGATTAAGTTGTTCTTATGTTGTGAAATGTAAGTTTAGAGATGATAACCGCATATCAATACAATTGCCTAATATTTGTGTCTAGGTCTGCTTGTCTAAATTATTTTGCATTGTTTGATAAACCAATTTATTTTTGTAGGAACTTGAGTATGACAATGAGCCTTTTTCCTCAGACGAGTTTGAGGACGAGTTTGAGGATGAACGTTCGCCACCAAAAAGAAGTAGATCAAAAGATCGAAGAAAGCATCAAAGGACGTGGACAACCGCTAGAGTGACGAAGTTGGTTGATGGCATATCTGAATATGGAGTTGGTCAGATGTACTGATATACAGAGGTTTTTGTTTTCTGCTTCAGGCTACCGAATTCCCGCAGATATCAGGGTATTTTACTTTACTGAACTTCACAGATTCAGTTCTAATCTTTCTTCTGAATGTGTTTCCGAAATATGATTTATGCAAGACAAGTGGCGTAACCTTCTCCGAGCCAGTTCTGCTCAGAAATTCATCCAGAAAGAGGTTAACTTTCTATTTTCCTTTTCTGAAAGCTACTTTTGTAAATCTGTTATACTTCTGATGTAAATTATTAAGGATAAGTTAATCTAAACAATCATTTGGGGATTGTAGGGTGAGGAAAATGATAATATTTCCCCGCGGTCCTTACCTTTCAGTGTGGCAAGCCGAGTGCTGGAATTGGCTAAAATTCACCCATACCCAAAGCGGCGAAACTTGAAGAGCATTTTTGAAAGATCCAGGAATATTACTTCTTCAAGATCATATTGATGGAATGAATCATTAATGGTTCCCTTTGATTGCTTTACCATTACCACTTTCTGTTTCAAAAGTTGGTTACATTTTAAAGCATATTAGTTTTTCTATGGATCCATTCACAGGATCAACTACGAGATAAGGCTAAATTCTAAAGATACAGAAAACCTCATTGCACTGCCACAAAATGAATCATGGTTATATTTATATATGGTTCAATGTTGAGAAGGCTTTTGTTTAGGTTGAACATTCTTATAGTCAGTTTCATATAAGGTAATATCAAAAATTAACATACCAAACTGGTGATGATTTTGCAAATTTAAAAGTGGCTAAACATTAAGATATATGTATAGTTTCTTTTTAATATAAGTCACAGGACTGGCAGGATTATTTGCTTGATGACACTGGCACTACATGGACTGACTAGATTATGTGTGTGATTTAGAGAAGGAAGAGGAAGAGCAGAAAAAGATACAGAAGGTGATTTTATGTTTATGCTCAATAAGTGGTTGTATGACTACGCCCCTCCTTTATTTCATCGCTAATTTCATCTCTGTTCTCAAAAAATAGGAAGAATTGAGAAAGACGGAACGTAAAAACCGTGATGAGCTCCGCAAATTGATGGATGAACATAGCGCCTTAGGCATTCTTACTGCAAAAAACTCACTGGTGTGATTATCATTCACAGGTTAACTGTCCATTTCTATGGCTATTCATCTATTTATTTATGTCTTCTGTGTTTTATGTTAAGGTGCAAAGTTAAACCTTTTGATTTGATGTCTTAGACACTTTGATTAACTATTTTACAGTGACAACAATGTGATGTTGTTTTTGGTGGCCTTGCAGGTGAAAGAATTACCAGCCAAACTGGCAGTAGCTTCAAATACCTCAGGTTCAACTCCAAAGGAGTTGTTTGAAGATCTTACCGAAGAGCTAGAGAAACAAGTGAGTATGCTCAAGTGTATTTATGGTTGGTGTTGAACCATCCAAATAGCCTTTTATTCTTTCCGCCTTGCGATTATTTTTCTAAACATATTTTATTCTTTTAGGTTCTCTTTGGAGTAACTTAAATTTCAATATACTATGAAGGGAAGATAAAGAACCATAATCTTTATATGTTAATAATCCTGTTAAAACGAGAAAGCGCCTATTTGAGCTTCTTCTATCTTGGAGTGAGGATACTGGAAGTACATGGACTGAAGATGGTGTCAGTGATTATAAATTTTGAATGTTGAAATTCACAACACCCTAATTAGTGTTTTAATTAACCAAGAAATCTTACCTTTTATGTGAATATATTAAGCTGTTGTGTAAAAGTGTCTGTGAGTACTTAAGAAAAAGAAACTTATCACATGTTTATATATAAACTGCTAACTTTTTTCAATATGCTTTTTAGAACAGCTTATTAAAACAACTTATAACTTATATTTAAAACAATTCAACCATCAATGTGAATACCTAAGTTATGTCATTGTGTCTTATTCTCATTCTTAGAACTTCAGGTGGTTATACCCTTAAGCATCAAGCTTCTCAAAGTGAGGTTGGTAATTGTTTGATGGTGAAAGTTCATGGTAAAAGTTTATGTTGTAATTTTCTTTAGCTCAATGTTGTTAAATAGCCATTATACCTGCACTATACTGCATTGATGTTTCATCAATAATATTGATATTATGTTGCAGATTTCTATTATAGTTATACTTTAATATGTACTTTTAGGTGTTATATTCAAAGGGACTTTATATTGACTAACATAAGAGGTACTTTTAGTTGTCAATTTATTTTTAAATATCGTGGAACGGTTCTTTTGTTGTGATAGGTCATATATAAAATCAAATATTTATTACCTGTCTCTACTTATTTACAAATTTCTATAAAAAAAAAAATATTTTTAAGATAAGTTATTAAATCAAAATGGTATAAATATTTTATATTAAAGGCAAAATAACAATACTTCTCTTATATCAGTCAAAATGGTATAAAGTTTTTTTATCAAATATGTGTATTTATAAGTAATTATAATTATTAACTATATATTTATAATACATTAAATAACATAATTGATATTTAATAATATTTCATAAGTTTATATTAATTTTAATTTATTGGCTTTGTTATGAATAGAATGGAATGCGATGTTTTTAAAAAAATATATTGATTACAAATTTGATTATTAGTATATCGTTTAACTGAATTATAAAAAAATTTCATGCTAATAATAGTATGTCAATAATAAAAATATATTATAGGGTTAATGAACTTTTTCGTCCCTTTAAATATTGCAGATTTCGTTTTTAGTCCCTCCAAAATTTTCCTTTAAGAAATCGTCCCATCAAAATTTTTCTTCCGAACTATTGGTCCCTAACGTCAAATTTCGTAGCTAATCAGTGGCTAAAGTCGTAGCTAATCTCTAGCAAATTTGACGTTAGGGACCAATAGTTTAGACGAAAAATTTTGAAGGGACGATTTCTTAAAGGAAAATTTTGAAGGGACTAAAAACGAAATCTGCAATATTTAGAGGGACCAAAAAGTTCATTAACCCTATATTATATACTATCATAATTGATAATTTGCAATATTAAAAAATAAAAAATTCTAAAAGTTTAAATATATTTTCTAAACTAATTAATAAATTGATCATTATAAATATATTTATTTTTATAAAAATAATATACCCTTCTTTGGATTTTAATTCATTTTTATTCGGATATTATAAAGAACGAACTTATCTTTGATGATGATGCACGGGTCACTACCATCATAATACATTTCTTCGGATATTAATTCATTTTTATTCAGACATTCACTATTTTTACGGGTCACTATCACCATAATATATTTCTTATGTGAATTTTGTCACTAAAACTCACTACTTTCATGGGTCGCTATCACCATAATACCTTTTTTATTTTAAACAATAACACTTCTAAGTATTAACCATGAAATCATAAAGGTATATTTTCTCATTCACATTATATTCATATTTGTTTATTCCAATAAATATACATTGTTGCCAACAACTTTAAGCCTTTGAATAATCCAAACATTATTTTTGCTTTGGACTATTTCATACATAGATTACTCCATGTTTAATTTCTCAATAACACTTTCATTCAATATTCTAATTCTTTATTTTCTATTTTTTTCAGATTTCTTTAGTACACTTCATTCTAAGATGTCATATATAATCGAAGTTCTTTTGAAGACACTTTTTATCTATTGCATTTCCAACTTCTTATTTTTTAAAAATAGCTACTATATATAGCTTCATTACATCTTCTTTTTTTTTTTCAATAAGCAAGGAATATATTGATCAAGAGAACCCAAGTTCTCAAAACTAGCTTCATTACATCTATATTATATTTTCTGAATCTTAATTTAACATTTTTCATTCGAGTTTTAAAACTTCTTTTAATGTGTTTGTAATACATTATTCATCTTAAGATTTGAATTACCCGTGCGGACGCACGGGTCTTCTACTAGTTTCTTTTTGAAATAGGAGATCTAAAATGTTGTCAAATTTATTAATTATATTTAAATTTATTTCCAATTATTTATCTATAATATTTAAATAATTTTTTTTTAAAGTGTGATTGAAATACCTGGTTAAGTAATAAGGTCTTAAATCTTAATTATTACCTATTCCATTTTTTCATTGTTATAACAAAAGGTTCATGAAATGGTAAACACAGTTAGATTAAAACAACAAAACATACATAAATATTATTCTCAGTGATGATAAATCTAAAATCTCAATTACTATGTATTTCAATCTTTTTATTATAATTTTGAAATGTAATTGAAATACTTCATAAAAGACATGAGACACTATCAATTAGATTAAGACAAAAAATCATACATAACTTTTATTGTTAATGTGCATTTGAGTATAATTTTATTGTATAATTTTTTTTAATATGCTCTTAGTATAATTTTCATTTATATAATTATTTTAACCCGTACGAACGCACGAGTATTAAACTAATTATATTTATTTTATAAAAATAGAATGTTGTTCGACATCAACAGTGATATTTAATTTTTGGTATAAATATGTATATGATACTGCAGATACAACTTTTATTTATAAAATTTTTTTTATCATATTTTTGTTTGGTTTTTATCTTTGCAAATACATGTCATTGGCCTTTTACTATTTTTTTTATTTTAGTTTTTTCAAAATTAATTTATATTAAAATTGATCATGTAATATATATATATATATATATATATATATATATATATATATATATATATAAATTTTGAAAGACTAAAACAATTATATATTGAAGAGTAATTCATATTCAAAAGTTCTGAGCATCAGAAGTTCTGATGTGGGCTGATCTTCTGATGGTTACTCAGAAGTAGGGGTGGCAAACGGGCATGCCCGCCCCGTTTAGGTCCGCCCCGGAAAAGCCCGCGAAAAAACGGGGCGGGACGGGGCGGGGCGGGCATTTTAGAGAGTGCGGGTCTAAAACCTTGCCCCGCCCCGTCAAAAAGTGAGGGCGGGGCGGGGAAAGCCCGCGGGCATTGAACCTTTTAGGCCTAAAAATAATAAAATTGTATGAAAAAACCAATGCCCGCAAAAGCTCGCAAAAAAACGGGGCGGGACGGGCACACTAAAGGGAGCGGGCCTAACATCTCCCCCCGCCCCGCAAAAAAGTGCGGGTAAAACGGGTTTTCCCCGCGGGCCGGGCCCGTTTTGCCACCCCTACTCAGAAGATAGTGTTGACCAGAAGTTCTACCTTCTGGGTCCTGTTAGCTTAGCTATTTAGTTAGTAAGGGTACTTTAGTATTTCTTAGTATTGTACTGTTTGTACCTTAGACTTGTTCACTAAGTTTACTCTATTAGGGCTTAGGTGGCAAATTTTCTTTTGTATAAATAGTCTTGTAGTAGCTATCATTAATACATAGAGAACACAACAATTATTCTCTCATCTCTTTTGCGCTGTTATTCCTTTTGTTTATTCTCTTTGTTATCATCTTTAATACTTGTGCACCAACAATTGGTATCTAGAGCTTCGGTTCCAAACATAGGGAAACTCGAGTGAACGTGAGTTTGTGTGACTGTGTGATTGATTTTTTTTCTGGGAAACAAAGTTGTGTTGAATCACATTTTTCTTGGTTGTTTGTGGGTTGGGAAACACTGTGTGAGTGTGAGTGAAGTATGTTTTTTTGCACAAGTTTGAAGATGAGTGGAAGCAACTTGAATACCAAACTTCCAGTTCTTGATGGTAAAAACTGGAATAGATGGATGATTCAAATGCGTGTATTATTTGGTGCTCAACATGTTCTAGATCTTGTCATTGAAGGATATGTTCCGGTTGCAGCGGATGCAACGGAAGAACAAAGCGCAGAGAGAAACGAGGAAGAGAGATCAGAAGGCGTTGTTCTTCATCCATCAGTGTGTGGATGTGAATGTGTTTGAGAAGATTGCTGATTCTATGACGTCAAAGGAGGCGTGAGATATACTGATCAGGTGTTACGGTTGTGACGTATCAGCGAAGAAGGTGAAGCTTCAATCCCTGAGAAAGCAATATGAGAATCTCAACATGAAGAACAATGAGAAAGTTTCTGAGTATATCTCTAGAGTGATTTTGATCACTAATGAGATGAAGGCTTGTGGAGAAACCCTTTTTGAACAAGTAATCATAGAAAATATATTGAGGTCACTTACTCCTCAATTTGATTATATTGTTGTATCTATTGAACATTCTCAAAATCTGGAAACCATGAGAATAGAAGAGTTACAAAGCAGTCTAGAAGCACAAGAGTCGCGTCTGACTGAAAGAACTTCTGAAAGGGAAGTTGAGCAAGCTCTGAAAGCTTCTTTTGTCAAGAAGGACCAGAAGCATTCTTGGTCAGAGTCCAAGAATAGACGTGGTGATAAATTCCAGAAGGAAGCCTCAACTTCTTATGAGAAGAAATATCAGAAGAGAAAGAAGAAGAAGAAAGTTCAATGTTACTGTTGCAAACAGTTTGGCCATTTTGCTAGAGAGTGTTTGGCAAACAAATGAAGGAAAACAGAAGAAGCAAATATAGGTAGAGGTGATTCAGATGATGAACATGTGCTATTGATGGCTTCACAGACTGACGGAAGATGTTTGTCAGAGTGGTGGTATATGGACACTGGGTGTTCAAATCACTTGACTAGAAACAAACAATGGTTGATAGATTTTGACTCTGAAAGGAGGACATGTAACACCCCATATTTTCTAATTTTAATTTAATTGGAAATTAAATTATTAATTAGAGATAATTTAGTATTTGGTTGAATTATTTGGAAAATGGTGAAGTATTGACATTTGGGCCTAGAGTGGTGATTAGCAGAATAGGGGGTGTTGACTAAGCAAGCCCATTATAATATTTATTTTATTTTTCATAAAATAAGGAATTTGGGGAAAAGAGGAAGGAGAAGCAGGAACTGAGTCTGAAGAAAGGAGAACACGTGAAAGTGAGAAGAGCCAAAGGGGAAGAGAACCTTCGAAGTTCGACTCTGAGGTAAGGGGGGATTCTTCGGGTTAGTATTCCTTATGTGATTGTAGGTAGTAGGATTGATTAGGATTGTTATCTAATTCAATCGTACGTGTCGGGTTTGGGAATTTTGTTAGGTTTTGATAATCTTGTATGAATTGGCATGATTTTGTTGATACTTGTGATATATGATGTTAATACATGTCAATAACTTGTTTGAAATGTGTAATTGTGTGAAAATCAATGATAATTGTGTGTATGTTCGTATGTACCTGAAATTGGGGAAATGGGATATGGTAAATGCTGTCAAAATGGTGATTTTTGCTGTGCAGGTACGTAGGAACCGGTTCCCACGTAGGGACAACCCGGTTCCCCATAGTAAAAACCAGAGACGAGACTTTGAAACTGCCAGGAACCGGTTCCCACGTAGGGACAACCCCGTTCCTGCAGCATTTTTCTAAAAATGTTTTATCTTTGAAAACTCATAACTTTTGATCTGAGTATCCGATTTATGTGCCGTTTTGGGCGTTGCGAAGCTAATGAGATGCTTTATCTGATGAATTGATAAAATGGACAATAGCCAACTTTACTTTTTAAACTCGATTTAATTATTAATGAATTGAAAGATAGTATATGTATATGTGCTTATATATATGACTATTGATGCATGTTCTGTATTGGTGATGGGATTGTGATATTCATTGGGTGATGTTGGTTTATAACATGTCGTAAATGAATACATGTTTTGTGATTATGTTGTTGGGTTGTTTTGATAATTGGTTACATTGTGTGCAATGATGTTAGATGTAACAATGTATGAACGTGGGGATGATTGATGATTTATGAATGTTAATATACTGTTAATATTAACATGTGAACTGTGGTGAATGTATGTGTGATATGTTTGTATGAATGCTAAGAATATATACATGCTTATTGGTGATGATTTGGTGATGATAATGAGACGATGTGTTACATCGGATTGGTGATGTTGTAAGCATGTTATATGTTGCATTCATTGGCATACATTTTTGGTGATGGATCCCGGTGATGAAAGTGGATCAAAACGGTGGGCATGATTCCCAGTGTGTGGAATCGGTGCTGGATATTTTGGTGAGCATGATTCCCAGTGTGTGGAATCGGTGCTGGATATTTTGGTGAGCATGATTCCCAGTGTGTGGAATCGGTGCTGGATATTTGGTGAGCATGATTCCCTGTGTGTGGAATCGGTGCTGGTTAAACTGTATCTCAGTGATGAGGATATCAGTTGGATGGGTATATCCCATGTATGGTACCACATGCATAGTGTCAGTTTAATCATATGCATTGGTTATAACATGATTGGATGGAATTCAGTGTTATGCCTTGGTGTGTTTATATGATTGATGTATTAAGAATATGTTGTTAATATAACTTGATCATTGGTATAATTGATGAGTTGTGGGCCGATGGCCAATATTGTTGGATTGATGTTTACTTGTTGTAATAATTCTGATTATATGTATGATTGAGTGGATGATAATTACTATGAGATTTTATTGCTTATGATTGCATAATGCTTATTAATTCGAATGAAACTCACCCTTACTTTGATGATTTCAGATTAAGGATGTAGCGGCGTCTTGATTGGGTGAAGATAGCTTATAGGCTAGCCCTTAGTTCGTGTCGAGTCATGCTCTGATTGTAACACTGGGGAACGCTAGTTTAGAGACGAATTATTATGTCGGTCTTTGTTGTTTATAATTGTATTAGAGGACTTGCATGAATGTTGATGAATATGCAATGTTATGAATTATAATCCGCTGTGTTGAACATGAATTGTATTTATGTTAAATGGTTCCTCGTGTGGCATGACAAATGACTATAGTATTTTATGTTAAAGAAGTTGTGACATCCTTGTAATTCATGTTTACTCTGAATATGATTCTATTTTCCGCGGGGGTTTAGAAGGGTGTTACAATAGTGGTATCAGAGCATAGTCGGTCCTTGTGACCAGAGTCTTGTTGTTAATTCCTGTCGGTATGCGACATGTGTGAGAAACACTGTCGGTACCCAGTGTGTTCTAACGGTTTACTTGCAGAAGTGGGATTGAAAGTAGTGGGGGAGAAGTCATGCTTCTCGGATATGTCTCAGATGCAAGATGTTAGAGAGATGAGTGGGGCAGTAGTGCAAGAGTGTGGAGTTATTGTTTTCTGAAGTGAAGGTGACATGGGCTGAAGATTGTGGTTGTTATTCAGTCGGAGTGTCTCGGAGTAGATGATGGTTATTTATGAGAAATGGAATTTGGAAGTTGTGATGCTTCAAGTGCTACTGACGTACTGCGATGTTGTTGTATGAGTAGCCCTATGTGAAAGGTCGCTGTTGAAGCAGTGGTTAAAGGAAGTATTGTCGTAGACCTTGTCGTAGGATTACTAGTAATTAATTGAGATGATAGTAGAGGTTATCGATGTTGTTGAGAAAGTTTTGAAGTGCGATTAATGCAAAGAGACGAATATGATCTCAAGGATAAGAAGGTTGATGATGGCGTACATGAATTTGGTTTCAGGATGTTGCAGAAATCGAACTTCAGCGATGAAATGTGTTGTTTAAGTTATAAGAAGTTTGGAAGCGAAGAGATGTGATAAGATGATGTTAATAATGATATTAATTTGAAGAGGATGAGTTTTGGAGCAGAATTTTCGTAAGCAAATCGCATGAAGATTGCTGAATCGTTATGAAATTTCGAAAATTCATAACTAGAGTTCTGGACATCCGATTTGAGTTCCGTTTGAAGCGTCGGAAAGCTAACGAGATGAACTTTGTTATAAAAATAGTTGCAGTAGCTGTAACATATTTAATTGTGTCAGGATGATGTTAGAAAGAGGTGAAGTTACGGTTACACATGTCCTTAGAACTAGACTTGTTCGTTGGTACCGCACGAGACTACGGCGTCAGAGTTGAACGGATTGAAAGAATAATGAGAAGGCTTGTTGTGAAGCAATTTTAGGAATAGGTGTTCCAATTGAGGAGTTCTGGAGATATCCTATAGAGTGTCGCAGCATGGCGTCGGTGTTGCATTTTTGGATAACAATTAGAAAAGTCATGTCTTGAGCTCTGAGTGTCGGATTAATGTACGGTTTGAACCCATGAAGAGGTGAGATTATGTTATAACTTGTGGAAGAGTTATAAATACAGTAGAGTGGTCCTATGAGGAGATATTATGATGTTGGATAAAGAGGCTAGACTAGTGTTGAAATAGGAATGCTTATTACCGCGATTGTTCGGATCGAAGTCGAGTAGAATATGTCCTTAATAAATAAGCGGATAAAGATGATTTAAATATTGATGGATTTGAGTGATGAAGGAATCATTAGAAAAAGTGAAATAGACTTTGGAACCATTTGTGGTATATTGTGATGCGTCGTTGATGGGTTTGGATGGTGTATTGATGTAAAACCAGTAAATAGTAACTTATGCGTCGGACGATCAAAAGCGCAGGAAAGGAATTATCTGACTCATGATTTAGAATTGGCAGCCATGGTTTTGTTTTGATGTTGCAGTGACATTATTTGTATGGTTCGAGGTTGCCTCTAAAAATGTCGATGCTGATGGTGAAAGAGTTGGATTTAATTGAACAATTCAGAGAATTAAGTTTGGTATGTGAAGGTGCTCCTACTAATGCTAGATTGGGTATACTGAAACTGACTAACGATATTCTAGACGAGATTAGAGAAAGACAGAAAGCTGATGTTGAGTTGATCGATAAGTCGACCTTGAATTACAAAGGTAAAGACGGTGAATTCAGAATTGACGAGGATGGTGTAATGAGGTCTAGAACAAGTATGTTGTGTTCCAGATGTTACCGAGTTGAGAAAGAATATTATAGAAGAAGGACACCGTAGAGAATTATTAAACTATGACAATGTTGATGAATTTGGGTGCAAACTCGGAAAAGACGCTATTATGTAGTAACAACGGTCTATGCTTAAATATGATTGTCGGCTATCTATTGACAAATTGAGGACTTGATCACCCTTAATCTCTTGTTGATAATAGGCGGAATTATAAAGATAGTATAAGATTGCTTGTTACCTTAATGGTATAAGATGTGATGAATGCTGAGATGTGAGAATGACCACTCACCATATTGTGGAAAATTAAGAAGAAGTGAATATGAAGGAGTGCAAAGCATTGGACGGTGACTTAAGACGAGTAGTCGTAGTCGTACAGCGAAAGTATGATGTAAAGTGGTGTTATGAGTGCTACTCGTGAGCAGTCAGAATTAATATGTCGGGGTTCTACATGGAGAATATGTGTTTATCTATATGTTGGGTTTAGAATCTCGTGGACGTAAGGATGTCGTGCCAAAGGATTAGAACCCTTTTGAATAATTGCCGAGATGATGGATATCCTATTATGGTTGAATGTAGTTAACGAGTATGTATTCGGAGAAGTTAAGACGAAGAGTTGATGCTACATGATGCTATAATAATCTTGTGATGTTGTAAGGTATTGTGTGGATTTCTAATTGAAATGAAGGATTATACTCTACGAAGGACGAAGTGGATTTCATTCTTAGTGAAGAGTGGGACTCTGTTGAGCTATCTTGTAAGCAATGGTATATTGAGGATGATGAGCTATGTAATTATAACTACTGATGTGTGCTTGTCCCGGTAGTGGGAATGTTTTTAATAGATGAAGTAACTCGGGAATTTGCTCTGAGTAAGTGTAAGTATTACTTTATCGCTCAATTGCAAGAGTGTGCCTAAGGTTGGTACATGAGTAAATGGAATCCATTACTACAGTGTTGATCAGTTGCGATCATACCATGGATTATGTAATTGTATTATTCAGTTGTTGAGTGTATTGTATGGATCGTACCTCGAAGTTTCATTGTTGTTAGCCGTTGGAATTATAGCGAGTGGTACATCTAGGGATGGTCAAAAGCAACGTAAGAGCTGAGATTGAATGCATGAGGTATGCTTATGTTGGTTGTGTCAGATGAACTTGGAGGTTCGACTAAGAAAGTGTTAACTGAGAACAGGAAGGTCAGATGGAGGACTCCTATTTGGAACTATTCACTAGAAGTATGTTTTCGAGGACGAAAACTATTTTAGTGGGGGAGAGTTGTAACACCCCATATTTTCTAATTTTAATTTAATTGGAAATTAAATTATTAATTAGAGATAATTTAGTATTTGGTTGAATTATTTGGAAAATGGTGAAGTATTGACATTTGGGCCTAGAGTGGTGATTAGCAGAATAGGGGGTGTTGACTAAGCAAGCCCATTATAATATTTATTTTATTTTTCATAAAATAAGGAATTTGGGGAAAAGAGGAAGGAGAAGCAGGAACTGAGTCTGAAGAAAGGAGAACACGTGAAAGTGAGAAGAGCCAAAGGGGAAGAGAACCTTCGAAGTTCGACTCTGAGGTAAGGGGGGATTCTTCGGGTTAGTATTCCTTATGTGATTGTAGGTAGTAGGATTGATTAGGATTGTTATCTAATTCAATCGTACGTGTCGGGTTTGGGAATTTTGTTAGGTTTTGATAATCTTGTATGAATTGGCATGATTTTGTTGATACTTGTGATATATGATGTTAATACATGTCAATAACTTGTTTGAAATGTGTAATTGTGTGAAAATCAATGATAATTGTGTGTATGTTCGTATGTACCTGAAATTGGGGAAATGGGATATGGTAAATGCTGTCAAAATGGTGATTTTTGCTGTGCAGGTACGTAGGAACCGGTTCCCACGTAGGGACAACCCGGTTCCCCATAGTAAAAACCAGAGACGAGACTTTGAAACTGCCAGGAACCGGTTCCCACGTAGGGACAACCCCGTTCCTGCAGCATTTTTCTAAAAATGTTTTATCTTTGAAAACTCATAACTTTTGATCTGAGTATCCGATTTATGTGCCGTTTTGGGCGTTGCGAAGCTAATGAGATGCTTTATCTGATGAATTGATAAAATGGACAATAGCCAACTTTACTTTTTAAACTCGATTTAATTATTAATGAATTGAAAGATAGTATATGTATATGTGCTTATATATATGACTATTGATGCATGTTCTGTATTGGTGATGGGATTGTGATATTCATTGGGTGATGTTGGTTTATAACATGTCGTAAATGAATACATGTTTTGTGATTATGTTGTTGGGTTGTTTTGATAATTGGTTACATTGTGTGCAATGATGTTAGATGTAACAATGTATGAACGTGGTGATGATTGATGATTTATGAATGTTAATATACTGTTAATATTAACATGTGAACTGTGGTGAATGTATGTGTGATATGTTTGTATGAATGCTAAGAATATATACATGCTTATTGGTGATGATTTGGTGATGATAATGAGACGATGTGTTACATCGGATTGGTGATGTTGTAAGCATGTTATATGTTGCATTCATTGGCATACATTTTTGGTGATGGATCCCGGTGATGAAAGTGGATCAAAACGGTGGGCATGATTCCCAGTGTGTGGAATCGGTGCTGGATATTTTGGTGAGCATGATTCCCAGTGTGTGGAATCGGTGCTGGATATTTTGGTGAGCATGATTCCCAGTGTGTGGAATCGGTGCTGGATATTTGGTGAGCATGATTCCCTGTGTGTGGAATCGGTGCTGGTTAAACTGTATCTCAGTGATGAGGATATCAGTTGGATGGGTATATCCCATGTATGGTACCACATGCATAGTGTCAGTTTAATCATATGCATTGGTTATAACATGATTGGATGGAATTCAGTGTTATGCCTTGGTGTGTTTATATGATTGATGTATTAAGAATATGTTGTTAATATAACTTGATCATTGGTATAATTGATGAGTTGTGGGCCGATGGCCAATATTGTTGGATTGATGTTTACTTGTTGTAATAATTCTGATTATATGTATGATTGAGTGGATGATAATTACTATGAGATTTTATTGCTTATGATTGCATAATGCTTATTAATTCGAATGAAACTCACCCTTACTTTGATGATTTCAGATTAAGGATGTAACGGCGTCTTGATTGGGTGAAGATAGCTTATAGGCTAGCCCTTAGTTCGTGTCGAGTCATGCTCTGATTGTAACACTGGGGAACGCTAGTTTAGAGACGAATTATTATGTCGGTCTTTGTTGTTTATAATTGTATTAGAGGACTTGCATGAATGTTGATGAATATGCAATGTTATGAATTATAATCCGCTGTGTTGAACATGAATTGTATTTATGTTAAATGGTTCCTCGTGTGGCATGACAAATGACTATAGTATTTTATGTTAAAGAAGTTGTGACATCCTTGTAATTCATGTTTACTCTGAATATGATTCTATTTTCCGCGGGGGTTTAGAAGGGTGTTACAGGACAAAGATCAGATGTGCTGATGACAAGTACCTTTATGCAGAAGGAATGGGAAATGTCAAAGTCAGAGTGAAGAATGGGAAGAATGTTCTGATCAAAGATGTTTGGTATGTTCCTGGAATCAAAAGAAATCTGATGAGTGTGGGTCAGCTCATTGAAAAAGGTTTCTCAGTTGTTATGGAGAACAACCTCTTGAAGTTGTATGATTCCAATCAGAAGTTAATTATGCAATCTGAACAAGGAAGCAACAGAACATTCAAGGTGAATGTAGAAACAGCTGAAATAGAGTGTCTTAGTGCAGAAGGCTCTAAAGGAGATAGTAAGCTGTGGCATAAGAGGATGGGGCATCTGAACTATAGAAGTCTGGGACATCTAAGTTCTAAGAAGCTTGTACACGACATTCCTAAGATTGTGAAGCCTAAGAAGTCATGTGAGGTATGCATGAAAGGCAAACAACCCAGCTTGCCATTTGTATCAGAAGTTGCTCAAATAGCAAATCATGCTCTGGGAGTAGTGCACTTTGATGTGTGTGTTAGTCATCTGATGGTTTTTGGTTCTGTGTTATATAAACACGTTCCAGAAGCTAGAAGAAAGAAGTTGGATGATAGGAGCTGAGTGATGTTATTGGTGGGGTACCACAGTACAGATGCATACAAGCTCTATTATCCATAGACTAACAAAGTAGAAGTCAGCAGAGACCTCATTGTAAAAGAATCAGAAGTTTGGGATTGGGGAGAGTCTCAACCAACTTCTAATGTAGAGATAACTTTTGAAGAAGAGTTGGAGGCAGAAGATGAAGAATCTTCTGAAGATGAGTCAGATGGTGAATCTGATTCTGATCCAGATTCTGATCCAGACTCTGATGATGATCCAGAGTCTGGTGGTAGTCATGATTCTGGAAGGGATGACTCTAGAGGTGATGACTCTAGAGGTGGTGACTCTGGAGTAGCTGACTCTGAAGTAGCTCAAAGGCCACAAAGAGTCAGAACTATACCTAGAAGGTTTGTAGATTATGACATGTTGCAAGACATAGAAGTTGACTCAGAGGGAGATGTCATTCAGTGTGCCATGTTAGTAGACTCTAAATCAGTGGGTATTGAAGAGGCGCTCAAGAAGAAAGTTTGTCTGAATGCCATGAAAGAAGAACTTGAGGCTATAGAAAGAAACATGACTTGGAAGCTGACAAAACTTCCAAAGAAGAAGAAAGACATCAGCGTAAGATGGGTTTTCAAGGTAAAGCTGAAGCCAAATGGATCAGTTGGTAAGCACAAAGCAAGGCTAGTGGCCAGAGGTTTTCTTCAGAAACCTGGACTAGATTACTTTGAGGTATTTGCACCTGTAGCTAGACATGAAACAATCAGACTGGTGATTGCGTTAGCAGCAAACAGAGGTTGGTCCTTGATGCATCTGGATGTAAAGTCTGCATTTCCGAACGGTCCATTACAAAAGGAGGTATACGTGTCACAACCCCCTGGCTTTGTGAAAAAGAATCAGGAAGGGATGGTGTACAAATTACACAAAGCTCTGTATGGATAAAAGCAAGCACCCAGAGCTTGGAATTTGAAAATTGATTCATTTTTCAAGAAGCAAGGGTTTCAGAAGTGTGAGATGGAATATGGAGTTTATGTGCAACATTCTGGAAGCAATATGATTCTGTTGTGTCTTTATGTTGATGACATATTGCTTACAGGGAGTTGTCCAGAAGATCTGATGAAGTTCAAGAAGGTGCTGATGAATGAGTTTGAGATTACAGACCTTGGAAAAATGTCATATTTTCTAGGGATGGAGATTCTGTACTCACGAGATGGTATCATTCTGCATCAGCTGAAGTATGAGTTAGAACTTCTGAAGAAGTTCAAGCTGGAGAATTGCAAAGCTGCTGTTACACCGTCAGAAACGAATCAGAAATTGGACTCTGATTGTGAAGGTGAAGATGTTGATGCTACGATCTTCAAATAGCTGGTGGGTTCTCTGAGGTATTTGTGTAATACCAGGCCTGATATATGCTATGCAGTTTGATTGGTTAGTAGGTTCATGAGTAAACCTAAGTGGTCCCATTATCAAGCTGTTGTCAGAATCTTGAGATATATAAAGGGAATTCTGAAGTTTGGCATATTTTTTCCTTCTGGGAGAAAGGAAGAATCAGAGTTATTGAGTTACTCTGACTCTGATTGGTGTGGAGACAGAGTTGATAGAAGGAGTACCTCTGGATATTTGTTTATGTTTCTAGGAGGTCCTATTTCTTGGAGTTCCAAGAAGCAAGTTTTTGTTGCTCTATCAACATGTGAAGCTGAGTACATTGCAGGCGCTGTAGCTGCATGTTAAGCTGTGTGGCTTTTGAACTTATTAGAAGATATGAAGATTAAAGTGAAGAAGCCTCTGAAGCTTATGATTGATAATAAGTCTGCAATCAATCTTGCCAAGAATCCGGTGTTACACGGAAGAAGCAAGCATATTGAGACTAAGTATCATTTCTTGAGAAGCCAAGTCCAGAATGGAACATTAGAGGTTGTGCATTGTAGCACCAAGAAGCAGTTGGCAGATGTTCTGACGAAGGCAATCAAGACGGATCAATTTCTTCTCTTAAGGGATGGAATTGGTGTTGTCAGCTTTGAGTGAAGAATATGAATTAAGGGATGGTATTGAAGAGTAATTCATATTCTGAAGATGAGCATCAGAAGTTATGAGCATCAGAAGTTCTGATGTGGGCTGATCTTCAGATGGTTACTCAGAAGATAGTGTTGACCAGAAGTTCTACCTTCTGGGTCCTGTTAGCTTAGCTATTTAGTTAGTAAGGGTACTTTAGTATTTCTTAGTATTGTACTGTTTGTACCTTAGACTTATTCACTAAGTTTACTCTATTAGGACTTAGGTGGCAAATATTCTTTTGTATAAATAGCCTTGTAGTAGCTATCATTAATACATAGAGAACACAACAATTATTCTCTCATCTCTTTTGCACTGTTATTCCTTTTGTTTATTCTTTTTGCTATTATCTTTAATACTTGTGCACCAACATTATACAATCATATTAGTTTATATAGACTAAAATAAAACGACATATATTTGAAAGGGGAAAAAAAATACTTGAACAAAACTTAGAAAGTCATATATTTGTAAGGACAACAACATACTTAGTATACAATTATAATAACAATAAATATAAATTGAAAATCAACTTTAAATATTAAATAAAACACAATCAATTCTCCCATGTTCTCATGAGTGATACAGCTATTTTAAAGTCATGCATTTCATTTAGTAAAAAAAAAATAATAATAAAGTCATGCATTTCAATCACTAAAACCACCCCAAACTACATGCATAACACCTTTAATATGGTTTGACTCATGAAGAACATGTGATAAATATTATTATATATATGTTAAGAATACAATGTTATTGTAAATTCTAATTTGTATTATATTTATGTGTTGTATATTTATCATCTATCACATTTTTTATTGAACAACTGCATAAAATTTTATAATGTTCCATTTATTTAAAATAATTATAAATTATTTAGATGAAAAATATCATCAATATTAATTATCTGCTATGTTGTAAACATAATTCATAATTTAATAATTTTAAAATAAAAATAGTTAAATAGCTAAGTAATGTCATATATATATATATATATATATATATATATATATATATATATATATATATATATATATATATATATATATATATATATATATATATATATATATATATATATATATATATATATATATATATATATATATATATATATATATATATGTATCAAATTCAAGTATTGATTATGCACTCTCAAAGTATTGTATCTAAAGTTTAAACTGATTACTCATGTTTAAATTTTTTTTCTATCTTTTGATTTATTATTACCTTAGTTGAGAACATGAAAAACTAAATTTAAATCATATCAAAAATAAATTATTATAAAAGAATTATTAACAAAGATTTCCTCAAAATAAATCATTAAATTGGTTTTTGTTTAAGGGATTATGGTTCTAGTGAATTTCACGATTATCATTTTATTATATATTTGTATTTAATTTAATCTCTTAAAAAAATTGATGGCCCTCACCACTTTGCAATGCTGATAGGTGTTTCTTATAGTGACTTTTAAATTCAGTTCATGACTTTTAAAAATTCAGTTCATTTGATACGTTAACTACAAGTTTTACTTTTAAGATTACTCAAACTAATTTCAAGGTGCAATTATTTGTAAATAATAAATTAATTCATATACACCATCACTATGGTTTGGTTCTACAATTCTACGTTAGATTTAAATTTATTATTAAAGATAAAACACTTTATTTCCCTTCATCGATTCCATCCCTAACCGGTGTTGTTCTAACACTAAGATTGTCCCAAATTGTCTTGTTGTTTTTTTTAGAAGATAAGATTTTAATGCTAGAAAGCATTAATTCGATGACAAATGTTTATGTGCAAAAAGTGGATAACAAAGTTGATAGATTGCTAAAAACATTGGAGTAGAAGGTTTCTATACTCGAAAAATTTATCCATGCTAAGTTTGCGTAGCTGCAGTTAAGGATCCAGAAGAAGTGGGGAGGGTAGGATGGAGAGAATCTAAAGTAGATTTCATGGCCATTTCCTGATTTTAATTTTAATTTAGTTTTATTTTGTCACACGGAATCAAATTTTTAGTTTAAAAAAATCCAAAAATAGAAAATAAGATTACTGTTTGACTATTTTTTATTTTCAATATTTTTTCCTCTTAATGTTTTTCCTGGTTAACTTTTTTTTTCACACCATCTAAATATAGTCGTTTTGATGTTTGAAATTTTTTTTAGAAACATTGATTTTCAAATTTTAAACTATGATGTCAAATAGGTTTAAAAGACAAGTCAAGATTGACCAACTTTTGAGTTGAGAAATAACAAATTTTGAAAATTTATGATTTTTTTGTCCTTGAGTAATAAATAGTGTGTGAGTTGTAAATGTAATATAGAAAATACATATTACCGTTCCTATTTTTTATTGTGTTTATAATGGAAGTAAATATGCACCTTACTGCTAGGTGATTAAAGATGTTAAAATAAGAAAGTATAAGAAATTACGATGGAATATAAAATCAACATCAATTTGGAAACCAACATTATAATATTTGGTATAATTTTTTTTTATAAAGGTTAACTGGTTATGGATAATTATCTGATAATTTTTAGTTTCAAACTACATGTTTTTTTTCATTAGATTTAAAATTATGGATAAAGGATGGATTAAACTTCCCAGGGTTAATTCAAAATGGAAAATGCTAATTGTTAAGAAAACAATAAAACAAGAAAGACAAGAATAAATCTCAATCATTCACTATCACCACCACCCCATGATTCCTATTAAAAGGGAAATTAAATTAAAAATAAATTAAAAACTTCCCTATAATATAGTGACACGTGTTCATTCTTGCATTTCTTCTCCAAATTCCTTCGTACTAAATAGCATTACTCATTCAAAATATAAGAATACCTCTATGATGTATAGTCTTATGTCCTTGTATTAATTAAATGTAAAACTCATTTTAAAAAAGAAAAAAGTGGTTCCTGGTTAGATTCATGGTTTCTCCAAGGTTATCATGTTTGGGTTGACCATGAAGATAGCAAATAACATAGTCAATGGAAATGGATGATCTTGTACAAGATAAAGAGGTCTCACGTTACGACATTGATTATTTACTTTACTATGCATAAGACATATGTTGCAGAAGTTGATGGCGGAAACAAAGGCCCTAAATGGGAACGGTAAAAATTCCTAACTGAGAATGTTAAGTTTATAAAATTATATTTTTTACCTGTATATTATATATATATATATATATATATATATATATATATATATATATATATGCTAAATATTTTTTAGATAAAAGTCAAAAATATTATTTACAAATATATATATACACCATTGTCATATTTACAAACATCAAATTAAGTGATAAAATTATATTAACAAACATCAAAGACAAAGTCATACACTAGAACCTTTTCCAATTAGCAGATTGAAAATAAACGCTCAATATCTACGGATGTCATCTAAGTCATTGGGGGAGTAAGGTGTCTAGTTGTTAAACGTGTACATAAAAAAAGTAAAAACAAATCGAATATCACGTTATTTAAATTATAATATCAAATTACTTTAACATTAATATGTTATTGTAAACATTTCATGACATATTATATACCTGATCCCAAGAATCAACAATATCGGCAGAGACGATGTTAAAGATGTGTTTCATTACATAATGTCCACACTCGTATTACTTTGCTTGTCCTCTAGTCTACAAATTTAAACATTTCATAAATATATAACCACTCATAAAATTATATATATATATATATATATATATATATATATATATATATATATATATATATATATATATATATAGACACACACACGCACACATAAAATAATGTCTTATTACACACTAAGATAATTACAAAGTCAAAGAAAAAATGACTGAAAGTCTCCTAAACATAAAGTTACCTAGTAATTATTTGTTTTATCGCAGCGTCAAGTGGTTTGTATAACGAACACAATGTAGTTACCATATTCGTCTTAAGATATATTATGTTCAAATAAAAATGTTCATTGAATGAATACAAGGATGTATAATTAGTATTTGGTAAAACATGGAAACTAACTAAAATAAAGAAATAATTTTAAAATCACTCACTCATTGAGAAATGGTGCTAAGTTACAGTAGTTTTCCCCACCTATCTGTGATGTTAAGTATGCTTCAATGTTTTTTAGAAAATTATTTGTAAATCGCATACCAACTAGATCCAAGAATTCATAAGTATATGGTTTATTTAATTCTATACAAATACGGTGAATGTATCTAAATGGTTATAAAAATTTAAAAAACAAACTTATAGTAACCCTATATTCAGCCACCGATTTCTAATAATCATATCCTTTATATTTTTAGGGTAGATAAAGAAACACTCTAACTCTGGATCATGTTCTAGCGCAAGAAGAATTACGTCTAGATCTGTCTTGTCTATAAGTTAACATAAAATTTTGGTATACACTGTGGGACGTTTCCACTAATTCTCTAAATCATAAAAATAACATGTACACAAAACAGAATCAACACAATATGTAAAATAGATTTCATATATCACAATATTCTCACATAGTGCATATGTGTCTTTTATTTCTTCCATGTCTTTCGTCTGATTTTCCCGCTCCACTGCTAACGCAACTTCAAATTGTCTCTTTTGATTTTCCATCTTTTTCTCAAATTTTTCTATCGTTTCTTTTTGCCCCAGTTCTGTGATTTTTCCAAATGAACCAAACCCCACTCTCAGGTCGATGTCATCTCCAGCGCCAGGTTTTGAGCATTTAAAAATTAAAAAAATCAAAAAAATAAATCACAAGGCTTGATTGAAAATCCTTGGTGATATATAATTTATTTTAATGTAATTTTATTAAAAAGCGCTAGGTTTATGACATTTAAAAATTAAAAAAAATTAAAAATATATCAAAACGGTTGGATAAAACAACTGGGGTGATATCACTTTTATTTTTTATCTAAAAATAAATAAAAAAGATTGGCGCAACTAAAATATTAAAGAAATCACGAATTTGCTGGCGCTGTGATTCAAACCCATAAAATTTTAAAGATATCATCATGGTTGTTTTATTCAACCGTGATAATATGTTAACTCTAAATATTAGCTCATGAATTTAAAGATATCACCGTGGTTATTTTATCCAACTGTGATAATATGTTAAGTCTAAATATCAGCTCCTGAAATCACCACGGTCCTTCAATGGATTGTGGTAACACGACCGCTATTGTATATACTTTTCTGTAGTTGTAATTTCTCTACTTTGTCATTTATAATAAGATCTTTATTTGTTAAAGTGTCTTCATGGGCGGAAATATGCATCTTTCAAAGCTCTTTTGGAGTTACTTAAAGAAGTCATGCCTAAATTGAACAATCTTGAATATGTTAACAAAAAAAGCCATAATTAGGGACTTAGGTCTTGATTACGAAAAGATTCATGCATGTGTCTCATTGATTGTATGTTATATTAGTAAGAGCATTAACACTAAAGTGAATGAATGAACCATTTGGTAAACCAACATATATGGCAGGAATTAATTCACTACACGATGTGAACCATTCTATAGAATTGTAAATGTGATCCGTTGCTCCCGTGTCTAAGATCCATTTGCAATCACATAAGCTTGTTTGAACATCATTGTTAGGATATTTACCTGTTGCTTCTGCAGAATAGCAGCTGCAGCTTTCTCCTGTCACCATGTTTGAGGTATGTTTTGCTTCATCTACATTGTTCCTCTCAAGTAGAGCAATTAATGAGTTGTATTGATCTTTGGTGATAACCGTGCTACCTGTAACACCCGGTATTTAATTAAATATTTTCAAATTATTTCGAATTTAATTGTTGAATTTGTAGAGTGTTGAGAATTGTTGACATGGGTTGTTATGATTAATTATTCGATTAATTAATTGATTAAGTTGTAGAAATAGTATTGAAGAAATACTAGATTTATTATATGGACTTAATTAAGTGATGGTGGTAGTAAAAGGTGGGGTGTGAATGTTAGGCCCAATATGTTTAATGAAATTAGGTTAAGATAAGGATTAGGTTAATTAGAAGGGAAACATTCTTTGGGAATTGGTCATGGGAAGTTGCAGAGAACAGAGAAAATAAGAGAGAAACTCATTCCCGTTTTTCTTGCAGCAGTTTCACTAAATCAAAGATCCTCGATTCTTTAACCGTTGGATCGTTGGAAAATTTTGAGGGTAGGTTCGCAGCACCTATATCTAACTTTTAAGTTGTGAGATATCATCATCGCACTGTAGCTGCATATTTGAGAAAATTTCCAGCTTTTGATTCTGATTAAAAGATGCAAGGGTTGGAAGCTAAGGCAAGAAGGCTTCGATCGGTAGAATTATAGAGCAATCTCCAATCCAAGGTAATGGTGGGGTTCTTGCTCTATAACCAAGTATATGATGGATAATATGTGTTAGAACAAGAAATGTTCTGATCAATATTCTTAGTTTTGATGATAACATTAAGTATGAATTTTGTATAAGACAATGTGGTACTCTAATCCTTTACGTTTTCCATTTCAGGAAAAGTATAAAAGAGTATGCACAAATCAGCGTTCAGATGCACTGACCCAGAAGTTATGGATGGCTTCATCAGAACATGCTCTGGCAAGACATCAAAAGATGGTCATGCAGAATCAGAACATGAACTGGAAAGCATCATAAGATGGCAGTCAGAAGTAGAAGCTCTGAAGCTCTGATGGTATCACGCTCAAAGCTCTTCAAAGCGAGAAGACAGAAGATGCTCTGCACTAAAGCTGGAGACTCTGAAATACAAATGTCTACTCAACACATTCTTAGTCCAGAAGAAAGTACAAGATGAAAAAGCTATAACGTCAAATCTTTGACTAACAAAAGGAACGTTAGAAGCTACAAAAAGCAAAGTCGGTAAAAGCAACAAAAGCATGGCTCGAGGTAGTTGTCAAAAGTGTGAAACAATAAATGCAGCATTGTACTATTCACGCAAAGCATTAAATGCTCCCAACGGTCATTTCCTCTCAAGCGCCTATATATAGAAGTGCTGATCAGAAGCAAAATATAACACTTGTGCAAACTTACAGAAACGCTGTCAAAATCAAAAGCAAAAGAACTTCATCTTCCACCTCACAACTCTTTGTAATATTTAGTGAGTGTTAAGAATTAGAACTTAAGAGAAATATCACAGTTGTGATTACAGCTTTATTAGAAGCAATCTAAACTCTTGTAAACATTTATTTTACATTGATTGTAAAAGGAATTTCTAGAGTGATCAAGTTGTGATCTGTAGACTCTAGAAGACTTAGAGGGTATCTAAGTGGAAAACCATTGTAATCAGTTGGATTAGTTGATTAAATCCTCGGTTGAGGTAAATCACCTTATCAGGGGTGGACTGGAGTAGATTAGTTAACAACGAACCTGGATAAAAATAATTGTGTTCATTGTTTTTATCTTCCAAGTTTTTGAGTTACACTTATTCAACCCCCCCCCCCTTTCTAAGTGTTTTTCACTCCTTCAATTGGCATCAGAGCACCGGTTCTAGGTGCAAGCACTTAACCGTGTTAGACAAAATATTGAGGGAGATAAACACTTCATCAAAATGGTAGAAACAAGTTCATCCACTCCTACTCCAGAACACAACAATGGTAACAATGGAAGCAGTAGCTTCAATGGTTACAATAGACAACCAGTCTTTGATGGTGAAAAGTTTTAGTATTGGAAGGATAGGCTTGAAAGTTACTTTCTTTGTCAAGATGGTGACTTATGGGACTTAGTGCTGAATGGTTACACACATCCTGTGAATGCACGTGGAGTCAAGATCACAAGACAAGCCATGAGTGATGACCAAAAGAAAGAATTCAAGAATCATCACAAGTCAAGGATCATACTGCTAAATGCTATCTCTCATGCTGAATATGAGAAGATAACAAACAGAGAAACAACTCATGATATCTTTGAATCCTTAAAGATGACTCATGAGGGTAATGCTCAAGTAAAGGAGACCAAGGCTCTTGCTCTAATCCAGATGTATACAGAATTCAAGATGGAGGAAGATGAGAACATTGAAGCAATGTTTTCAAGATTCCAGACTCTGACTGTTGGATTGAGAGTGCTAGATAAAGGCTACACCAAAGCTGATCATGTAAAGAAGATCATCATAAGCTTACCTAGAAGATGGGGACCCATGGTGACTACATTCAAGATTGCCAAGAATCTGAATGAGGTGTCTCTTGAAGAGCTGATAAGTGCCCTAAGGAGTCACGAGATAGAGCTGGATGCAAACGAGCCTCAAAAGAAAGGTAAGTGAATTGCATTAAAATCTAATAATAAAAAATGCACTAACGCTTTTCAAGCTGAGGAAGAAGAATCTGACCAGTCAGATTCAGAAGAAGAAGATGAACTGTCTCTAATATCTAGAAGAGTAAATCAACTCTGGAAAAGCAAGCAGAGAAAGTTCAAGAACTTCAAGAACTTCAAATGACCTGAGAAGGGAGAATCTTCTGAGCACAGAAGATATAGAAAAAAAAGGTGACGTGCTATGAATGTAAAGAGCCTGGACACTACAAAAATGAATGTCCAAAGCTTCAGAGGGAAAAGCCCAAGAAAAGATTTGAAAAGAAGAAAGGCTTAATGGCTACATGGGATGACTCAGAATCTTCTGATCAAGAGTCAGATTCTGAAGATGAGCAGGCCAACATATCACTGATGGCAACAATTGACGCAGGTGAAGAGTCTACTTCTGATTCAGACTCTGATCAGGTATTTTTTGAACTTACTAGAGAAGACCTTGTTTCCAGTTTATCTGAACTTCTGGAAGTTAAAAGTCAACTTAGTATCAAATACAAAAAGCTCAAGAAGCTCTTTGCATCTGAGACTATGAGGCTTGAAATAGAGAATTCTGAACTTAAGGAGAAAGTTTTAAAATTAACCAAAGATGTTGAATCATCTTCTAGTTCAGAAAATTCTATTCCAAGTACTAATAATATTCTGAAGGAATATGACTTAAGCTTTAGAAAGTGTTTATCTAGAGGTATAGGCAGAAGTCAGCTTGCCTCTATGATATATGGAGTAAGTTGATACAAGAGGATAGGCATAGGCTTTGAGGGTGAAACCCCATACAAACTTGAACCTGTTGATGAGATGATTATCAAATACAAACCCTTGTATGAACAGTTCAAGTTTGGCCATTCTCATGATATTAAGCACACATCTAACTCTAAGAGTTTCCACATAACACACACCAAGAAATATGTTGCACACACCAGAAAATCTTATGATAAATCTTTTGTTAAACCTCCGATCAATCAGAACTTGAGGAGAACTAACCCAAAAGGACCCAAAAGAATGTGGGTACCTAAGGAAAAGATAATTCCTGTTGCAGATCTCCTTCAAGGCTTAAAAGATAAAGGAAAACATGTCATGGTACCTGGACTCTGGGTGCTCACGACACATGACGGGAAGAAGGTCTATGTTCCAAAGCCTGGAACTTAAATCTGCTGGAGAAGTAAATTTTGGAGGGAACCAGAAGGGCAAGACCATTGGTTCTGGAACCATGTGCATTGGTAACTCTCCCTCTATAACTAATGTACTTTTAGTAGATGGATTGGCTCATAAATTATTGTCCATAAGTCAATTAAGTGACAATGGTTATGACATAATCTTCAATAAAAAGTCTTGTAAAGCTATTAGTCAGAAGGATGGCTCTATCCTATTTACAGGCAAGAGAAAGAACAACATTTATAAGATTGATCTTTTAGATCTTAAGAATCAGAAGGTTACTTGCCTTATGTCTGTTAGTGAAGAGCAGTGGGTCTGGCACAGAAGATTAGGTCATGCTAGTTTGAGAAAGATTTCTCAGATTAACAAACTTAATCTGGTCAGAGGACTCCCTAATCTGAAATATAAATCAGATGCTCTATGTGAAGCATGTTAGAAAGGGAAGTTTTCAAAACCTGCATTCAAGTCTAAAAATGTTGACTCTTCCTCTCGGCCGCTAGAACTTCTGCACATTGATCTTTCTGGCCCAGTCAAAACAGCAACAATCAGAGGGAAGAAATATGGATTAGTCATAGTAGACGACTATAGCAGATGGACATTGTAACACCCTGGATTTCCGCTTACCCCGCAGGGCTTCCGGCCTACCAAGCATGTCACCAGCTTAATCAATAATCCCCCCTAGGTCCGCTTGCCGGCTGCCCAGGAAATATTGTTTTTGCCTCCCGCAGGAATCGAACCATGTACCTAGGGGTTAAGTACATATTCATAGCAATTCCTGCTACCACTTGACCATATGGTCAAGTGGTAGCAGGAATTGCTATGAATATGTACTTAACCCCTAGGTACATGGTTCGATTCCTGCGGGAGGCAAAAACAATATTTCCTGGGCAGCCGGCAAGCGGACCTAGGGGGGATTATTGATTAAGCTGGTGACATGCTTGGTAGGCCGGAAGCCCTGCGGGGTAAGCGGAAATCCAGGGTGTTACATTAAAAGGCGCCTTTTTAATGTAACACCCCGATATCCGCTGCACGCATCAACCGTGTCGGCCAACCGAGCATGTTACCCCGGCTTAATCAATAATCCCCCCTAGGTCCGCTTATCGGCTGCCCAGGAAATATTGTTTTTGCCTCCCGCAGGAATCGAACCACGTACCTAGGGGTTAAGTACGTATTCGTAGCAATTCCTGCTACCACTTGAGCTAAGCTCAATTGGTAGCAGGAATTGCTACGAATACGTACTTAACCCCTAGGTACGTGGTTCGATTCCTGCGGGAGGCAAAAACAATATTTCCTGGGCAGCCGATAAGCGGACCTAGGGGGGATTATTGATTAAGCCGGTAACATGCTCGGTTGGCCGACACGGTTGATGCGTGCAGCGGATATCGGGGTGTTACAGACATGGGTAAAGTTCTTGAAACACAAGGATGAGTCACATAATGTGTTCTTTGACTTTTGCACTCAGATTCAATCTAAGAAGGAATGCAAAATCATAAAAGTCAGAAGTGATCATGGTGGTGAATTTAAGAACAGATTCTTTGAAATTTATTTCAAAGAAAATGGTATTGCCCATGATTTCTCTTGTCCTAGAACTCCACAGCAAAATGGAGTTGTAGAACGACAGAAAAGTCTCTACAAGAAATGGCCAGAACCATAATCAATGAAACCAATATGGCCAAGCATTTCTTGGAAGAAGCAATTAACACAGTGTGTTATATTCAGAATAGAATCTCTATAAGACCTATTCTAAATAAGACTCCTTATGAACTGTGGAAGAACAAAAAGCCCAACATTTCTTATTTCCATTCATTTGGGTGTGTATGCTATATTCTGAATACTAAAGATCATCTGAATAAGTTTGATTCTAAAGCTCAAAAGTGTTTTCTACTTGGATATTCTGAACGCTCAAAAGGCTACAGAGTATACAATACTGAAACTCTAGTAGTTGAAGAATCAATCAATATCAGATTTGATGATAAGCTTGGCAATGAAAAGCCAAAGCAGTTTGAGAATTTTGCAGATATAGATATATCTATCTCAGATCATGAAGAACCCAAAGGAAAGAATGATGTAGAAGATCAAGTTGCAGTGTCTTTGGAGAATCTTAGAATATTTGAAGAGCCAACACTCAGAAGATCTTCTAAACTCAACTCTACTCATTCAGAAGATGTCATCATTGGAAAGAAAGATGATCCCATCAGAACTAGAACATTCCTGAAAAACAATGCAGAATGTCAATTTGTTCTAGTATCTTTGATCGAGACAACTTCTGTTGATCAAGCTCTAGAAGATGCTGACTGGATAATTGCCATGCAAGAAAAGATGAATCAGTTTACAAGGAATGATGTCTGGGATTTGGTTCCAAGACCAAAAGGATTTAACATTATTGGAACTAAGCGGGTCTTCAGAAATAAGCTAAGTGAGAAAGGTGAAGTCGTCAGAAACAAAGCCAAACTGGTTGCTCAGGGCTATAGTCAACAAGAAGGCATTGACTATACAGAAACCTTTTCACCAGTGGCCAGGTTAGAAACTATTCGTTTATTAATTTCATTTGCCACTCAGAATAACATCACTCTGTATCAGATAGGTGTTAAAAGTGCCTTCTTAAATGGTTATATAGATGAAGAAGTTTATGTCGACCAACCTCCTGGTTTTGAAGACTCTAAGTCTCCATAACATGTTTTTAAGTTAAAGAAATCATTATATGGTCTGAAGCAAGCTCCCAGAGCTTGGTATGAAAGATTAAGTTCTTTCCTTCTGGATAATGGTTTCACTAGAGGAAAAGTGGATACAACTCTCTTCTGTAAAACCTTTAAAAAGGATATTTTAATTTGCCAAATTTATGTTGATGATATTATATTTGGAACATCTAATGCTACACTTGGAAAGGAGTTTACTAAGTCTATGCAGGAAGAATTTGAGATGAGCATGATGGGAGAACTCAAGTACTTCCTAGGTATTCAGATTAATCAAACTTCTAAAGGAACTTATGTTCATCAGACCAAGTATGTGAAAGAGCTTCTGAAGAAGTTCAATCTGTCTGAAAGCAAAGAAGCAAAGACTCCAATGCATCCAACGTGTGTATTAGGTAAGGATGAGGTAAGCAAAAAGGTTGATCAGAAACTCTACAAAGGTATGATTGGATCTCTTCTATATCTTACTGCTTCTAGGCCTGATATTTTATTCAGTGTATGCTTGTGTGCTAGATTCCAATCAGATCCTAGATAATCTCACTTAACTGCTGTTAAGAGAATTCTGAGGTATCTGAAAGGTACTACTTATGTTGGTTTAGTCTATAGAAGATCTGAAGAATACAACTTAGTAGGATATTGTGATGCTGATTACGCTGGAGATAGAATTGAAAGGAAAAGTACTTCTGGAAGCTGTCAGTTTCTGGGTAGTCACCTGATCTCCTGGTACAGGAAGAAGCAAGCTACTATTGCACTCTCAACTACAGAAGCAGAATATGTTGCTGCTGCTGGATGTAGTACACAGATGCTCTGGATGAAAATTCAGCTAGAAGATTATCAGATATATGAGAGAAACATTCCTATATTCTGTGATAATACTTATGCTATTTGTTTATCTAAGAATCCAATCTTGCATTCTAAAGCTAAACATATTGAGATTAAACATCACTTCATTAGGGACTATGTTCAGAAGGGTGTTCTTTCTTTAAACTTTGTGGATATAGAACATCAGTGGGCTGATATCTTCACAAAACCCCTTGCTGAAGATAGGTTTAAGTTCATTCTGAAGAACATCAGTATGGATTTATGCCCAGAATGAATGTTATGAGAAGATCTGATGTATGGATTAGATTTGAAATGCTTATTTATTTTCTTATCAGATGTGCTAGTTATGTTTATCACTTAGATACTCTGATTCTGTTATTGCTAACGTTTCATATGTCTAAGTTGATCCAGAATTTCTGTTAGATCAAAACAGCTGTCACCAGCTATTCCAGATGATGAACACGTGTTCATTCTGAAGGGACAAGCATGCGTGCAGTGATGAGATGCCACCCTAGGTAACTGTGCAAATCATTTCAAATCTCACGTTATCTCTCCTAACGTCATTCATCATTAAATGTGATTGATTCTCTGCATTCTGTAACTGTTCATTCTCAGAATTTCATTGCATTTTGTTTCACGTTCGTGGCTATTTAAACTCACTTCTCATTCATTTTCTCTCTTTTCACGCATTCATCATCTCTTTGTTTATGCATTTTTGTCTCTTCTTCTTTCTGTTTAAGAACCCTAAAATTAAAAAACCCAATAATCTCAGTTGTGTTTCAATGGCTTCTTCATCAAATGTTCAAAGTAAGGTCTCGTCTTCTCAGCAAAATCAACAAGAAAAACAACAACATCAACTGTCTCCGTCGAAGACTTGTTTGATTCCATATGAAGAACTAGAAGTTCTCTGTGAACTCATGGTGAATTTTGAAAATCTTCAGGCACATCAGTTCGACATCAAGACGAGTATGATGGTTCAAGGATGGAAAACCTTCTTTGATCGTTTTATTGGACCGATTTATCCCTTATTGGTTAAGGAGTTTTGGACTCATGCTACTCTAACATCAAATGCCATTATCTCTTTTGTGATAGCGCAAGAAGTGGTTATCACTGAAAAGCTGATAAGGAAGTTATTCAATCTTCAAGATTTGGGTGGAATAACTGGTTCTATTCCTGGAAGAACTAACAGCGAAGTAGTTAATCTAGAGTTATTTACAACTAGAATACACTCTGCTCATACCACTGATCTGAAGCCTCATTACAGAGTTTGGGCGGAGATCATTCTGAGATCTTTCAATCACAGAAAAGCTACAAATTCTGCAACCTACATCAGTCAAGATCAGCAGTATCTTCTGTATTGTATTGGAAAGGGTATCAAAATCAACTTGCCTCAAGTTCTGTTCAACTATCTGAGGACACATGTGAAAGAATCTAGAGATGTTGAACGTCTGAAGTATCCCAAGATTAAGAAGAACACCATTCCAATGGGAAGGTTGATATCAGACATTCTGACTGAGAGTGGTCTGATTGATACTCTAGGAGCAGCTGGCTCTATTCAAGATCTGATGGTTGTTCATGGGAGTATTCTAACTGCTCAGTCTCTGAGAAGAATGCAGATGATTAAGAAGGTGATTTCCACTCTAAAGGTGATTCCTGATATTTTGACAAGGAGAATTCCAGTTGCTGACTTCCCTCTGATGTTCAAGGAAGAATTGTCAGAATCTGTTTAACTCTATCTGGGATCTTGTGTAAGAGACTAGTCAGAATTTGAGCTTGCTTGGATTCGTGGAAGAACTCTTCTATCTTTGGATGAGTTAAAGAAGAAGCATAAGAAGAAGAAACAGAAGAAACTAAAGAGAAAAGTTACTGATGAAGGTGCTGCTCCAAAAAAGGCTATGAAGCAAAAGAAACCTTCAGGTATTGTTATCTCTGATTTTGTACCTATTAATACTAATTCTGAACAAGTATCAACAGAATCCCTGAAACTACCCAGAACTTCTGAATAGCTTCAGAAGCTCATAGAAGAACTAGTAGACACCTCTAGTTTACATTCTTCCTCTGACCTTCCACCTCAGAAACCACCTTCTTCTGAAATTCCATCTTCTTCCACCACCTCTATAAGACACCATCCTCTTCATTCTGAAACAACTCTGAATCCCCAACCTCTGAATGTCATCTTTCCAACCATTCCTTCTGAAAACTTATTCTACACTAATCAACCTAATTCTACCATCTCCATCCCTTCAGCAATCTCACCAATAACTGACCCTTCATCTACCCCCACAGCAGATTCATCCTCCTCTCTATCCTCTTCAACCACCTTTGCCTTGTTCTCTAGAGAACTAGAACCTTACTTTATTCTTAACCCAGACTCTCCTCTCACCCGTCTCAGAATCAACCCTCCAAAACCCTCTATTGATGTTCGTTTTGAATTATTAAAGTATAAGGTACAGACATGGTTAAATGCTCTGAAGGTTGCTCATGACTCCAAGCTGGATCATGTAGCTGCTGGGAAGCTCTGGAGAGCTTTTGGTAAGGAGGTTCAGGCTGAGTTTCTGGATCTTCAGAAAGACTATTTGGCTGCTGCTCCTAGTCTTGATGGACTCTATTTGGAGCATGATGATGGAAAGTACTATCATCCTATCACCAACTGGAAGCCTCAGGAAGAGAAGCAGTTTGTTGATGAGTTAGAAGAAGAAAATCCTCTGGCAATGGTTGTTTGGAAGCCACATCCATACAAAGTTCTGACCGGAGATTTCAGCTGTTGTTCAGCTGGTTCAGGGAGAATCCTCTAGAAAAGGATCCTGGTATGGTTTATCCAGAAGTTGAGTATCCTCCAGAACCTGTTATTCCTGTCTTCAAAGAACAATCTGCTGAAGATATTCCTGCTGAGGAAATTCAAGAAGATGTGCAAATGGTTGAAGCTGATGCTGCTCATCCTGTTCTGGATAATAGCCTTGATGCTTCTTCTGCTGGTCCCTCTACCTCTGTTCAGCGGAACACTTTGAAGGAACTCCAACAGAATCAAGCTACTCTGGCTAGTCGTCTGGACAAACAAGATAACACCAATGCAGAGTTCAGAACTTGGATGAAGTCTCAAGAAGAAACCTCCAAGAAGCAAGCTGAAGACACTTCTGAGATTAAGAACCTTCTGGCCGCCTTAGCCTCTAGGTTTAGCCAGTAGTAGTCTGTCTTGTGTCTTAGTTGGTTTATCTTTGTTTTTGCATCTGTTTGCTTGCATCTGCTTTTGTATTCTCTTCTGATTCTTATCAATGAAATATTATCTTTTTCTTTCTTCACTCTGTGTGTCTTTCATCTGAATCTTGTATACTTTTTGATGTTATGACAAAAAGGGGGAGAAACGTGATAATTGAATTGATTTATTATATCAGTTGCTGGGCTTAAGTCTCAACATTCCTAAAAATATATTGCAAGTTTCTGTCTTTGATAGTTTTTGTAGGAATGTGATATTCTGGACAAGCTCAATATGAGAAGCAAATACTTGGGGAAAAGCAATTCTAAAGCACTTAAAGAATTGAAGCAAGCTTAGTGCTCTGAAGCTTCAAGATCAGAAGCAAACATTGCTTTGTCAAACCAAAAGCTCTGATACAAGAAGTCTCAAGATCTGATGGCTCAGATACATAGAAGACTGAAGATGTAGAGCTCTGATTCAAGTGATCACAAAGAGAAATTCAAAGCTCTGAAGCTATCCAATGGAAGCTCTGAAGAGAAGCTCTGAATGTTCTGAAGTTCTAGTTCAACGTGAAAATCTCAACTGAAATGGAAAAATACTCAGGGAAGTCTTTTATTTATAAATTCTTCTAGTATTAATTTCAGGGGGAGATTGTTAATCTCAGGGGGAGACATATTCACACACTCTGAATTATATGCTTATGCTATATCTGTGTAATTGTCTTTGTTCATCTGATATTCTGGATACAAATTCATATCAATTCTGTATGTTTTTGTCATCATTAAAAAAGGGGGAGATTGTTGGAACAAGAAATGTTCTGATCAATATTCTTAGTTTTGATGATAACATTAAGTATGAATTTTGTATAAGACAATGTGGTACTCTAATCCTTTACGTTTTCCATTTCAGGAAAAGTATAAAAGAGTATGCACAAATCAGCGTTCAGAAGCACTGACCCATAAGTTCTGGATGGCTTCATCAGAACATGCTCTGGCAAGACATCAGAAGATGGTCATGCAGAATCATAACATGAACTGGAAAGCATCAGAAGATGGCAGTCAGAAGTAGAAGCTCTGAAGCTCTGATGGTATCACGCTCAAAGCTCTTCAAAGTCAGAAGACAGAAGATGCTCTGCATCAAAGCTGGAGACTCTGAAATTCAAATGTCTACTCAACACATTCTTAGTCCAGAAGAAAGTACAAGATGAAAAAGCTATAACGTCAAATCTCTGACTGGCAAAAGGAACATTAGAAGCTACAAAAGGCAAAGTCAGTAAAAGCAGCAAAAGCATGGCTCGAGGTAGTTAACAAAAGTGTGAAACATTAAATGCAGCGTTGTACTATTAACGCAAAGCATTAAATGCTCCCAACGGTCATTTCCCCTCAAGCGCCTATATATATAAGTTCTGATCAGAAGCAAAATAAAACACTTGTGCAAACTTACAGAAACGCTATCAAAATCAAAAGCAAAAGAACTTCATCTTCAACCTCACAACTCTTTGTAATATTTAGTGAGTGTTAAGAATTAAAACTTAAGAGAAATATCACAGTTGTGATTATAGCTTTATTAGAAGCAATCTAAACTCTTGTAAACATTTATTTTACATTGATTGTAAAAGGAATTCCTAGAGTGATCAAGTTGTGATATGTAGACTCTAGAAGACTTAGAGGGTATCTAAGTGGAAAACCATTCTAATCAGTTGGATTAGTGGATTAAATCCTCAGTTGAGGTAAATCACCTTGTCAGGGATGGACTGGAGTAGTTTGGTTAACAACGAACCAGGATAAAAATAATTGTGTTCATTGTTTTTATCTTCCAAGTTTTTGAGTTACACTTATTCCATCCCCCCCTTTCTAAGTGTTTTTCACTCCTTCAATATGTGGGATTTGGGTTGTTAAATTTGTTGTTGTCTGTGTGTGTTGAATTGATGTTAAATTGTTGTTGTTCATATGATTTGGTGTTGTTATTGTTGTTCCGGAATAATTATTATGTTTGGTGAATCAATTAAATTGTGGAATTAAATAAGTATGTGAGATTTCTGGGATTTTGTTAATCAATAAAAGTTGCTGGAAAAGTTTGAATCGGAAGAACGAAGGTTACAGGTAAAGAAAATAAGAAAAAAGAAGAAGAAGAAGAATACACATAGTGAAGGAGCCATGCACACCGACATGGTGTAGGAGAAGAACAGAAAGGGATGGTTTGGGAGAAGTTCCGAACGACACATGGCAAGATGAAACATGCTGAGCGGCATGCATGGAAGGTGCTGAAGGGCACACTTCCTCCTGCTGTTTCTTTTTGTCTTTTTGTTTATTTTTCTCTTGTGCTTCCAGTTTTATATTTTTTGCTTGGTTCCAGGAGGCATGAATAATATTAGTGAAGAAAAATAATTAGGTATTAGTAACAGCAGTAGTAATAGGAATTAATATATTTAATAGGAACTATAAAATAGCAGTGATCAATATGTTTGATAGTAGAAGAGAATTAATTCAGTAGCAGAAATTGAGTGAATTAACAGGGAGTAAAATTTGTAGCAGTTTGGTCCATTAATTAGTAGCAATATGTATTGGAGTAAAATCGTAAGTTGTAGCGGTGTATTATTTTAGCAGAAGTTAATAGTAATTTATAATAATTAAATTAGTAGTATAATTGGGTAATAATTTTAGCAATATATGATAGATAATTATAGTAGTATAATTTGTGGATTATGTGAGTAATAGTCTATGAAATTAGCAGTTTAATTAAGTTGATGAATATTAGTAGTTTAACCGGAGAATTTAATTAGCCGAGTCTAGTTGATTTTGTCTGGATAATTAAGTAGACCTTAAATATATTTCGGTGAATTATTTATGTTTCTTTTTGTCTGTTTCTTCCCGCTGTTTCTTTTTGTCTGTTTGTTTGTTTTGTCTCTTGTTCTCTTTGTCGTTGTTGTGTTGTGTTGAATAAGTTGATGCTGTGGTTGTTGTCGCATGCATAGAATATCATTATTAAGTTGGCCTGGATTGACAATTTTAAGTTGGAGCTAATGCTCACCATGTTGGCCTGGATTGGAAAAATAAGTTGAAGGCTTATTCCTTGTTGACGCCTCGATAACCTAGCGGATTTTTAAGTTGGGAGCTCTGCTCCAATGGTACCACGTGCATGTGCATTTGTTGAGTCGCATTCATTGGTTTGTATTTGAATTGATGTGTATTTGAGTTGATGCATATTTGAGTTGATGCGTATTTGAGTTGTTGCGTATTTGAGTTGATGCGTATTTGAGTTGATGAGTTGTTATGTTATGTTGATGATTAGGTGGTGAATAATATTGCTCTAAAATGTTGTGAGGCGTGATTTTATACAAACTGAGTCTAATATATTATTTATCATAAACTCGTTTATATTGTTTGATATCTCACCCCTTCTGTTTGAATGTTATCCCTATGTTGGTAACGTGCAGGTAATCAGGAATGAAGGCTAGTTATCTTCATTAGTTCAAGTCGGTGTCGTTGCTCTGATGCGTAACACTCAGGGGGATGAACGTCTGTTGTTTTGTTGTTGTTGTTGTTGTTGTTATTTCAATTGTTGAATATTAAGTTGATTTTGTTGAGTGCTTGTTGTTTCTAAGTTGTTTTAGTTGAACAAAAAGATGTTATGACTATTAAGTTGAAATTTATGAATCTGTTGCGTAGTATTAATAAAGTTGTCTTAATTTGAAGACTAAAAGTTGTTGTTATTTGTTCATCCAAGTGTTAAAGTGTTATGTATTTGTTTAACATGTGATTAATTATGTGTTGATGTTTTTAAAGTTGAAAATTGTAGCATCTCATTGTGTGTTGTACTCTGATTTTATTAAATATTCGTTGGGTAGAAATGGGGTGTTACACTACCCTCATCAATTTTTAGCTTCATATATGTACCAGTTTCCTGAGCATCATTTCCAGCATTGTTGACTGAGGCATTTCCATGAGCAGGTCCCCATCCTGGTGGATATCCATGTTTTATATAGCAAATATCAACTGTATGGACATTCTTTCCACAACGTGTGCACACCTTCTCTTTGTATGCATTTCCTCGACCTCTTCCTCCATTATATCCACTATGTCCTCTGCCTCTACCAGAATTACGATTTAGATATCCAGTTTCAACTGAATTAGCCAAAACATCTGTTTCTTCAGGTTTGGCTTCATGGCGACTAGTTGTTCCATAGCTTTGTTGTCTTTCTTCTTGTAGCACATTGGAAAGGACTTTGTTGACGGTTGGTAGAGGTTCCATTAACAAGATCTGAGACTTAACACTTTGATATTGCTCATTCACCCTCATAAGGAACTGAATGATTTGGTCTTCTTTCTTGAAACTCCTTGCACTATGCATTGCAGCACAAACACATGGTCGTGGGCATGTGCATTGAGGCATGGGCCTGAATTGATCAAGTTCTTCCCATAGAGCCCTCATTTCAGTGAAGTATTCAGAAACTTTGAGATTCCCTTGCTTGAAATTTGAAAGATCTTGATAAAGAGAAGCCACATGAATTCTGTCTCCTTGAAGATATCTTTCTTTTAGATCATTCCACATGTCTACAACATTTTCTATGAACACGACGCTTTCAGCAATTTGGGGCTTCATTGAGTTGATCAGCCATGAGTGCACAAGGTTGTTGCATCTTTTCCATGCAACGAAATTAAGATCATCTACGCTTGGTACAGGAATCGAGCCATTGACGAATCTGAATTTGTTCTTGTTAGCAAGAACTCTCTACATCCTCTTCGCCCATCCATGGTAGTTGGAATCTCCTTCCAAATGTGGTGTAACCCAAACCGTTGTTGGATTTTCTGATGGATGTATGTAATATGGATCGAGTGCAGCATCTGGTTGTTGTTTTACGCCATTGTTATTGTTGTTGTTTCTTGTTAAGAGTCGCACATCGGATAATATATGGCCTGAACATGTCCTTATAAGTGGGGGCAATCCTCAACCTACTAGCCGGTTTTGTAGGGTTGAGTTAGGCCCAACCACACTTCTTCTCTTAGTCGCTCGTAATTCAACACGGTATCGTAGCCTAGTTTAAGTCCGATGGGCCACCTTTTATGGTTTCCGCTATCGGGCCACGCACCATTTATTTCCACACTCCAGTTGTCTAGTCCTGAGCGTGAGGGGGTGTGTTAAGAGTCCCACATCAGATAATATATGGCCTGAACATGTCCTTATAAGTGGGGAGCAATCCTCACCCTACTAGCCGGTTTTGTAGGGTTGAGTTAGGCCCAACCATACTTCTTCTCTTAGTCTCTCGTAATTCAACATTTCTTGCCATAGCTGAGAAAAAAAAGAGTTGGGTAGAACCATGCTCTGATACCATAACAGTAAAGTGAATGGATGAAAATATTAAAGAATGATTCATTAGCATGAAAGGGGATCAGCAACTAACTTATATAGAAGCAAGAGGTGGTTACAAAACAGTTACAAACCTTAACTACCAGAACAAAACACGTGGTAGAAAGAGAAAAGGAAAAACAAAGTTACTTGCATCAGTTATTTTCTTCTTCTCTTATCAAGCATGAAAACAACAATACTTGCAACAGTTGTAAAGCTTCACGATGGAAGGAAATCACTCATGTAGATTCAAAGTTTAAGAATTCGAAGTATAAGTATAAAGTTAATGCAAAGAATTTGAGACACTTTCCTCTGATTTGACTTCAAAGACTATTTATATGTTCAGAAATCGCCGAGGCAATGAAATTTCATGAACCGATCAAAGGATGGTTTATTGAGGCATCATGTTGTTGGCCAAGCATGGAAAAACTTTTACATGCTTCAGCAATTTTCCATGTGCGTGATGTAATCATAACACTAAAATGTGCTATATAGATCATCGTGTTTTTTACCTGCTAATGCTTGGAGGGCCAACAAAAAGTCCCTTAATGGAAGAAAAGAGCATAGGTCTGCACCACCTATGTTAAAAGGTATAGAAATCAGGGAAAACATGGAAGATTTTGAGAATGAATTTCGGAAAAAGGAAAAAAGAAAAAGAAAATTGTTGGTCGGCTCAAAATTTTCTACCACATAATTTCGATGTTATACACATTGAAAAATATATATGTAACAATATTATAGGGACTATTTTGGACATCTTAGGGAAGACCAAAAAAAAATATCTTAATGTCATTATCATTCGCAAGATATAGGAATTAGAAAAGAGCTTCGTCCAATACAAGTTGGCTAAGATCTGGTAACATTTGCAAAGGCATCTTTCTCAATGAATGCCTAAGAGAAGTCTACTTTTTGTGATCTTTTAAAGGCTGTCAAATTATCAAATAGGAGTGCTTCTAGTTCTAACATTTAAAAATATGTGCATGTGGGAGGTATAAAGATACTTGGTTACAAAAGTCTTTACAAAATATTTTGCGAGTTCTAAGGATGAAAATCCTAAGACGGGTTTCATCACTTACTACGGAAAAATTAATGACATAGTTGAGTTAGACTATTATAGCCAACTCAAGTTAGTGTTGATTAAGTGTGTTTGGTTTGAGGAGAAATATAGGCTTACTTTAGTTAAAATCAACAAAACGTGTTGTCAAAATGAACCATTTGTCCTAGCATATGAAGTCCACCAATGTTTTTATGTCCAATATCCCTCTAATGAAAATAAACATTGTGTTATGAATACAGTTCCAAATATATGTTTAACATGGGTGACCAATAATTATGATATTCATTATCTATATAGATCAAATAATGACAGTAAACTCAATTGGGTTATCCACTGAAATTTTTAGAGAGAAGGGAGAGCTTCTCTCTCTATAGTGTTGATTATTGTAACACCCCAAATCTACCCCGCAATTGTAAGCGAAAAATCGTAGTGCATTTAAAAATCTTCATCAAACGATGGGATGTCACAATTCGACTTAACCAAACAAACATACTTATATTGCATTTAATAAAGATACATAGCATTCGGAACAAAACTTCATTCACCACTTACAACTTAAACTTATAAACACCTTTCAATTCAACTTAACACAAATGTCATCATGGAATACAATAATCATATAATAACGACTAATTCCCTCGAGTGCTACGTATCAGAGCAATGGACACCAACTCGACTTGCCACAAAGCAACATAAAGACTTCACATAGATAACCTCGGACATCCACGACTAATCTTGAGTACCTGCCCATTTCCCATGGTAGGGGAAATATCAGCAAAGGGGTGAGATATCTTACAATATAAAGGAATTCATGATAAATAATATAGGAGATATAGATCATACATAATTTCACCACTTCGCATAACATAACATCTTACAACAAGTTTCACCGCAAAACAACTTATCAATACAATACAACTTTCAAAACGGCAACGATGTCATTAATCACATATTCAAATCTACAAGTATGATATCAAATACGTCACAAAAAACATATCATTATCACGTCACAACAAACACCTCGCTATCTAAACAATCCAAACACAATTCAAATGCAATTCAAATGCGACTTGAATGTGACTCAAACTTATGCATATGCATGTGGAACCATTGGAGTAAAACTCCCGTCCCAAACAGTTTGCCATTGGGCCGTCTCAAACATTTGCCACAAGGTCCGTCTCAAACAATTTCCACAAGGGCCGTCTCAAACAATGCAATGGATGCGACTCAAATGATGCACATCCACAAACACAACTTAAACCACTTAATCAACTTAAACGACATAATCAACTTGAACGACATAATCAACTTAAACAACATAACCACATCAACTAAACAACATCAACTCAATGCCAAGGTTCTATGGCAATAACCGTATCACAGTAATTTACCAAATCTCAATCACATCATCACATCATATCGACATACAACATCTATTCAACTTCATTCTTATCAACATAATACAACTTATCAATAGTGACCATAGGGTCTACAACAACAACGACAAATTCATCATGTTATAGCAACAATAACAATTCAACATATTGCACAACAACAACAAACATCAACATGTTACAACAACAACAGTAATTCATCATGTTACAACAATAATTAATTATATTGCATAACAACAACAAACATCAACATGTTACAACAACAACAGCGATTCATCATGTTACAACAACAACAATTTATCATGTTAACGACAAACATTAACAATTCATCAAATCACCAACAACATCAACAAATTCGTCATATTCCCTAATTCAAGTAATCATCGTAACACGTTATATACAACTTCCTAATAAAGACATATATATTCTTAATTCATCACATGGCATCGTCGTCGACTCATACATATCAAATACGCACAATTAATCACATATAGCATACAACATCTTTATCAATTATGCATATCATCACATACCTCATTATCTCATCATAAGGAAGGCACATATTATCATTTCAATAACATTGTATCGTCATAAGGAAAACATACATCAAGTTATACGGCAACATGGTTACATCGATTCATAGCAAAGAACATAATTCACATGTTAACACAACATAGTTCATCACTTAATCCTAATAAACATAATAGGAGAATATATCATATGAATAATTTCATTACATCATGGTATAGTTCGTTGCGTTAGCTTTCCAACGCTTCGAACGCGCATAAAACGGAGTTACGGATCAAAAGTTACACACTTTCGAATTTTTCTCAAATCTGCCTACAGTCGCGCCGCCACCCTACAGACGCGCCGCGAACTACAAGGCAGTAGCCTACCAACTAATCAGTTCGCGCCGCGAACTATTGTTCGCGCCGCAATCGTAGTGCAGAAACATTTCCATGTACGCGTTCAACACATCCCCCTTCTCATCCCAACACCCAAATTCATGTTCAAGCTCAAAATTGCACACGAAATTCCCATACATATCATATATACAACACATAAGGACCTCTATAATCATCAAAACCTCATTAATCATGCAAATCTATGAATTTCACCCAAAATCCCAAAAGATAGGTTTTCCCATTCTTTCCACCAAACATACTACAATTCAAAATCCACACATAGAATCATGGTAAGAAGCATTATAACATATCATTTCCATCAATACATACAACATTACCCAAATGATTTCACTCAAAACCTAACATTTAGAACTCACACGTCCATGGAGAATAACATACAATCTAACCCACCATAAACATCATCATGCCAACCCTTAGAAAGTAAGAACCCCACCCTTACCTTAGCAAAAGCTTCACTTCCTTCATGGAGCTCTTCCTCTTCATGCCGTAGCTTTCCCTCTTCCTTCCATTCTTTCTCTTCTTTCTCCATAAAATGAGTTATGAGGTTTAATCTCTAAAACCCTAACTCTTACTATCCTTTTTTTCTTAATTGGGCTTAGCCCAAAATCCAATCTCTTATGTCATATTTGTTTCACTTAGGCCCAATTCATAATCTCTCTTTAATTACTCAATTAAGCCAAATAACACACATAAATAATTAACCACACAACATAACCGAATATTATTTCCAATAATATTCCACATTTACCATCGATCCATAACTTTAACAATACTAACTCGCAATTGTACTTCTCTGACTAATCCGACTAATTAATTTGACCATAACTTAACTGCTCAAATCAACATATTAATCCATTACATTTGTAGAATAATACCGATAAACCTCGACTTCAACTAATTCCAATGAATAAATCCTCGATCAATTTAATTAAATAATTAATTAAATTCGGGGCGTTACAACTCTCCCCCACTTAGAATATTTTCGTCCTCAAAAATCCATCCGACATAACCGTCCTCAACTTCGCTTCCAACTCTCCAATCCTCAGTTGCATTTGACAACATTTCGACTACCAAAACAACTCAATATGACTTAAATCCAGTGTCAACATCTCAACAACATACTCGTTAACAACTTACCAACCATCTCAGGAATCTCTCGACTCACCAATACTTATGGTAACAACAACTTTAACACGCTTATACTTGGAGATACAATCTCACTTCATTAACTTAGCAACAGAGTCATCACTGCTCAACAATACCTTGACATATGATCCTTAAGGTAGTACCAACCATAACCTTCTCATACTTGGGTGTTCAACACCAAACCATTATCGTAATAACATCATTCTCAACACCAGAACACACACGTAATTTCATTCCCTTAATTTATACATGCCAATCTTTAACCAACACCAACAACTCTATCTCCGACTCGTCATATCACTCTTATAAGTTACATCAACATAGCCAGCATGATCAACTCAGTCATAGTACAAAATATCACTTCTTACTTACAGAGTCCAACACCAATATCGCGACAACGAAAACCAACTCACTATAACATCAACTTAACAAGATTACTCGACGAATACACCCAACTCCACCATCAACTAACAACTCTAGTATTGTCCTTATAAACTCGGAAAAAATACCATATTTCTAATACCTTGTTCTTACCTCAACACCCACTAACTCAAATATGTAGATCAAGACATATCATTCCCCTAGGCTTCTGATACCTAGTTCTTCACCTCTAACAAACACACACGCATAGCAACTGCACCACCTTACACATCCGCTGCGCAACTCTGATAATCCATCTTAAGTCAATGTCCATGTTATATCTTTCTGTCAATTACATGGTTCACAAGTCTTAATCTAGTTCAGACTTCCTTAAACATCCGTCACAAAATCGTTGTTCACTGGACATTCTCAATCCCTCACTTTGCAATGTTATCTCACCTATAAACCAGCTTCTCCGACTTGTTCATTACTTCTCAACTATTCATGGATACTTTTCCGTTAATTCCCACCATCTAGAGAACAATTATCTTCACGACATAACATTCATCCCTTTACGCACTATCAAGCTAGCAAGATACGTATATACCATCCATTCACGATTTCGTCTACTATCAACAAGAGATTAAGGGTGATCAAGTCCTCAATTCGTCAATAGATAGCCGAAAACCATAATGGAGTATAAACCATCATTATTAACATTAATAATCTTCTTTTCCAAAATCATCCGAAAAAAACTAACACCGGTGTCTTGCAGCTACTTCCATAAGCACCTCTAACGATACATCAGAACAAAATTCATGTACACCATTATCCGCACTTCTTATTATTGAAATCATACTCATCTCTTCGCATTACCAATTCTTACTCGCACTTCAGAAAGTTTTAACAACTTCAGCGGCTTCTACTACTGCCTCAATCATTTGCATCAATCTTATAGCAATACTTCTTTTAATCACTGATCCAACATCGACATCTTACGCAAGGTTGCTCAACCAACAACTTCACAGTCCATCAGCAGCACTGGAACATCGCACTTTCTAAATTCCATCTTCTAGAATTTATTTTCATTACTTACAGTTACCTTCAGACACATCAGGAGCTTGCACCATACTCGCATACCAACAACCTCTACATAGCTCCTCATCCTTCGAGAAGTGAACATAAAAAATTCATGCTCATCCTCTTCCTCAAGATGCTCCACTTAATTAGCAACAAAAATCTTAAATCCAAGTCATCTTCGATTCAGGAAACAACAAACTCCAACAACACTTGCACTGTCACCCTCAGCAGCATACTACATCCTACAAATGAAACATAACCGAGAAGCATAGCTTTTCCCCCACTTAGCTTCAAACCAACTCCTGCAGACAAACGATCAGAAGAATAACAAGTACCGACAGTGTTTCACACACTCTTCGTGTACACGGGAATAAACATCATTAGACAACATTGACCGGACGGACCGACCTGCTCTGATACCACTATTGTAACACCCCAAATCTACCCCGCAATTGTAAGCAAAAAATCATAGTGCATTTAAAAATCTTCATCAAACGATGGGATGTCAAAATTCGACTTAACCAAACAAACATACTTATATTGCATTTAATAAAGATACATAGCATTCGGAACAAAACTTCATTCACCACTTACAACTTAAACTTATAAACACCTTTCAATTCAACTTGACACAAATGTCATCATGGAATACAATAATCATATAATAACGACTAATTACCCCGAGTGCTACGTATCAGAGTAATGGACACCAACTCGACTTGCCACAAAGCAACATAAAGACTTCACATAGATAACCTCAGACATCCACGATTAATCTTGAGTACCTGCCCATTTCCCATGGTAGGGTAAATATCATCAAAGGGGTGAGATATCTTACAATATAAAGGAATGCATGATAAATAATATAGGAGATATAGATCATACATAATTTCACCACTTCGCATAACATAACATCTTACAACAAGTTTCACTGCAAAACAACTTATCAATATAATACAACTTTCAAAACGGCAACAATGTCATTAATCACATATTCAAATCTACAAGTATGATATCAAATACGTCACAAAAAACATATCATTATCAATTCACAACAAACACCTCGCTATCTCAACAATCTAAACACAATTCAAATGCAATTCAAATGCGACTCGAATGTGACTCAAACTTATGCATATGCATGTGGTACCATTGGAGTAAAACTCCCTTCTCAAACAGTTTGCCATTGGTCCGTCTCAAACATTTTCCACAAGGGCTACCTCAAACATTTGCCACAAGGGTCGTCTCAAACAATTTCCACAAGGGTCGTCTCAAACAATGCAATGGATGCGACTAAAATGATGCACATCCACAAACACAACTTAAACCACTTAATCAACTTAAACGACATAATCAACTTGAACAACATAATCAACTTAAACAACGTAACCACATCAACTACACAACATCAACTCAATGCCAAGGTTCTATGGCAATAACCGTATCATAGTAATTTACCACATCTCAATGACATCATCACATCATATCGACATACAACATCTATTCAACTTCATTCTTATCAACATAATACAACTTATCAATAGTGACCATAGTGTCTACAACAACGACGACAAATTCATCATGTTATAGCAACAATAACAATTCAATATATTGCACAACAACAACAAACATCAACATGTTACAACAACAACAGTAATTCATCATGTTACAACAATAACAATTAATTATATTGCACAACAACAACAGACATCAACGTGTTACAACAACAACAGCGATTCATCATGTTACAACAACAACAATTTATCATGTTAACGACAAACATCAACAATTCATCATATCACCAACAACATCAACAAATTCGTCATATTCCTTAATTAAAGTAATCATCGTAACACGTTATTACCCAAATGATTTCACTCAAAACCTAACATTTAAAACTCACATGTCCATGGAGAATAACATACAATCTAACCCACCATAAACATCATCATGCCAACCCTTAGAAAGTAAGAACCCCACCCTTACCTTAGTAAAAGCTTCACTTCCTTCAATGGAGCTCTTCCTCTTCATGCCGTAGATTTCCCTCTTCCTTCCCTTCTTTCTCTTCTTTTTCTTCTTTCTCCTTAAAATGAGTTAGGAGGTTTAATCTCTAAAACCCTAACTCTTACTATCCTTTTTTTCTTAATTAGGCTTACCCGACAATCCAATCTCTTATGTCATATTTGTTTCACTTAGGCCCAATTCATAATCTCTCTTTAATTACTCAATTAAGCTAAATAACACACATAAATAATTAACCACACAACATAACCGAATATTATTTCCAATAATATTCCACATTTACCATCGATCCATAACTTTAACAATACTAACTCGCAGTTGTACTTCTCTGACTAATCCGACTAATTAATCTGACCATAACTTAACTGCTCAAATCAACATATTAATCCATTACGTTTGTAGAATAATACCGATAAACCTCGACTTCAACTAATTCCAATGAATAAATACTCGATCAATTTAATTAAATAATTAACTAAATTCGGGGCGTTACAATTATGGATTGGAAGATTTCTAATAGAAGGGGTTTCTGAAACATCAAATCTAGGTGGGACATTTTTTCGTGCAATTGGGAAGCTAGGAGGGAAGATGCGGACAAGATTTTTACTATTCTCTTCTCCAATTTTCTAGACATAATCGAATTTGAGGACTTGTTTAGTTTTTTGATTGTGAGGGGAAGTGCGTGGAGGTGATGATTTCACCAAGGAAAAACAAATGGGGGAAATGTGTGGCTTTGCAAGGCTTAGAGAAGTGGGGGGTGTAAGGTTGCTAACAGTAATATTGGATTCTATTCAGATTGACGGGAAGAAAATTTACGATAATCAGCCTAGGTTCGAACATTTTGAGGACAAAGCTAGTTTGGGGGTTAAAGGTGGCAAATTCCTTGAGATCAATCAAGTTAAGAAGGTGCTTCCGGTGAGATTAGAGGTTGGAATACGAAATGTGAAAGGTGCTTTTTCGTATGCGGACGTGGTTTGTAACAAGACTGATGAGGGTCAACAAGAGGAGGGTCAACAATCTTTCTAAGGCATGGAGTTCTTTTCTGAGTCTGAAGATAGGGAAAAATTAGAAAAGGCGTATGTGGGTGTTGTGCTTACTCCGGGGTCTACATACAATATTCAAAATAGTTTCTTCTTAGAAGGTTATTTTGCGGTTAAGATTACTCCTCTTGGAGCTAATCTTGGTTTGCTCGAAGAATCGAAAGAAGGGGAAACTCACGATTTGATTTGCGATGCAGAATCATGGTGGAGTCAATGGCTTAATGTCATCAGGCTTTAGAGGGAAATTGATATTGATAATGAATGAGTTACTTAGATACGTATCTTTGGTGTTTCGAGTCATGCTTGGCGTGTGGAGTTCTTCGAAAAACTGGTTAACTCATTCGGAGCTTATGATTGTTCTGATGATAACATTGAGAAAAGAACTAGTATGGACACGACTAGAGTGTTGGTAAGAGTCCCCTTGGATTTCATTCTGAGAGATTCGATGGAGGTTAATATCGACAGTATTCAGTAATTTTTGAGGATGAGGGAGTTGTTTTAACACTCTTTAACAGAGAGTTGTTCCAAAAATACAACATCAACGCCATTATGTGAGATAGATTGCAATAGCAGAAAAAAATTTGTTCAAGGGTAGAAGAACATTGAAGATTTTTTCTATCTTGCAATCCATCCTAATGAATGATGCGTACTAGTTTGGGCGGAAACATATACTTAGGATTAGGATAAAATTTGTTTAACAAGTGCTTTTATAGTAAAATGTGATTATATTATCCCTTGATTTTTAAGGAAACTGAAGGGTTAGATGATTTAGTATTCATTTATAAACAAATAAAAATATAAACATCCATTAAGTGGGATTCGAAGCGTGTCCTGATTTATTTTACCCCTCAGTTTTATTAGAATCGAGAGAATATGTTATTTTTATTTTTATAAAAAAATAAGACATGGTGCGCCTTGACATAATAACTCGGGTTTTTTTTTTACTGAAGTGAAAGTTTCGTCATAAAAAATATTATTTAATGTAGTGGTCTATGACACATGATCTTGTCAAATACCATTTATCTGAACCATTAAAAAAATCACTGGCTTCTACTTTGTGACTTTATTAATACCGACATATCACTTTTCTTAATTATTTTTTTATAAATAAATTTAAATTTTAAATCAATTTACACTTAAGTACTGATATTCAATTACTTATCATTGATACCTAAGAATTTACATAAAATCCATTCGAGTACAAGGGCGCATGAAACGAGGGTCAACAATCAAATGAATAATCATTTCATGTTTGCGAGGATTGACAAATTTATGGCCAGCCATGGGTGGAAGATTAACTTCCCTAGTTACTCAAACCTTGTAAGGTGTAGATATGACCGATGTCACATCCTTTTGGATTTTAACACTAGCAATTTTTATAAGACACACAAACAGAAAGAGAAGAAATAAAATAAGCTTGAACAATTGTGGCTTGATCATGATGATGTGCACAAGATGGTGCAAGATACTTGGAATAAAAAGGTATGCCATAGCAAGGCTTGGCTGGAAGGTACGCTCATTACTCTCCATGAGTGAGGGAATCCTTATTTTGGCCATATTCCCTTTAAAAGAATTGACCTCATGAATAAGATTATGAAATCTCAAGAATCTATCCCCAATAAACACATGCGACATAATATGATAGAATTGGAAAAAGAAAAGGATAAGGTTCTCCATTTGAAATAACACTATATTGAATAAAAGTTGATTTGAAAAACAATAGTACTCATTATTTTTGGCTTGAAAGAGGATAAAATATAAAAGAATAAGGTTTCATTTTTATTTTTTAATATCAAGTAATTCTTCCACGTAAACTTATACTTTTGTTGTCTTAAATCTTAAAAGGAAAAAATTTAAATTATAGTCCAAGAGGGGTTGAAAGTTGAACAAACGACGTTTACAATTATAAGGATAATGTCTATCCACTAGACCAACTCTTCAATTTGTTTATAATATTGTAATAAGAATATATATGAAATATGTGCTTCAGTATTTAATAAAATACTTAATATTTCAAGAATTAATGATTAATTAGTTTATTAAATATTAGAAAATTATTTTCGTATTATGTCAACTATTTATTTAATATATCCACTATTTAATAGTATTTAATGTAATTTCAACTATTTCGAAAATATTATTAAATAGTATGACATAATTAATTACATAAACAGTATAAAATAATAAAAAATATTTAATTATTATTTAACAATTCATAAACTATTTTATCATTAATTAATAGTTAAAATATTCTCATATAATATATTTAATTATGGTTTAAATATTAAATAATTTTAAATATGAAATAAATATTTAAGATGATTGAAACATTAAATAATTGAAATATTTTTTAAACAAATTACTTAATAAACTAAATAATTTAAATATTAATTGTTGAAATATTTAATAAACTAATAATTTAATAAATTAAATGATTAAAATGTTAATAATCAAAATATTAATTTTTAAAAATATTTAATAAACTAATTATTTAATAAACAAATCTGTTAAAATATTAATATTTAATATATTAAATAGAGTAATTGTTAATTTAATAGTTGAAATAATATGAATTAGTTATTTAATATATAATAGTTGACATATTTAATAAACTATTTAATATTTTAATGAATAAATATTTTATTTATTATCAAATACTAATTAAAAATTTCATATTATTTCATACTATTTAGTAATTAGATCATTCTTTTTAATAATATTTATTTATTTCATATTATTAATAAAAATAAAATATAACTTTAAATATGAAATAATTAATAAATTTTATAGAATAATTATTTTATATTTAATAAATTATTTAATTATTGATTAATAATTAAAACCTTAAATAGTTGAAACATTAAATAGAATATGCAGTCATAAGAATATAGTTGAAAAAATAAATTATTTAATTATTTAATAAAATATTCAATCATAAGAATTCTTATGCTTAAATATTTTAATGTGGAAAGTCATTTAATGCAAAAGGAGTTTAATGAAAAAAATTAATGCAAGAAAATAATTATTTTGATGCAAATGAACAATTTTTTTATGTAAATGAAAACTAATTTTGATATATGGCCACGATTACAAACAAAATAATGATGAGCAACTTATATAAATTAAGTGCAACTACACGAAGATAGAGAAGAATGAAACAATCTTACTAGTTATGATGATCTAGGATTTAACTTGCTGCACAAGTAAAGTAGTAAAGTTAGTAAATAAAAAACTAGTATAGAAAAAGCACAAAATGGTCAAAAACATATCTTCCTTCACTTGTGTTGAGAATCCCTTAAGATTCTCAAACACTTCTGCACAAAATATAAAAAGATATAACTAAATACCCAATTGTAGTTAGGTCTTGGAGGTCAATAGAAGAGTATTTATGTATCTAAGCCATGATATAATTAGAGAAATTTGATATTCCTAACATGACAAATAGGTAAAATGTGTCCTTTATCACCATAATAATGACATGTTATTTTAGATGAAATATTATTTCTATATCTATTATAGAAGAAAAGATATTATACTCTTTCCACAATAAGCCATGTGGCTGCCTTAAAACTCTCCTCATTGATTTTCCAAATTTTCTTTTCTCCTCATTGATTATATAAAAGAAATTATACTCTTTTCACATTAAGCCACGTGGCTGCATTAATACTCTCCTCATTGATTTTCCAAATTTTCTTTTCTCCTAATTGATTTTCCAAATTTTCTTTTCCATTCCACCTTTTCTACATGTTCTTCGACAGTTACCAACATCAAGGCTGCCATTTTCGCATAATCCTTTCTATTCCATATTCCATATGCCAAAACAGTTCCAATATCCATTACTCTAAAACGGTTCCATCTTTTATTCCACATTTCATCTTCCAAAACTGTTCCAACATCCATTACTCTGAAACATTTCATTTTTCAAGCGTCAGTTATTTATACCCTTGAATACTTTAAGTTCCTTTTTATCATCATGTCGTCTAAAAAATGGACGTTTTCTTCTTCCTACTCCCACCGCTTCTACATGACTAGCATAGTTTTTGTATATTTTGTAATTTTATATATGCATTTAGCATTAGACCATACTTACATTTTGAAAGAATTTAATTAGTTTTTGGTCTAAATAAATATGCAGTAACTGGCTGAAGCAATATTGTTGGCAGATCTTAATCAACATACCATCAGTTGTAACACCCCAAATCTACCCTGCAATTAATAGGAAAATCAGAGTGCAAAATCTTCAAACAAACATAATGATTCGAGGCGTCACATATCCAACTTAAATAAAATATCATGCAACTCACATATAAAGATACATAACACTTATAGCGGAGGAAATCATAATCCAATAGACATTTAAATCCAAACAACTTCTTAACATCGCAGCGGAATTCAAATAACAACATAAATGCAAAACATAGCAACTATCCCAACATAGCAACAACTAACCAACATGTCTGAATCAAAGAGAACAACAACAAAATCCAACAAGACAAAATGACATAATCAAAACATAACGATTTAAAACAACAAGTATCGCAACCGTCCCTGAGTGCTACGTATCAGAGCATATACACACCGACTCGAGCTATAAGGTAAATGGCTACTCCACGTTGTTACCTGCACGTTGCCAACCAAGGGTAACATTCAAACAGAAGGGGTGAGATATCAAACAGTATAAAGGAAAGTATGATAATATTCAAAGCAAGGAAAAGATCATACATCGCTCACCACTTCTCATCACATAACATCTTATAACAACTTTTATCAATAAATAACTTCCAAAACGACAACAATATTATCAAAACAGTTGCGACAATATATTCAAACTCAAAATTATAATATCATCAGGTCATAACAAACATCAATTTATCACATCTCGACAAAAAACAAATCATCACGTATCAACAACATCAAACATAAGTTAAATGCAATTCAAATGTGACTCGACTTATGCAAATGCATGTGGTACCATTTGGAGTAAAACTCCCACCGTCTCAAAATTTCCATTGGGCACACCGTCGCTATTTGCCATTAAGGCCACCATCGCTTTTTCCATTAAGGCCACTGTCGCTTATGGATTTGACTCAATGAATGCAACATCCACACAAACACACATTCACAACACATCACAACATCGGCTAAACATCATTACTTTTATAGTAATTCATCACTTTGCAATCACGTCGCTATGTTGTAACATCATACAACAATATATCACTTCACATTCACGTCGCTATGTTGTAACATCATACAACAATATATCACTTCACCACAACAATCATAACATCAAACGATACAATTCAAGAAAAATATTCGAAAAGGTTTCCAAAGGTTTTCCAATCATATTCATTAGAAAGACCTCAATTATAGCTTCACAGAGGTTCAAACGGCACTTGAAAAGGAGTTACGGATCAAAAGTTATGATCTTTTGAACTTTTCACAAACAGAGCATTTTCGCCCGACGGAAGCATCCACTCGCCCGGCGCTCGTTGGCAGAAACTTGGCCACCTCTCGCCCGCTACGCTTGACCGGAGGAGACCCGTGGGCGCTGGTTTGCCCGGCGAAGCAACTCGCTCACCTGGCGGAAACCACAAAACAAGCACTCGCCCGGCGAAGCAAAACGCTCGCCCGACGCTCTACACCAGAATTGGAAAAATCTGTGCGTTTTCAGCACTTCCAACACCAACTCAAATTCGATTTTAACCATCCAAAACTCATCCAAACAGCAATTTAACACACATAAAAGGTTCCTAGACATGTTTTTAACCATGGGTTCATATACAAACATCATCAACATCATTAATAGCACAATTTCATGGAATTCTATCATAAACACTAACAATTTCAATTCACACATTCATGGACAACAACATACAATCTAATCCACCCTAAACATCATCCTACATCCCTTTATCATGAAAGAATCCCACCCTTACCTTAGGCTTTGGATTGAAGACAACTCTAGCTTCAATCTTGGATTCTCCTCTTCTTTTCACTCTTCTCTTCTTTCCCCAATTTCACAAAAATGACTCCCAACTCTCTAATTCTCTAAAACCCTTAAAATAACATAAAACCAAATAAACACATAATTATCACATAATCCAAATAATTGTCAATTGATTCACACCACACACAATAGCATAAATAATTAAAGTAAAAACCGGCGTTACATCAGTCACACAACTATTCTATATCTTTTGGGTTTTCTAATTAAATTTTACATCATCATTATTATGTGTATTCTTTCTGCAGATTAATTTTGTTTCAAATTTTGATAAGGGTTTTATGATTAAATTTGACATCAATATTATATGTATTCTTTTTTGTTCCGAATTTTGATAATGGTTTTCTGATTAAATTTGACATCAATATTATGTGTATTCTTTCTTCATTACCGTTAATTTAACTTTGATAAGTCTCACATTTAATGTGATTTTGGATCTCCTTTAATGAGTTTATCATCCAATTCATCTCATTTACATCTTTTTCTCAAATAATAAAATATGTATATTTTTGTTTAAATACTTTTTTAAAGAATTTAAAGAGAAAAAGGGTAGAACAGAAATAAATCAAATTGAATTCACTATATAACAAAATCCAAATCCAAAAGATGAAAAGTGAAAGTAAGAAAAATAAACAAAGGAAAAAAAGATATTGCTTATGTGTTATTATTCAAGTAATTTAAATTATAAAGAAGAGAGACATAAAATACAATTTTCTGTTTTAATTGTTGAGAATGACATTTATAAAATTATTATTATTACTAGATTAAAGTCTAAAATCGATAAATATTTATAAAATTGATTTTTCAAAACATTTAAAATAAATAAAGTAAATATATATTACAATAACTTAACTATACGGGAAAAAATTACAATATCTTACATATACGACAAAATATAATAACGATTAAAATAAGAGAAAAATAAAAGGTGATGTTTATAATGATCAAAATAAGAGAAAAATAGAAGGCGATGTTTATTATTGATCTAAATATGAAAAAATGTTACTTATTGAAGTCTATGCAATTGAAATAATGATTTAATAAATATGTGCTACTAATCTAAATAGGAGAAGAATATTAAAATGTCATGGTGAAGAAATTAGATATAAAGAAATTAGATAGAGTAAAGAGATATGATGAAATTTTAGACGGGCCTATAAAGGGTGGACACAAGATGATTTTATGAGTGGATGCAAATAAGGTTGTAATAAAGGGTTGACACAAGATGATTTTATGAGTGGATGCAGATAAGATTGTAAATAACTAATTATGATTTTTAATTTTTATGCGTCCTATTTAAAAGTTATCAGATTTATTTTTATACTCAAAAATAATTTATTTTTAATATTTCAATTAATATAAATTTGGATAGTTTATATCTTTTATGAAAATCAATATATCAATTAGGTTAATCTTTGTCATTCAATTATTTATTATCAAATATCGTAATATCCATCTTATTTATTGAGGGTAGTAAATCATTTTAAGTGTTAATAATTTTTGTAAGATGACAAACATAGCCAACATTTTGATTTTAGTAAATATTTTTATGTTATAATCACTATAAATAATAATTGATTTGCATCTAAGATACTATTTAATTTATATATATATCTATATATATATATATATATATATATATATATATATATATATATATATATATATATATATATATATATATATTATAATTAATGCAAATAATTTAAAATATACTGTCATAATATATATTAATTGGAATTTAATTTATGTTTCTACCATATTAGTTAATATTTTTTTCATATTTGTATCTATTTCTTTCATATTTCTAATAGCATAAATAGTATGATTCAGTTTTTTAATATTTCACATTCCACATTTTAGAAATAAAAAATAATAAAGTTCAATCATAAATTTTATTTAAAAATATTATTAATCGAAGAAATTGGAAATACTAACGTTATAGGTTTTTTTAATCATTAAGTTTATTTAATTTTCTTTAAATTTTCTTAAATCATTAAATTTCTTTCAATTCAAAAAGGTTTAGTTATTTCTATATAATACCATTCAATTCATACAAAATTTACCTTATTAAAAGTTTACAATATATAAATCTTTCCATTCAAAAAGGTTTAGTTATTTTTATATAATACCATTCAATTAATACAAAATTTACCTTATTAAAAGTTTACAATATAAAAAAACTTTACTAAAAGTTTAGTAATCAAATAAAATAAAGTATAATTGAATATTAAATATGAAAACCGTATAAAAACAATTATATATTTATAAACAGGAACATGATAGTTTATTACTATACAAAAAATAGTGTATAGATTTTTTAATCTATAAATTGATAGGAGAATCACACATTTTATTGACGTCAAATTTTTTAAATGTATATAAGCATAAGATAATCAATTTATATAATTAAATAAATAATAATACAAAATTTGTTGGTTACAAAATAAATATATAATTTAAATGAATCAAATGAATTTCAATATAAATATTAATAGAAACAAACATAAGTAATGTATGAATAAATAGTATAAAAACTGTATGATATTTTTTTATTAATCATACAATTTGTTTGTCATTTATAAAATTTAAAATTTTAACTGGACAAGTCCCTCAGTGATCAATATATATATATATATATATATATATATATATATATATATATATATATATATATATATATATATATATATATATATAATATAAAATAATTGAAATATTAAAATTAAAACTTTATATGGTACGAGTTATTAACATATTTAAATACGAAACAATATAGTACGGATATACATGAAGGATAGAAAAACACTTAGAAAGGGGGGGGGGGGGTTGAATAAGTGTAGCTTTAAAACTTGTAAGATAAAAACAATTTGCACGATGATTTTTATCCTGGTTCGTTGTTAACTAAACTACTCCAGTCCACCCCCTTGGAGTGATTTACCTCACCTGAGGATTTAATCCACTAATGACACTTGATTACAATGGTTTTCCACTTAGCCAACTGCTAAGTCTTCTAGAGTATCCTGATCACAACCTGATCACTCTAGGAACAAACTGCTTAGACAACCTCTAAGACTTTTCTAGAGTATTCTGATCTACCTGATCACTCTAGTTCTTACAACTTAATGTAAACAAATTCTTAGAGTATTACAATGCTTTTGAAAAGCTATAATCACAACTGTGATATTTCTCTTAAAGTTTAAGCTTAAGTCTCACTAAAATATTACAACAGCAATGTAGTGAGCTTGATGATGAAGTTTGAGAGCTTTTGAATTTGACAGCATTTCAGTTTAATGCGCAAGTGTTGTATTGAGCTTCTCATCAGAACTTCATATATATAGGCACTTGAGAAGATGACCGTTGGGAGCATTTAATGCTTTGCGTATTCCGTACAGCATTGCATTTAATGTTTCACTCTTTTGTCAACTACCTCGAGCCTTGTTTCCGCTGTGTCTACTGACGTTGCCTTTAATAGCTTCTATCGTTCCTTTTGTCAGTCAGCGTAGCCTGCCAGTCTAGTACTTGCTTCTGATCTGATGTTTGTGTAAACAACGTTTGAATGTCATCAGAGTCAAACAGCTTGGTGCAGAGCATCTTCTTGTCTTCTGACCTTGAAGTGCTTCTGAGCGTGATACCATTAGAACTTCAGTGCTTCTGCTTCTGATCTCAAGTTCTTCTGATGCTTCCATAGACCCATGTTCTGATTCTGCTTGACCATCTTCTGATGTCTTGCCAGACCATGTTCTGATGTTGCATGTTGAACCTTCTGAGTCAGTTGCCTCTTGCGCTGATTTTGTGCATACTCTTTGTATAATTTCTGAAATGGAAATTGCATAGTATTAGAGTACCACATTATCTCATACAAAATTCATATCCTTGTTATCATCAAAACTAAGAATATTGATCAGAACAAATCTTGTTCTAACAATACACACATGTACTTATATGGTACGGGCATATGGAACTATTATTAACACATTTAATTAAATATTGAATAATAATAACGAGAATAAGTTTACTATTGATATAAATATTTTTATAAATAATTCCAAAAAAATTTATTTATATATAGGAATAATTATACTGTTGATTCAAATATTTTTTATATATGAAATAGTATATTTGATTTGTAAATTAATTTTTTATATATAAAACACACAAGTATCAAGTGCTTGCATGAGTAATAATATTCAAATCCGTGCAAACGCACGGGTTATTATATTTCTTTGTGAAATCAAAGAAAATAAAATTAAAAATAATATAATAATCCAAACACGATAAAAATGTGATGTTTTGTTTTTAATTATTTATGTATCTAATATTTTTATTTATAAATTATTTATAATTCAAGATACAAAACTTTTCAAAATAATATATGAAAATTGAAATATATATTATTGATGTAAAACAATTTTGGTAATATATGGAAAATCTAATATTCAAAATTATTTAAGATAATTAAAATATTTAATGTTAACGGGAAAATGAATCAAAATATTTAATATTAACGGGAATATTAAATTACTGATCAAAATATTAAATATTAACGGAAACAAGAAGTTATTGATCTGAATATTGAATAATAACGGAAATATGAATCTACTAATTTAAATCTTGAATATTAACGGGAACATGACGTTATTGATCAAACTATTGAATATTAATGGGAACATAAAGTTACTAATCAAAATATTCAATATTAGCGGGAATATGAAGTTACTGATCAAATATTCAATATTAACGAAATCATAAAGTTACTAATCAAAATATTGAATATTAACGCGAACATAAAATTATTGATAAAAAATATTATATATTATCGAGAACATGAAATTACTAATTAAAATATTGAATATTAACGGGAACATGAAGTTATTGATCAAATTATTGAATATGAACGTAAACATAAAGTTATAGATTAAAATATTGAATAATAATAGAACAACTTTACTATCTGTTTAAATATTTTCGACAATTATTTCAAAAAGAAAAAATTTATAATATATATATATATATATATATATATATATATATATATATTATTAATTCAAATATTTTTATATATTAAGAGAATTGTAGGCACCATTAATTATCTCTTTAAAAAAAACTCATTTTCTTTTTATTATATTTTAGAAACAAATACGCGTACTATAACGGTACCCGTGCGTACGCACGGGTATCCCACTAGTTTTACAGTGAAGCGAGGGTTTTTCTTAAAAACATTTCTTCATTTAATAAAATAGAAACAATAGTAGATAGAGAAGTAGCTTGTGTGCCAATTGTCCTTTAAGATTTTAATTTTCAACTTTTAAAATAAAAAGTGTCACATTCTATCTTTATTATCTTTTTTGGCTAAAATATCTTAAATAGTAAACTACTCATTAAAGAGAGAAGCATATTCATGTTGCAAGGAATTTAAGGAATTATTAAGATCACAAACCTCTTTTTCAAGTTTTGAAATAAGTTATCTTTAGAGAGAAATGTTCTTAAATGCACATAAATTATGTGAATGCATTTCTATAAAAGCTTTTAATATTTGTTTGTAAGATAGTTTAAATTCATAAGCAAAATCATATATTTTAGAGTCTTTACTTTTCTAGTGCGCCATGAAGCATATATTTGCACAATCATCATATGAGTTAGAACTAAAAGATAAAGAGGAGTTTTCATCGTCTTCTTCCCACGAAATATAAGCCCTACGGCCTATAGCATATGGTTTCCCTTTGTGTTGTAGGTATTTATACTTCTTTTTGTTGCACTTGTTGAAACTCAGACATGTTATACGGTTATGACCCACCTTTCCACATTTGTAGCAAATAACATTTTCTTTCTTTTTCTTATCTTCCTTCTTATGTGGACGTATTTTCTTAAATATAAACAAATTTTGTTCGAATTGTTGGAGCTTGTGCTTCTTAATAAATTGATTGTAGCGCATGACAAATAACTAAGGATGTCAACGGGGCAGAGAATGCTCGGAAGATGTTTCCCCGCTCCACCCTCCAATTTATTCCCCATTCCCACAGAGATCCACGAAGATCGAATCTTAAGAATTTTTTTATATTTTTTGATCAAAATTATGACACTAGTATTTCGTCATTACCATATATTTGAAGAGTAATTGTCATAAACATAATGAACAAAGAGAGTGGTTGTTATGGTGATGATGAAGAGAACGGTGAAGATGATGAATGAAGGAGACAAATATAATCGAGAAAAGAAAATGAAGAGACGGTGTGTATATTTTATGTATTGGGTGCACTTTCTAGAGTTAGGTACTTGGGTAGTGAAACAATACATTATACAATAACACATAAAAATAAAATGTTACACTAATGACTCTTCATTTTCTAATGAATTAATATTTTTTATGTAAACTTTTATAATTATATATTATATAATATAAAAAATATTAAAGTTAAATAATATGGTCGGAGTCGGGGAATCCACGGAGCAGGGGGTACTTTCCCAATCCCCGCTCCAAAGTGTCATCGGGGGAACTTTTTCCTCTATCCCTGCCCCCGCGGGAAAAATAATCTCCAACTTCGGTGCTCGAAACAGATAATCTCCACATAGATCTCCATTAACAAATACAAATTGGCATCCCTACGAATAACTCTATCTCTTTTTATTTAGAAAAGTCTTCATCATAACTATCACTTTCATCCTCTACATTCTCTTTATTTTTGGCAGTTATTTCACTTGTTACAAGCTATTTTAGTTAAATTTCATGTTCTGTCAGCTTTCCAAACTATTTTGTAATATCCAAATTATTGAGACCATTTGTATCTTTAATGGTTGCAAACATTGACTATCATTCACTGCACATAGCACAATATTTGTTAGTAAGCTTCTTTTCTAAATTGTCTAACTTGTTGATAATTGAGAAAACGAGTTTAAACGGCTTCCATAATTTCACCAGATTCCATACGAAAAAGTTCATACTCCTTGGTGAACATATTGACTTTTGAATCCTTAGCGTCTTTAGTACCTCATAGAGGACTTAAAGAGTGTTCCATATTTATTGTGCACTCTTATGATGTGTGATTGAGTAATATACTCTAGCACTTGATGACAAGATACATATATTTCTTGTTCTTAGACATATTATGCCTTTTTGGTTTCAGCATTTGACCAATATTTTTGCAGTTTAACATAACCATTGACTTTGTTTTTAGGAATGAAAGGCCAATCATTGATTGCTACCCAAAGTATTTTGTCCATAGATATCAAGTGTACGTACAACATTGTCCTTCCAATAATCATATTTTTTGCCTTTGAAAACTGGGACTCTATTATATGCACCATTTGGATCGTTGTTACTCATATTATAAAATTTTTAGTCACTTAGACTTGATAAAAAAAGCAGCTCTGAGACCAATTATTGGCGAGATTACGTGAATGCAATGGTTCATAGTGGGAGAATGTAGCTCTCAAAAATAATTTGAGGTATTTGAAAATACATTCCATTTTAAAAAATTATTAGAGTTAAAAAAACATTTTGCATGGAGGAATCCAAGTCTGTAGAGAATTGATTATGCTTATCGAACTGCATATACACAAACATCTTAATCGTTATATAAATACAAAATTTGGATCAAATAAAAGCAAAAATAATCAAAATGGTATATTGAATTATGATCGACTCGCATGAGAAGTGTAAGTATACATAATTACTACAATTAGTATTCTAAGATCACTGTTTTCAGTCTTAACTAACACCAAGAGAATTTATAGTACTGATATAACAAAACCTGCGCTTAAACGATAATTCGCTACTAAGGAAATAAACCTAAAACACACGATTCTATGAAAGTAATAAAAACAACCTTAACATGCAATTCTAAGAAAATAAAACAGAGAGGGGAGAGAGAGAGAGAGTTTTAGTGAGGTATATATATATATATATATATATATATATATATTAGTTCGACTATCTTATTCTCAAAGTCTAATCCACTATCAAATGGTTTCATATTGAAATGTTTGGTTTTCCACTATAGTTTGTGACAAATTGTAGATGTTGAATACAATCACTATCTGAATAATGCTGAAAATATAAAAACTCTTATCCGAATGCATGTTGAATTGTACACATTATCTAAAATTGAATCCTTCCAAAATATTTACTCAAAATCTTCGTGAATCTTCTAGCACCAAGAATGTTACAGCAAAGTCTCCTTTTTGCTGCAATCTTTCTTCGATCCTATCGGTGTCTTGAGTCTTGACATATCCAAAGAGTGAGAAGAACTATCACTTTTCTATAGATTTCCAAACAACACTACTGATTATTCACCATGTTTCGATGTTTTATCCTTAATTTTATATTGAATTTGGTAACATTTTAGTGTTTTTAAATAATAAACTAAGTATGTTTTGCAAGTTCTTCAAAAAATGAGATTTACAAGAATTCAAGTATATTTTCTTAACCATGTGATGTTTTGGGAAATATCTAATGTGTTTTATTGGTCGGAGGAAGATAAAGAGTTGGACGAAAAAGAAACCTGACGAACTTTAAGATGGATTCATAAACTCTATTGTTCAGCACATTTTACATCATGATGTATGTGTGGTATTTTAATTATATCTTGAGTTTCATAACTTTGATTAATATGCGACTAGCAGAAAATGAAAGATAACATATAGATCTACAACACTTATGAAGATGCCAAATGATTCTAGAGAAGTAGACAACTTCCAAACACATTTTTGCACCGTCAATAACCCCTTAGACGCCCACAGAAGCATTTTGCAACACCCAAAACACCCAAATCTGTATTTAAAAGAAGGGAACCTAATTTTTCTTGAGAATTATTGGTTTTAGATGGAGAAAGAAAGCATCTTGGAGTAGAACATACACGTAAGGAGTGGCAGGGAGCATATTTCAATGGATTTCTATGTTAAAGCTTCCTCATCGTGAATTTGTGTGTAACAATTACAATTCTTTCAATTTATTTTGTTATGTTTATGATTAGTTAATTTCCTTTAAGCTTGGGATGGATCGATGTTCTTGATGAAACTTGTAATTCTAAATTGATCATTGTAATGACTAAGTATTTTATTTTGTTATTATTTATTTATATTTGTTCTTAACGCTCTTTATTTTCTGATCAAATGTGAATTGTTCTACGATTACCTATTAGAAAGGAATTTCAACAAGTAATAGTTGATAAAAATATTTTTGACTAGTTATCACTTAGTTCAAGGGATATCAACAGAAAATTGAATCGTTCATAATAACAAAATGTTTGAATTTTTCTATGATTGGCTCATAGTCATAGAACTCAATTTAATATTAAAAAGTTTATTGGCTAAGAAATTCGGAATAGATAACCTTGAGAACTAGTAATCATTAGGAATAAACGTATTTGTTACAAGTTCAATTTAGGATAACCAAAGGAGTCAAGATCAAACTCTCATCGCTGACATGCATGTATCATATCATTTTCCACTTTATAAATTTGTCTCAATTTTATCTTTTGCAAACAAACCAATTTCAAACTCTTAAATACATTTTTGTCCCATTGAGTTCAAACCAAGCCCAATAATATAACATAGTTCTCGCGATTGATATTCTGAGATTTTCTGATATAACTACATTTGTAGATTAGTACACTTACTTATTTATCGATCAACTGCCAAAGTAATTATGGAGAGAAGAACCTTCTCCTTTTCTATTGGACTTGTTAAAACCAGCCACAACAACACACAATTTGCAAACCTCTGAAACTCAAGAAATCTTCAAAGAAATATTAAGCAAAATAACAAAATCTCCTTAAAAATTAGACACCTCAAAAGATGAGATTTAGATCTACACAAAAATAGATAAAAAAGACGATAGAAAAGATGAAAGAATTTGTTTGAAAGACACTCTAAACATATTCAAAATCCTTTTGAAAATGAGAGAACAAGTGTGTTTGGAAATTTCAAATAAATAGTAGAAGTGTATTTTTTTCAAAATTGTGAAACATTTTGAGTGAAAAAGCTTTATATGTATTGGAGATATAGCACAAAACTAAGTGAAAATGATGTTTGATTCCGATTGATAAGCAAGGAGTGTGATTCAGGTCAAAAGATTAAGTAATTTGAATCAAGCTAGGAGCATGTGAGAGACGCATTGTGTAATTCGAGTCACACTTTCTATGATTCGAGTCACATGATTCAAGCCATGAAAACATGTTATTCGAATCAAGATTACATAAGCAAATCCCATAGAAATGTAATCATGTCTATTTGAATTAGGCAAAAACTTGTGACTTTGTGGTGTAGTCAATCTTGTACACCTGCAAAAACAATAATGTTGTCTTCAATATTGACGCCACCATCGTCAGACAAAACCGGTGATGGGTGTATGTGCCATCTCACCTATAAAATATTGAACCTACAAGTGTGAGTCCATCCACTATGCTCCCCCTTAAGTAGAAACTTTTTCATCCTCATACACTTATACCTCCGTTGCGGGCACATCAACGAGACACGCCGCCGTCTGACAACCACATTGTTAGGAAAACTTTCGATACAAGAAGTCGGTCCCTTAATTGAACCATCAACTTTGATACCACTGTTGGGTCATTGCGGGGAGCATCCCCATTGGGTCAAGAGAAACACAGAACTGAAAGAGACACCACATATTCATCCAAAACCTTAAGGTGATAAGTGTATGAGTCATCTCACTTATAAAGTGCTGAACCTCCACTTTTCCAAGCAATGTGGGACTAACAACTCACACTTATACATAACACTATCTACAACCCAAATGAATATTAACTAACCAGTAATATCCACCATCGATATTGTCTACGACCTCCGCCGCCACCCTATGCTGTTGACCAATTTTTACCAACGTAACTTAAATGTCTACGGCCAGTCCAACTTCATTTTTTTAAGGCAAATTTGATTAGTTTATGATACTATAATTGAATGTATATTTTTTTTCATCTAATAGATTTGATTAGTTCATTTAAGGTGACGCAATAGATTTAGAAAATAAACGAACCGATTGAATCAAATCTATAATTTTTTCTTTTATACAGCCGATGGATATGTTTTTTGATGTGTTGAATATGGATAGATATTGTTATAAGACAGATTTTATCGATGTGAATATATCGATAAAAATGTCACCATTTTTGTGATTAGAAATTAAATTCTTGAAGTAATCACAATTTAAAGTTATTATCTAATCCTATGATCCAGTCATCTCAACCTCTTCTACATAATTTTTGGATTCTAAAAACCCTGTGGGGGCATAAAGTTGTCCCTAGACTCGTTCACAAAAAGTGCTGGGAATAAAAGCAGAAATAGAGTGATGCTAATGGGTGAACTATATATAGATACATTGTCTCAAAATCTATTTTATTCTCATTCTTAGTGAAAAATGAAAAGATTTTTGCCAAGTTGGGTAATTATGATAAACAACTTTGCTGCACTTTACATTATATGGTTTTAAATTGCGGTTGCGATTGTGGAGATGGTTGTGAGTGATATGATGGAGGATGTTGCGATGTGTATGGCGAGCGTTGCAGTGTAAATTTTAATTGGAAAATGTTTGAAATATACCATTAAAAAGCATTTGATGTTAGGATTTTTCATTACATAAAAAGCAAATTGAATTTTTAAATTCAGAAATTGAGTTTTAATAAAAATATTTACAAAAATATTAACAAAATTGTCTGATGTGATTTCTAATGATAATCAGACGCATAAACAATATTTCACCCGCAATTGCGAGTTGTGGTTTGCGGAGTGAAATTTAAAACCATAATCTAAGCGAGCGATACACATGGTCAAGAATCAAATTTTTATACTACACTATTTCAATAGCAACATTTAAAACAAATCTTGGTCAATGTACCTTTCAAGATTGCGATTGAGAATCACTATTTTCTCATAGATTCGACATATTTTAGCACACACACTAATTAGTTATCTATATAAGCATCTTGGTAATCACACATAATTCACCGTACAAAATCAAACAAGTGAACTTCAAATTTTAAAAAACAAAACTACACCATTATGGAGGATCACCAAAAGGGAAAGCAAGGGAAGGAGGACAAGGGCAAGGACGAGGTTCGGTTCCGCGGTGTTCGAAGGAGGCCGTGGGGGAAGTACGCGGCGGAGATAAGGGATCCATCCAAACAAGGGACGAGAATATGGCTAGGGACATTTGACACAGCTGAAGAAGCAGCAAGAGCTTATGATAAAGCAGCTTTTAACTTGAGGGGTCATCTTGCAATTTTGAACTTTCCTAGTGAGTACTATTCCAAAATAAGAGGGTCACCACCATATCCACCTCACTTAGCACCACCATCCTACACCTCATCTCATCATGCTAGTGGAAGCTCTTCTAGGCCTATATTTGAGTTTGAGTGTTTGGATGATAAAATATTGGAAGAACTTCTTGGGTCAGAGGAGATGAAGAAGAAAAAGAAGGGAGAATGATTAGGATTGAGTCCTTTCTATATTTATTTCTTTTTATAGCTTTATGTTTTCTCCTTAAATACCAATAAGTGTATCATCTTTATTATGCTCTAAGTACACAAGCATGTATACATATATACTACCCCTATCTTAACTATAGTACCTCTTGAGATTTTTTTTTTAAGACTCATTTCACAATGTAAGCTTCATTAACTATTGTTTTTTTTTTCCAATATAGTCATAATTATCTTATATCTTTTGAATTTAATTACAGTTTTGATGAAATCAATTTTCTATTTATTTTTAAATAAGGCTAATGCTAATGAGTGCTCCCGAGGCACTGGTTAAGAGATTAAAAAGGTAAGTTAAATTTTGTTTAATTAAGGCTCTGTTTGGTAAAACTAGCTGGTAGTTGGTGACTGGTAGTTGGTAGCTGGTAGTTGGTGACTAATAGCTGGTAGCTGGTGACTGATAGCTGATAAGTTAATTTGAGTGTTTAGTAAATTAGTTGTTACATTAGCTGATAAATACAAATTGACACAAAAGGATATTCTTATTAAAAAAATTGTGATTTATTTATCTTATCATATTATAGTGTTATATTATTAAATTAATTTATATTTGATAAAGGTAAATATATTAATACAAACTTACAAAACAATTTTAACAAAACAATTTTAATATATGTGAAAAATTAAAGAAGCATCAAAATATTTTAAATTTGTTTATAAATTATTATATAAATAAATTTTAACGAAATACATGAAATTTGAATTCAGTTAAATTAAATAAAATTTAATGATAAAAATAAGAATATTATTTAATATTATACCATAAAAATATAACAAAAATTTTAATTTTCTTCGTCTTGGTTAATCTCATTGATTCTTCGATTACGTTTCACTAACTTGAGAATTATCAACACTATTTCAAAATTTATTATATACTTTAAATGTTATTAAAAACATTAAAGATTTAAAAAAAAACATTAAACATTGAATCATAATACATATCAAAGCTAAAAGCTAAAAACAGTTACCAAACAAAGCTTTTTTATTTATATGAGCTGAAAAGCTAAAAACTTTTTTTATAACCATACCAAACAGACTCTAAGTAAAAAGATATGTCTTTACCTAAAATATATGTATTCAATACATTGAAAACATAAATAATTAACTTTTTTAAAGAATATTGTGTGTATTTAATACAATGAATTTATAATATTTTCTTTATTTGATTTTTATTGTTCCACTCAAATTTAATTTGCCCTATTGGTTTTTCATAATGCTATTGAAGTAATGGTTTTATGTGATTGAAATACATTATCTTCTTTAGTATTATTTTATTTAATTGATAGTTAATATTTTACCATTAATAGCATGTAGTTGATAGTTAGTTTTGTTGTTGATATTATTTTGTGGTTGTAAATCTTAACCTCCTTACTAGACCAACAAGGATATTGTTGCACAAATAGTATCTTAATATTGTCGGTGATATTGTTGCTGGTGATATTGTTATTGGTGTTGCATATGCACACGAGCTGCCACACTATGGTTCTTCACCGCAAATATATATCAATGGTGGACGCGTTGCAGCTTATATGAAGGCATGTATCAATATTTCTTTTCTACCTTTGTTTTATTTTTGTATGCAATACACATTTCTTATTATTTTTCTTAACATTTATTATTTTGCTTTACTTTGATTGAAGATGAACTTGAGAAATTTTAGACTCATTTCAGTTAGTATATTATGAAACGAATCGAGGCTGATGGACTTGAGGAGCTGTACAAGAAGATGACATTTCACAATTTGCGCCTTACTTGCAAAATGTTCGACAAAAATTCACAACCAAAATTTTTCTTTTTTTTTAGATTTATTTAGAGGAGGTTTAAAACCCCGCCAATCTCAACAGTTTTTAGATTTTTCCCAAGCTATCCTTCACGTGGCGTGCCACGTCAGTCTCCGTTCGTGAAAACTAACGGTTCACTAACGGAAGATATCAAATTTAGACACAAAAATTTAGGAGGATCATTGTTTGAAGGAAAAATTTTAAAGGACTAAAATCGAAATTCGCTATATTTATAAGGATGTCAAACATATTTAACCTTAAATAAATACAATTTTGGTCCTCTTTTATACTTTTATATTTGAAATTAATAATTTGTTTTTAAATGTCGTGTTATTTGTAACGTGTAATAAATCCCGATATAAAAATATTTTATAAAACTTTATAGACTAAAATATAAGTTACAATAGATAATGCCTCGATTTTTAGTGCAAGAAAGTGAAAGGTTGATCAAAACTATAATTAAACATATTTTCCACAATCTTTTATAAATATTATAAAAAAATATCAATTTTTATTTTGAGTCCTTTTAAAAAAAATTAACTTTATTTTCTCAAACTTTTCCCAAGAATTTTAATTTTAATCATTTTACAAAATTTTGCATCTCATATTTCAATAGTCTTTTTTTTCTTTCAAATAATACAGTATTAATTTATCTATTTAATTGATTCAACCAAGAATATATTTTAGTTTAATAATTTTTAAATTGAAGTTATACATAAATAAATTAAAACAACAAAAAATTATATAGTTAAGATATTAACTTAGTTATATTTCAAGATTTAATTAATGACATGTCATAAAAAAAATCATATCAAACATGAAATCTTACTTCCTATTGAGTATGCTAACAAAATAAATTGAAAAAATATCTTTATCCTAAAACTAACTCAATATTGATGTGCATTTTTTAATTTGAATATTTTATTTTAGTAACTTTTAAAATAAATGGAATAATACTTCATACAACACCTTTAGATTCAAAATATCTCACTTTTTTAAAGAAAAAAATTCATGGTACATATATATTAGGGAATGTAGTTTTTTGGTTGTTGAAAAAGACATTTGGTGTGATTCACCTCCATTGTATGTTTTAGAAGTGTTTTGAGAGATAGGTTGAACATGTCCAACTTTCATTTTACTAGATTTTTGATAGGTTAAATTTTATATAGCTCTTCATCTTTTTATATTTTGGCTTAAATGTATTTTATATAATTTTTTTTATTTGAGTCCTTATATTTTTTGCTTGCGGTTTAGTCCCTAAAGCCAAAATCGGCAAAAAAGTCTGCATGTTTTCTGCGGATTTTCCTACGAATTTTCCTGCGAATTTTGATTTTAGGGACTAAAACAAACGCGAAAGTGAAATATAGGGACTCAGACGAAAAAAAACTTACAGGGATGAAAATCAAAAACTCGCTAACTTACAGGGACCAAAAGTGCATTTAAACCTTACGTTTTTCATATTTTATTTAATATATTGTCTTTATTAAAAAACACGAAACTTAAATTTGTTTTAAAAAAATACCGAAATTGACAACCAAAAATTAAGAGAGACCAAAGTTGAAAGACTTTTTAGAAGAATTAATTTTTTTTTCAAATAACCATGTTTTTTAATTAAAACACCCTAATAACTATCTTTCCCCACAATTAATCGTTTTAAACATAAAAAATATCATAGCAACGAGTAGGTGTCATAGCAATTGGTGCATGCACTAAAAAAAATACATAGGCGCCTATCACGCTAGCGCATGCACCAATAGACATGGCGCATACGTAATAAGCTAAAGAGGAGGCGACAATGAGTATGGCGTCAGTGTATTAATTTTTATATTAATATGTCATTCATTCTCCACCATTTATCATATTCCTTCTCATTTCTTTCTTAAGTTTTGCTACAAATTTTATAACATGATTATTAAAAGAGTTGTCCATGTTTTTTATTAGATTCTCAAGTCTCCGATGAAGATCTGACTTTGGAACACCTAGACTTTCGAGCATTTTGAGAGGAGCTTGATCCGTTGGTTAGACGGAGAGATTAAAGACGATGAAAAAATTAGAAGACTTTTGATATGCTTGTTTCGTTGCTCAACATTGCGAATGAGAATAATGAAGTACAACGTGCATGGGAGTCAGTTAAAATTGACAGTGATGTCCGTGTTCGGATGTATAGACCAAATGATATTGTTTTGATGGGTGTAATATCTTAGATATTTTACAGTGTTAAGTCATTTTATTTGTTCTTCGTGTTGTTGTTTTAGGCGTATTTGTGTTCGTTTTGTGGTAACCGAAAGTTGTATTTAATATGAAATTTTATGGTTACAAAAAATAAATTACATATAAGAGTGCATACAATAATTATGTTGAGGATTTTGTTCCAAGATTAAGACAACATTGACGTATGTGCCCGAGGTGACAACATATACCATATAATCTTTCGAATTTGTCAGCCGAATCCATTTCGATCCGAATACGCGTGTTGTTAGGGTGATCCTTTTTCTTCCTTTGTATATTTTCATTGTGCCAAACTATGTTCCCTTAATATGTAGGCCAATACTCCTCCTTTGTTACAACCGGGAAGTAATTATTGTACACATTGAATATGTTTATGACTTTGTAAATGAAAAATTGTTGTACACCATTATGATCAAGCAGGTCACTAAAATATGTGTACAAAATTCTCCCGCAAATAATTCTCTTTTAATTAAATAATTTTAATTAATGGTGTAGTCGCCAGTGTATGTGGCGGTGGCGCCGTTGTCATATTTCTAGTACACGCGCCAGTACCAATGACACCTCCTATATGCTTAGATTTTTTTTAAACATTGTTATTTTGGTTAATTGTGGGGAAAGATGATTATTGTGGTATTTTAATTGAAAAACATGATTAATAAAAAAATTCAAAAAAAAAGTGATCGTTTAGGGTGATCAAATATATATATATATATATATATATATATATATATATATATATATATATATATATATATATATATATATATATATATATATATATATATATATATATATATATATATATATATATATTCTAATTTTTAAATTTACAAAAACATTTTATATTCTAATTTAAATAAAATTTAGGTTTCTTAGCAGGCCGGTTTTAAGTGTTTACCAGGTCAAACATAAATTCGTTTTTCAATCTAAACTATTGGTTAGTTCAATTTTCATAACTATATTTAAAATATGTTAGGAGCAAGATGCATGTTTAATGGTAGTACACTGACAGTGTAAACTAACTTTACACATACAACCAATCAAAATTCTTTACACTTGTCATGTCATATTAGTTTTTTAAAATTAAAATTGTGTTTTAATTAGATACATGGTTGTGATTGGTTGACAGTGTAAAAATATTTTACACTATCGGTGCATATTCTTTTTTCTCTTTTCATATTATCTTTTAACATAAAATTAAGATTTATTTAATAACAAATAAATTAAGTTAATGAGATGCCCCTAAAAATATATTTTCATATATTGAAGAGTATTATTGATTTGTCACTTGGGGTAGGAGAAATCCTTACTGCAATTCTCTATTTTGTCATGTAACAACTCCCATTTGCATATCATTTGCATATCACTTGTTTGGTGGTTCACCCTAGACACCACCATATATATATATATATATATATATATATATATATATATAAAAGGATATTTTTACGCGTTTTAGAGTGCCTAAAAGTGTTCTTCAAATTGACGCTCAAGAAAATCTAAGCAAAAGAATAGCGCTTTTAAAGTGATGTTTTAGTTTACAAAAATATTAAATGATAGTGCTTTCATAAAAAATTCTCTTAATTTTTTTCTTTAATTATATAGAAAAGGATAACACTTTTTTAACTAAAATTTTATCAAATATTTGTTTGGATAAAGAGAGCACTATTAGAATAGAATTTTAAATAAATTTTGTTAATTTGAATAGCAATATCAAGCAGGAGGGCTTTTAAAATAGAAATAAGAGAATTAAATACTAACTAGTAGTTTTGATAAATGGTCTTGATGAAGTCACATGAACGCATAGACAATAAATATTCATCAAGATCATTTATCAAACCCAATAGTTAGAATTTAATCCTCTTATCTCTTATTTTAAAAATCCTCCAAGCACTGACTTATGTTTGACTTGTGGATATTTCATCCTAAGCTCCAAACTATTCATGGACTTTTCAAGAGAAAACATGCATTGGTGATATGCATTAAAAATGTTCCAGCGGTAGGAGAAACGAGCTCTCATGTTTTGATATATGTTATCTTAGTTTGGTGTGAGAATTATTTGGTCAGCATGTGCAGTGGGGGTGTTATGGTGGTTGTTTTGGTTCTCTTCTTCTTTGGCCAGAGCAATAATGGTTAACAGAAGTACTATCTAATTTTAAAAATAATTATAAGTGGAGGTTATCAAGTATATCTATATTGGATTGTTAATACAATCCTATAATCATTACTGGAAAATCTAGGGCATGCTTATGTGGGGATCCAATGATTTCCCAAAGATTTTTCAAGATCACTCTAGATATATCCACTTGTTTACATTTTAGAATGTATTTACTGATCATACCTAATCAGACAGATCCTCGTGGTCTGCAACAACCTCAAAGTTTGAAGACTGGAGGGGGGTGTGAAGGGTTGAAAGACACTTAGAAAGGGGGAGGATTGAATAAGGGTTTGTTCTAAAATGGCAGATTAAAAATATTGAACACAATTATTTATATCCTGGTTCGTTGTTAATCAAACTACTCCAGTCTACCCCTTACAGAGTGATTTACCTCCACTGAGGATTTAATCCACTAATCAGTCTTGATTACAATGGTTATCCACTTAGAACTCTTTCTAAGCCTTCTTGAGTATTTTGATCACAACTTGATCACTCAATGAAATCTCTTACAGAAAATTAAACAAATGTTTACAAGAGTTTAAAGTGCTTCTTAGAAAGCTATAATCACCAAGTGATATTTCTCTTAAGTTCTAGTTCTTAATCTCACTAAGATATAACAATATTTGTGAGGTTGAAGATGAAGATCTTGTTGTTTGTGAATAACGCATAGAATGATTTGGACAGCGTAAGTTTGCTTAGCGTTAGTTCTCTATCTTCTTCTGCATGCAGAGCTTCTCTTATATAGGCAGAAGAAATGTGACCGTTGAGGAGCATTTAATGCTTTGCATGAATAGTACACTACTGCATTTAACGTTTCACTCTTTTGTCAACTACCTCGAGCCTTGTTACAACTGCTTTTGCTAACTTTTCCTTTTGTAGCTTCTAACGTTCCTTTTGTCAGTCATATGTGACATTGTAGCTCTTTCATCTTGTACTTGCTTCTGGACTCAGACTATTTGAATTGACGTTGAATATTAGAGTCTCCAGCGTTGGTGCAGATTGCAACTTCAGTCAGCAGATTATGGAAGTGCTTCTGAGCATGATACCTTCAGAACTTCAGAGCCTTGCTTCTGATTCCATTTTCTGATGCCTTCCAGATCATGTTCTGCTTTTCTCAAGACCATCTTCTGATGTCTTCCAGATCATGTTCTGATGAAGTCATCCAGATCTTCTGGATCAGAGCTTCTGAGTGCTAATTTAGTGCACACTCTTTTAGAATTTTCCTGAAATGGAAAACGTGAATAAATAGAGCACCATATTGTGTTATACAAAATTAATACAAATGTTATCATCAAAACTAGAAATATTGATCAGAACATTTCATGTTCTAACAATCTCCCCCTTTTTGATGATGACAAAAACATACAGAATAGATATGAATTTGTATCCAGAATATCAGATGAAAAAGACACTACACAAATATAGCATAAAAGCATATTAATCAGAGTGTGTGAATATGTCTCCCCCTGAGATTAACAATCTCCCCCTGAAATAAATACTAGAAGAATTTATAAATAAAAGACTTACCTGAGTATTTTCCATTTCAGATGAGACTTTCACTTTGAACTTTATCTTCAGATGATTCAGAGCTTTCTTTCAGAGCTTCCATTGGACAGCTTCAGATCTTTGAATTTTTCTTTTAGGGCACTTGATTTATCAGAGCATCAAAGTATCTTGCTTCAGATCATTGCAGATCCTTGTCTCAGAGCATTATACTGTTTGCTTCAGATCTTTGTAAGATTCTCTTAAAATGTTTCTCCCTTTTTCGAGCTTTTTTCGGAGTATCACATTCCTGCAAAACTATCAGAGACAAAGACTTTGCAATATATTTTAGGAATGTTGAGACTTAAGCCCACCAACTGATATAATAAATCAATTCAAGTCATACGTTTTGCCCCCTTTTTGCCATAACATCAAAAAGCATATAAATAAAAGATTCAGATGAAAGACATAAAAGATGAAAGAAGAAATTTCATTGGATATCCAGAAGGAGTACAATCAGATGCAGTGGATAAAATGAAAAGTAGATGCAAGAAAAGACAGAAGACCCTAAACAAAGACTCAGACTAAGGCTAGTTGAGCTCAGAGGCTAAGACTTCCAGCAGATTCTTGATCTCAGCAGTGTCATTTGCCTGCTTCTGGGCAGCTTCGTCAGAGCGTTGCATCCAAGACTTGATTTCATCGTTGACTTCATCTTGCTTGTCCAGACGCTGAAACACAATTGCCTGATTTTGCTGAAGTTCCTTCAGAGTGCCTACTAATGCAGAAACTGAAGGGCCATAGAAGAAGAAGCAACAGGGTTTTCTTCAAGAACAGGAGGGACAACAGCAGCTTCAACCATTTGAGCATCAGCAATAGGATTTTCCTCTACAGGAATCTCTTCAGCAGGATGCTCTTCAGCAGGATGCTCTTCAACAGGTTGCTCTTCAGCATGATACTCATATATAGGATACTCCATATCAAGATTCTCCTCAAGAGGATTTTCCCGGAACCAGTTAAACAGAGTCTGAAAATCTCCTGTCAGAACTGAAAAAGGATAAGGAGTCCAGACAACCAGAGGTAGAGGATTATCCACTTCCATATCATCAACAAAAGGAGCTTCTTCCATAGGCTTCCAGTTTGAAATGGGATGATAGTACTTTCCATCACCATATTCCAAAGCTAGTCCAGAAAGAATAGGAGCATCTGCAAGACATTTAGTTTTGAGATCCAGAAACTCTGTTTGCATATCTTCAAAGAAGGCATTCCAGAGCTTCTCAGCCGCCACATGATCCAACTTGGAGTCATGGGCAACCTTCAGGTAATCTAACCCTGTTCGTACTTTATATTTTAAAATCTCAAATCGTATATCAACAGAAGGTTTTGGAGGGGTAGATCTAAGAATGGTTATAGGATCTTCTGGGTTTGGGATAAAGAATATGGTTCAGGGGCTCTATCAAAAATAAGATGGAGGTTTGAAGAGGATGGAGGGGGTGAAGATTCTGCCTCATTGTCAGAGTCTAGGACAACGACAACAGGTGGAGATGATGGATTCTGATGGGTAGGTTGAAAAGGGTGAGAGTTGCGAAAGAATGAATCTGATGAAAATGTTGAGGGTGATGAATCAAGGTTGAAGTCACAGAACACAGGAGTGTCAACTTCTGGGTGGTAGTTAGAATGTGGAGGAGTTTGAGCAGAGGAGAAAGTGGCATGAGGGGGAATGATGGTTTTCAGAGGTTTTGGATTGAGGATGGGTTCAGTGTTATGAATAGGCCTTTTGCCTTTGGATTTTGAGGAAGTAGAGGGTGGTGATTTTCTGGTGGTTTGAGGAGGTTATTCTGGTGAATTTTCTGTGGAATTGTGTTGGTTGGATTCATGATTTTCTATGTATTCTATAAGCTTTTTAAGAGCTTCAGAAGATCTGGGTACTTTGAGAGAATCATTGGATTTTTCAGAGGTGCGTTGTTTTTCTAGTTGGGTTTCTGTTGATATTTATTCAGAATTTAAAACAGGAAGTACAACAGTCTCAGCAAAATAAATACCTGAAGATTTCTTCTTCTTCTTTGCAGGTTTGGAAGGTCCATCGCCAACAGATTTTCTCTTCTTTTCCTTCGTTTCTTCCTTGTTCTTTTCTTCTTGAACTTCTTTACTCTTCTTCTTCTCCTTCTTATCTTTCTTTTCCTTCTTTTCTTTCTTTTCCTTCTTTTCTTTCTTCTCTTTCTTCTTCTTCTTCTTCTCTTTTTCTTCCTTCTGCTTTGAAGGTTCTGGAGCACCTACAGTTGGAAGCACTCTGTTGCTTATCCAAACAGGATCATATCCAGCGCCTTCAGCGACACACTTTTCCAGATAGAATAGAATAGTGGTGGGATGCTCATTATTGTAAAAGATCTCAAAATCAGCTAAAGCCGGAACTCTTATGGTTAAGACCTCTTTTTCCACTCTAGGAGGATTAGAAATTGTCTCTATCAATTTCATGTTTTTCAAAGTGTAAGCATTCATTGTACTCCCACACGTTGCTACCAGATCTTTGATTTTTCCAGTATCCAGCAGATCTTTCACCAAGTTCGTCTCTACCAGAATATTAGTAATTATTCTACCCAGAGGGATGATATTCCTTTTGATCTTAGGAGTCTTCAATCTGGCTTGTTCTCTAGAATCTCCCACATGATTCCACATGTGGATAAACAGAATGTAGGGAAGATCTACCTTCTCACCTTTACCAATACAATTCAAAATGTATTGTTGGTCATGATTAACATAGTTTGGAGAATCTGTTTCCTTTTTATGGTAGATGCAACCCAGAAGGATATTCACCCAGATTCTGTAATGATCCTTCAGATCTGTGATACAAGTAGAATTTTCTCCAGATTTGTAGATTTCATTATGAACAGCTTCCCAATCTGTTCTTCCTATTATAGCGCCAGCTGTTAGGAGTAAATTAATGGTAAATTCATGTGTTAATAGAAGTGATTTAGTCTCCAAACCAATGCAAAATGTGATGAATCCATAGGTTTTTATGAAGAATTGAACTGAATAAGTTTAGTTCATAAATAAAGCAAATCGAATCACTTGTGGGTGTTATTGTTGCAGGTTTTGAGCTGAATTGGAACTTAAGAAGAACATGAGGAGGATAGAGGGCTTTAAGTATCAAAGGCAAAAGAAAAAGATGGAAAGTGCAAAGGGCACGCCGCGAGAGTCCTAGAGCGCGCCGCGAAAACATCTCTGTTTGAGGGGCGCGCCGCGCCAGCCCGTTGCCGCGCCGCGGCCTCGGCGTTAAAAGCCCAAAAATTCTGTTTAAAGGCCCTAGCTTCCAAGAGAGAAAGGTGTGGTTAGAGAACTTTGTGAAGAGCGAAAATTAGGAGAGCATTCTGAGATTGCAGCCAAGAATAACAATTGAAGGCCAATTCTTTACGAATCGAAGACATTCCATTGATGAAGATGAATCCCTCCATTAATTCTTGTGTGTTCTTCATGTCTATGGAGAGCTAAATCCCTCTTGTTGAGTCTAAGGTAGTAGTTAACCTATGATTATACATTACCATTGATTAATTCCTGTGAACAATTATTTGAATTCATTATCAATAAGAAACCTTGTTTTTATTCTTAAATTATCGTTGAATCTTTGATCGAAAGAAAGGATTTAACTTTTGCCCTAGGTTACTATATTGATTCAATTGCAATTTGCAGAGATGGAATTGGAATTGGGTTTTCATAATTATCGTGCTTAATTACTATTATCGTTATTGATATTTGGAGAGATCGAATCTCATTCCGGTAAAAGTTTATCTAATTTGATTTGCAGACATGGAATCTTATTTGAGGATAAGTGAAGATAATGATTCAAAGGATTGTTCTATTGTGAATTAATTGATAATTGTATAGGATTAGGTTGATGAACCCTAAAGGCTCAACATCTTTCTTTACTTGTTAACACAAAGTCCTTTACTTGCTTTTATTTTATTATTTTCTTTTGATATTATTAGAAGTATAAAACAAACCAAACCAAATTTCCTAACTCAAAATAAACAACTATAGAACGGCAGTGATATTAACCAATCCCTGTGGATACGATATATTACAGAAAATATTTACCCACAAATACTTTCAACAAATTGGCGCCGTTGCCGGGGATTGGTGTCAATATTGCACGCATTGCAATAGTTTTTTATTTTGAGTTATTTCCTTATTTTTAGTTATATTATTTTTAGTTATTTATTTTTTTAGATTTTTTATTTAGTTCCTTAATTTTAGATTTTTAGTTTAGTTCCTTTATTTTAGATTTTTAGTTTAGTTCCTTTAATTTAGATTTTTTTGTTTAGTTCCTTTATTTTAGATTTTTTAGTTAGTTACTTTATTTTCGATTTTGTTATTGCAATAGTTGTTTAATTTTAGTTTTTATTATTATTATTATTTTTTTGGTGTCGTGTTATTTCACTTGTTTGCTAGTTTTGTAGATTTTTGTTTGTCGGAATGTTTGATCCAAATATAAATGTTGCGATTCATGCTCAAAGCGAGATCCTTTTTCAACAAATGGAGTATCTCCTTCAAAGTGTGTCACAGTTCACACCTCAAGCTAATGAGTTTCATGATATCGGATGGTACACACCGGAAGATACGATGGAGTATCATATAGCTGACCATGAATATCAACAACAAGCCTTTCAACCGTACACTCAACCGTCGGCACAACAACAAGGTTATCAAAGTGGACCCTCTGAGTTAGAGGAGACCATGAATCAGTTCATGCAAATGTCAATGACAAATCAACAACAAGGGCTTTCACATTATAATCAAGGTTATCAAAGTGGACCCTCGGAGTTAGAGGAAACCATGAATCAATTCATGCAATTCTCTTTATCCATTCAACAAAACCGGGAAACGCAAGATGTTCAATTTACCAAATTCTTCACCGAGCAAAATGTAAGTCAGGCTTCAACTTTTCAAAATCCTATGACGTGTGTAGAAACCTGCAATGCGACCTCTATAAGGAGTGTAAAAGTGATTGATGAGGAAGTTGATGACAAAGAAGATGTTGTTGAAAAGGATAATATAGAGCATTTAAACATCAAGAAAAATATAGAAGTTGAGTATGAGCCCTCAATGAAGCTACCTTATCCAAGACCTCCTAAAAAAGTAGATGATGTGTTAGTCGAAGGAACAAAAAAGGAGGATATAATCAAAGAAGTTGTGAATGAGTTAGAAACTTCAAAAGTTGAAACTTTTTCAAAGGAAAATATGGTGGACTTAGAGTTGAAGAAGAGTAGTAATGCAAATGAGCATAAACTCTCATTGGAATTACTTCCTCCACAAGTTCCTAATAAAGAAGGGAAGGAGAGTCATTGCTTCCGACCAATGGAAATGTTTAGTCGTTTGCAAATCACCATCCCATCTTTAGAAGGTTTAAAGTTAAAGCCAAAATTTGTCAAATTCATCAAGGATAGGTTCTCACCGACGAAGAAATTAACGGATAAGGAGGTTATCTCTCTTGAGGAGAGGAAAAAACAAATGAAGGAAGAGAGATCGTGAGTTGAAGTGGTAAGAATTAAGGATGAAGAAACCAAACAAGCAAACATGAAATACTTTTGGGGCTTCACATTGGTAAGAAAAGTGCCAAGAAAACGAGACAATGGTTGATGATTCAACCATGAACCGTCGAGCCATGCGACGTTAAACGAAGCGCTTCGTGGGAGGCAAACCACGCTTCTAATGTTTTATTTTGTTTTGTTTATTTTTATTTCAGGAAATAATAAGGGAACCTTTCTGGTGAAAGCTAGGAAGAGGCAATTGATATTGCAATACCCTCTGTGAGTCAACCCTCTCGGGCTTGTTACGAAACATTGAGGTCAATGTTTAGTTCAAGTTTGGGGGTGGATTTACTCTTTGCATTTTTCAATTTTATGCTTTTATGTTTGTTATTTGCTCCCAGTTAGAGTAAGTAGTCCCATAACAAAGCGAGAATCTCAAGCGAAGTATCAACAAGGAAGCAACATGTATGAAAAGTGGTAGGAAGTGAATGTTCAAAATTTTTCAGTTTCACTTTCTTTTTCAATAAGTAACAAAGCAGGTATGAATTTTCAAACTCAAACTCTTAATGTGTGCAATGAAACTTAAGGTGTTAGTAAATACTGTCAGAAGTTCTTTATGGTACATTGTTTATTGGATCAGCTTAGCCTTAACCATTGTGAGGAAAGCTTTCCATTGTTTACTATATGCAGGAGACCATCAATTATTTTGACGTGTTTGTATCATGCTAAACCGTTTGTTGCATCGTCTGTGGAAATCTGTGAAAGTGATTTAGGCACTTGTTTGAATCTGAGAGTTCTTTTAGCCTATTCCAATGAAAAAACTTATTTGCTTCTGTGAGAGTGTGATCCGTTGCTAACCATTCTTTGAGCCTGAGGTCAAGATAAGCATCATAATATGCACCAAGGAAAATACCTGGTGAGTTTTGATCTCAATAAAAAGTTTTGTTTTGGACCATCAACCATAAAATTTGGTGATGTGTTTTCTCTTTGACCTATTTTAGAAAGTAGGGGAGCATTCATATAATCTGAATACAGGTTGATCTCCAAGTTGGGGAGAGTCACATTCAAAAGAAGAGTAAGTACTTATGGTAATCGGTGAAAGATAAAAAAGTCGTAGCTTGAAAAAAAAAAAAAGAGAAGTAACAACGTTTGAATATAAAGATTGTTGAAAAAAAAAAGTGAAAAAGAAGAATCAAGCTACGAATGAAGAAAAAAAAAAAGATGGACAGGTAAAGGAAGTGGAGTTTTAGAGAAAAAGAAATAAGTTATGAATTGGATGCTTCCCTGTATTAGGAACAACCCTTGATTATCTTCTTTTCTTTGAATCTAAACCACATTACAACCATAGAAAGACCTTCTGATTCTCAGATTCCACAAGACTTGATGCGAGCAAATTGGTGAACGTATGATATGGATCTTTGTTGATTTAATTGTTTGGATGAGTGTTTAACCCCTCTTTTATTCATCATACTTTTTGATGAGAGTGATTAGTGCTGATTCAATTACAATTGTGTAGTGTTTTGAACTTCTGGAGGTAATTTGCTTTCAACGTTTGTTTCATGTGGATGTTCTGAGTTTGCAGGTAGAAGAAGAGTATTTGACTTGATTACTGGATTGAACCACTTGAGAAAAACTTTTTGAAAAACGTGTTGCTTGATTGTCGGTAAACTTTGCTGGAGGTAAGTAATTTTGTTTAGGGACAAACAAAACTCTAAGTTGGGGAGAGTTTGTTAGGAGTAAATTAATGGTAAATTCATGTGTTAATAGAAGTGATTTAGTCTCCAAACCAATGCAAAATGTGATGAATCCATAGGTTTTTATGAAGAATTGAACTGAATAAGTTTAGTTCATAAATAAAGCAAATCGAATCACTTGTGGGTGTTATTGTTGCAGGTTTTGAGCTGAATTGGAACTTAAGAAGAACATGAGGAGGATAGAGGGCTTGAAGTATCAAAGGCAAAAGAAAAAGATGGAAAGTGCAAAGGGCGCGCCGCGAGAGTCCTAGAGCGCGCCGCGAAAACATCTCTGTTTGAGGGGCGCGCCGCGCCAGCCCGTTGCCGCGCCGCGGCCTCGGCGTTAAAAGCCCAAAAATTCTGTTTAAAAGCCCTAGCTTCCAAGAGAGAAAGGTGTGGTTAGAGAACTTTGTGAAGAGCGAAAATTAGGAGAGCATTCTGAGATTGCAGCCAAGAATAACAATTGAAGGCCAATTCTTTACCAATCGAAGACATTCCATTGATGAAGATGAATCCCTCCATTAATTCTTGTGTGTTCTTCATGTCTATGGAGAGCTAAATCCCTCTTGTTGAGTCTAAGGTAGTAGTTAACCTATGATTATACATTACCATTGATTAATTCCTGTGAACAATTATTTGAATTCATTATCAATAAGAAACCTTGTTTTTATTCTTAAATTATCGTTGAATCTTTGATCGAAAGAAAGGATTTAACTTTTGCCCTAGGTTACTATATTGATTCAATTGCAATTTGCAGAGATGGAATTGGAATTGGGTTTTCATAATTATCGTGCTTAATTACTATTATCGTTATTGATATTTGGAGAGATCGAATCTCATTCCGGTAAAAGTTTATCTAATTTGATTTGCAGACATGGAATCTTATTTGAGGATAAGTGAAGATAATGATTCAAAGGATTGTTCTATTGTGAATTAATTGATAATTGTATAGGATTAGGTTGATGAACCCTAAAGGCTCAACATCTTTCTTTACTTGTTAACACAAAGTCCTTTACTTGCTTTTATTTTATTATTTTCTTTTGATATTATTAGAAGTATAAAACAAACCAAACCAAATTTCCTAACTCAAAATAAACAACTATAGAACGGCAGTGATATTAACCAATCCCTGTGGATACGATATATTACAGAAAATATTTACCCACAAATACTTTCAACACCAGCAGCACCAGAACATCCTTCCATGCCTATCAATCTTCTGATCAGATTTTCTGTGATGGAGATTTCTTCGCAACATACAAAGGACATAATTGCTTTTGGTGTGATTGTTGCATGAACCCATAACTCTTTGACCAAATCTGGTTAAACATGGCCTATCAGACGATTGAAGAAATATTCCCAACCTTGACTTATCATATTACTCTTTAAATCAAAGTCATGTTCCAGAAGACTATCAAAATCCACCATACTTTCACAGATAACTTCCAATTGATCCATTGGAATCAAACAAGTCTTCTTTGGCGTGATGACAGTCTGTTGTTGTTGTTGTTGAGAAGACGAAGCATGTTGTTGATTTGATGAAGAAGCCATTGATGAGTTGAGTTTTCTTCGTTTAGGGTTTAGATGAAGAGAGAATAAAAGACAGAAATGCATAAATGAAGAAGATGAAGAGAATGGAAAGAGGGAAATGATGGAATTGAAATGCAATTTATAGACACGGATGTGAAAAGAATTATGCGATGGAGTTATAAATGGGAAGATTACAGAATCTGAATCAATTATCATAAATGTTGAAAGACGTTAGTGGGGATAGCGTGAGATTTGAAAAGATTTACACAGTTAACTAGGACGGTGTCTCATCAGCTGCACGCATGCTTGTCCCTTCAGAATGAACACATGGTCATCATCTGGAATAGCTGGTGACAGCTATTTTGCTTTAACAGAAATTCTGAATCATACTTGGGCACATGAAACGTTAGTAATAACAGTTCCAGAGTATCCATATAATAATATAAAATTAGCACATCTGATAAGAAATTAAAACATAAACTTCACACTAATCCATATGTCAAATCTTCTCATAACTTCATTCTGGGTATAAATCCATACTGATGTTCTTTAGAATGAACTTAAACCTATCTTCAGCAAGGGGTTTTGTAAAGATATCAGCCCATTGATGGTCTGTATCAACAAAGTTTAAAGAAAGAACACCCTTCTGAACATAGTCCCTAATGAAATGATGCTTAATCTCTATATGTTTAGCCTTATAATGTAAAATAGAGTTCTTAGATAAACAAATAGCAGAAGTGTTATCACAGAATATAGGAATATTACTTTCATATATCCGATAATCTTCTAGCTGGCTTTTCATCCAGATCATCTGTGTACTACATCCAACAGCAGCAACATATTCAACTTCTGTTGTAGAGAGGGCAATTGTGGCTTGCTTCTTGCTGTACCAAGAGATCAGGTTACTTCCCAGAAACTGACAGCTTCCAGAAGTACTTTTCCTTTCAACTCTATCTCCAGCGTAATCAGCATCACAATATCCTACTAAGTTGTATTCTTTAGATCTTCTGTAGACTAAACCAACATTAGTAGTACCTTTTAGATACCTAAGAATTCTCTTAACAGCAGTTAAGTGAGTTTCTCTAGGATCTGATTGGAATCTAGCACACAAGCATACACTAAATAAAATATCAGGTCTGGAAGCAGTCAGATAGAGAAGAGATCCTATCATACATCTTTAGATCTTCTGATCTACCTTCTTGCTTACCTCATCCTTACCTAAGACGCAAGTTGGGTGCATTGGGGTTTTTGCTTCTTTGTTATCAGATAATTTGAACTTCTTCAGAAGTTCCTTGACATACTTAGTCTGGTGAACATAAGTTCCTTCAGCAGTTTGATTGATCTGAATCCCCAGGAAATACTTGAGTTCTCCCATCATGCTCATTTCAAATTCTGCCTGCATAGACTTAGCAAAATCCTTTCCAAGAGTAGCATTAGATGTTCCAAAAATATAATCATCAACGTAAATTTGACAAATCAAAATATCCTTTTTAAAGGTTTTATAGAAGAGAGTTGTGTCCACTTTTCCTCTTGTGAAACCATTATCCAGAAGGAAAGAACTTAATCTTTCATACCAAGCTCTGGGAGCTTACTTCAATCCGTATAATGATTTCTTCAGTTTAAAAACATGTTCTGGAGACTTAGAGTCTTCAAAACCAGGAGGTTGATGGGCATATACTTCCTCATCTATATAACCATTTAGAAAGGCACTCTTAACATCCATCTGATACAGAGTGATGTTATTCTAAGTGGCAAAAGAGATTAATAATCTAATAGATTCTAACCTGGCCACTGGTGCAAAGGTTTCAGTATAGTCAATGCCTTCTTGTTGACTATAGCCCTGAGCAACCAGTCTGGCTTTGTTTCTGACAATTTCACCTTTCTCATTGAGCTTGTTTCTGAATACCCATTTAATACCAATAATGTTGAATCCTTTGGGTCTTAGAACCAGATCCCAGACATCATTCCTTGTAAACTGATTTAACTCTTCTTGCATGGAAATTATCCAGTCAGCATCTTCTAGAGCTTGATCAACAGAAGTTGGCTCGATCAAAGACACTAAACCAAATTGACATTCTACATTATTCTTCAGGAATGCTTTTGTTCTGATAGGATCATCTTTCTTTCCAATAATAACATCTTCTGGATGAGCAGAGTTGATTCTTGAAGATCTTCTGAGTGTTGGCTCTTCAGATATTCTGAGATCTTCTTAGTCCATTGACCTTTTTATTGTTAAAGCTAGGTCTTTTGTTTTGAAACCTTGGTGTTAAGAGAAGAATTATTCCCGGTGAAACTTCTCCTAACCCGTTGACCTTGTATTTTAAAGCTTGGTCCCTTGTTTGTTTTTTTAGAAATTGTTAAGTATTTTAAAGTTTAACCTTTCAAAACTTGTTAAGTATTTTAAAGCTTAACCCTTATTAAGTATTTTAAAGCCTAATCCCTTTTTTATCTTGTTAAGTATTTTAAAGCTTAACCCTCTTTTAAAAATTTGTGAGTATTTTAAAGCTCACACCCAAAAATATTTTGGCCACTTTGGCCCCCCTTTATTTTCCTTTTAAGAGGAACTACAGAAGCTCTGACTTCCCTATTGTACTTAAGGGGTATGTAGGCCTAAGATTCAATATCTTATCGAGCTCACTTTCAAAAACTTTTCTTCCCATCCCCACCCTCTATTTCAAACAAGTTTTTCACATATGTTTTTTTCATAAAAAGGGTATTTATAAACAAAAGACAATAACACAAAAACAAAGAGGTTCCCATGGAGTACCATGGATATGAGGGGTGCTTAAAACCTTCCCCTTGTATAACAAACCCTCCGTAGCCAGAACTCTGATAAGTTTATTAGTTTTGATTTTAAAAACTTCTATGGGTTTTATTCACTCTTTCACCCATTCCTTTTTGGAAACAATAAAGCGCGGTGGCGACTCTGTTTAAAATGAGCTAAGTATTCCCATGACTCTAGTCTCACCAATTTCACCGCTACACTAGCCACAAAAGAACTCCTACTGCTACATATGCTAAGGTCACCAAAGATGAAAATGGGTTTGATGTAGATCAAATTTTATACAGAAGCATGATTGGAAGTCTGCTCTACCTCACAAAAAGTAGACCTGACATCTAAATTTTTGTAGGTGTTTGTGCTAGATATCAAGTTAAATCAAGACTAGTCATCTTGCTCAAGTGAAGAGAATCTTGAGGTATATCAATGGGAGATGTGACTATGGTATTCTCTGCTCTCATGACACTAACTCAATACTAGCAAGTATTTTGATGTTGATTGGGTTGGAAGTGCAAATGATAGAAAAAGCACATTTGGTGGTTATTTCTTCCTTGGCAACAACTTAATATCTTCGTTCAATAAGAAGAAAAGTTGTGTCTCATAGTCCACTGCTGAAGTAGAATATATAGATGCAGAGAGCAGTTGCACTCAATTGCTCTGGATAAAACAAATGTTGACGGATTAAAATATGGACCTTCGTAACAAGAAAGAATTATCTGTATTTATCTTTATCTTGCTCTCAGAGATCTCTTCCCTCTCTTATCCATCAAAGTCATCTGTCCTTCAAAATAAGTTTTGAGAACCATAAGATGATTTCCTCTAACAAAGGAATTAATATCAATAAGACTATTGATAGATTTCTTGAGGATAGGAAGAATAAGAGCAAGGATGTTGGATCTATCTCTACAACTGGTGGATAATGAATAAGAGCATCTATGAATGCAAAGACAATTGTGACAAAGATGAAGACATCGAAGAAGAAACCTGTGCAAGAGAGGTTGATAAAGATTGAGCTACCTTCAAGGATTCAGGTAGTTGGACAAGAGATCATGTCTCAAGACCCACTATTTCCAATTTTATCTGGGCATATTTGGTTATAGATATGTAATGGCATGATTTCCTTTATGATATTGTACCAATAATTGCGATGATGCTCTAACATTGGGTTCAACATATGTGGTTTTGGCTGAAGTTTGTTTATTGCTGATCTGATGTGCGTATGTGCTAACATACTAACCTCTGTTATGATTGACCAATATTTCTTAGGATTACCTTTGCCAAATTGTGGAAAAAAGGGGGGGTAATGGTGTGTAAGGGGTCGTTTTTTGACTACTAACTAATGAATGTGAGGGAGTTGATATCTCCTGATGTTGATCTCTGATGTCTTTAGTACTAACTGTTTTAGTTTTTTGGTTTTTTAGGGAAAACACATATGCTAATGCATCTGGAATGTCATTTGGCCTAAATTTGTGTGCGATGATCTTATTGTGGATTAATAGTAGCTTTTTACCTTTGACTATTGACTACTAACTTTGTGTGCATGCATGACTAACCTATCATTAATGATTGCATGTTAACTATTTGTGGGAGCATTATTTGTCAACTGACTGGCGTATAGTAACTACCATGTTCCTGCTAATGAGTTGTGTTGCTTCTGCTACAGATGAATGATCTGATGACTATTCTTCTGTTGATGCTGATGTTTGTTCTAAGTATCGGATTTCTTGGTACTCGGTTCTATTTCTGCTTGAGAAGTTGTTTTGCCAAAATTTTCCAAAGCGGGGATTGTTGGTCCTTTTGGATTGATTGTATTATGCAAAATCACGTGAAGTTTGTTAAAGTTGTTTCTAGTGCCGAGGGGACACATGTGGAACACAATGTTCCAACATGTGTGCTGCAACATCTAGTCTTTGACAACAAACAGCTGCTATTTCAGTATTGGTTCCGATTTATTCTATCCGAGATTCACTCTACAAGAAGATCTACATTTCATGGAGAGGAGGTAATTTGGATGTACTGGTGCAATTTGTGGAAAACAATGTTAAAGCATGTGTGTAGTGCAACATATGGCCGTTGAAATCAAGCCATGATGGATGTTGCTTGGTGCAAAATTAATTATTGAGATTTAATTAGATTTTTTTGCAATATTTGTTCGATTTGTCTGAAAGTTGTGAAAATCAAATCAACTTTAAATTTGAATTTGAAATATAACAAATTATATATTTGTTGGACAATTTTATGGAGAAAATCATGTAAGAACAAGATATGGTTATACATCTGGAATTTAGTTTTGATGATAACAGTACGTGATATCTTAGAGAACCATTTTGTACCCTAATAGTTTTTGTCTAGTGTGTAGATTTTTGTTACAGGTTCTGACTCTGATAGTATGGTGTGTGACGTCATCAGTTTTTGGAATCAACAAACTCTGACCAAGAAGAATTGCAAAGTGTGATTTACAAAGACAAGTCAAGTTATGGAATGCTCTTTGAATACGCTTCTAATAGAATGCTCATCAAATAGTTTCTGATTGTGACTCTGATAAGGGAGCTTCAGGAGAAATCTCAAGCTCTTACATTTGGCACAAGATCTGAAGATTATGAAGACAAGGTTCTAGAGAACAAGTTCTGAAGATTTTGAAGACAAGGTTCTGAAGACTTTGATTCACCACTTGATCCTTTTAAACATGCATCATCAATTTATATTTTGAAGCCTCGGAAGATTAGAAGATAAAATCAACGATTTTACGTGAGATAAACAGTACATGGTACAAATCAAATATTCATTCCACTATACATGTTTTGCGGCGCAAGGACTTTACTATGGTACAATGTTGTCTATATTAACTACTTACCGTTATGAAGAATATAGCTAAGAAATATGCAATTCCATCTTCACCCTCCAATGAATCCTTTGACGCCTATATAGTGAATACTTGGAATATTGCAAGAACAAGAACTTCGAAGTGAAAGAATATTTGAATACGCTGAAACTCGATTTTCTTGAAAAGTTGTAATAGAAAGGAACTTTTATTTTAAACTTTCTCAAACACTATTGTGTTATCATTTGTATTTCATAAGTGTAATGTGCTTTTTAAGAAGCATTTTGTAAACACACTCTTTGTATTTCAACTTGTAAGTTGATCTTGTTCTTTGAGAGACTAGGGTATAGTCAGAATTTCTCATGAAGAAATTGATGGGTAGTCTTTATGGTTTGTAATCAGTTTGGTTATAGTGGATTAAGTCCTTGTTGATAAGGCAAAATCACCTTGGAAGATGGACTGAAGTAGCTTCCTTAATAGTGAATCAGGATAAAAATATTTTGTCATTATTTTATTCCTTGCTATTTTTTTTGTTCGTCTTAGTTGAACCAAAAGTTTAAATCTTGAAACTCAATTCGAACCCCACTTTCTTGTGTTTCATTTACCTTCATATCAAATCCAGAAAATTCAGCTATTATTCAGAACAAATATCCAAGGAGAAAAAGCCCCTAAGACATTCCTATATAAAGAGATTCAATTCTGATGTTTAGGTGTGAGTTTTGTGTGCAAAGACTGAGTTATTTGAGTAAGGGTTTGTGATTCTTTTGTTTCTTGTATTCCACTCGAATGTCATCATAAGGGTTGATGTTTAATATATCCATTGTACACCACCCTATTTTTCAGTAACTTGGCACAGTTGTTTGTTTGTTTTAGTTGAGATGTAAATTCAAGGATCAATAGAGTTTCTATTCAACTTGATCACTAGGGGTTAGTGACTGAGAGAAAGTAACAAGGGCTCTCATATTTAGAGAGAGTCCTATAAGACTAATTGTACTAATTCAAAGTAGTGAATTTCCTTTCTTGGGTAGAGTGTCCTCCAGACTTAGGCATGGTTTCACCGAACTGGGTTATCAATCTCGCGTATTATTTTATTGCCTTCTTCATTTTATTATTGTTGCTATTATGCTGGTGTCTTACGAGTTTAACAAGTCGGACTAGATTTTCTAACATTGTGTCCAACATTCGTCTCTTTATGAACATAGTTTTATAGTCACACAAATCCAATTTATTTAAAAGTGTTTACCAATTCCTTTACATATCTCCAAAAGTCACTCAAATTAAAAGAATTTTTACTATTGCATATCTAAGTTTCCTTTAAATACCTCAATGGCTAGACAAAATTCAAGTACATAATGTTGGGGTTGATTGTATGTCTAATGTTGCCTAAGTTCTTAAATAAAGAAGGAAGTTAAAAAGTAGCTATTTGAGAAGTCCCACATTGCTTAGTGTAGTGAAGCAAGGGGGAGACTAAGGCTATATATTGGACTTAAGTTCTTTGTTTTAGATACACTAGTCAAAAAGCACTTTAAGCTTATATTTGGTTTTCTTTATTCGCTTATGCTCTTGTATTAGAGTGTTGTGAGATTTAGTTTAAATATTTGCTTTGTAAGAGTGTGGGTGTACTAGGGGATTGGGGTGAGAGTAGAGAAGTCTATGTGTTGTAAAATTTTCACATAGTAATAATTCTCTGGTTGTCTATTTAGACAACGGTCGTGGTTTTTCTCCGGTTTTGGAGTTTCCACGTTATATTCTTGTGTTATTGGTTGTGTTCTGTTTATTTATTTTTTATCTTCAGTTGACTTATTTCCCAACAGTGGTATCAGAGCTTCGGCTCGATGAGATATCACAATTCTTAGTATTCTCTGTGGTTGCAGCATAGTCTGATCTTCCTCATAAGAAAAGAATTGTGATATTGTGAAGGTGCTGAAGAAGGGGTGGTACTGTGAAAGTGTTGTTTAGGAAGGTTCTGGCTAAGGAAAGACTTGGTATTTAAGCGTGTCCGTTGTGACCCACCTCTCTTTCCTGGGAACCTACCTGGTGCACGGTTTGCAGTCTGCGCGCAACTGCTATGTCTTATTCAAGTGCTATGAAGTTTGACATAGAGAAGTTTGATGGAAGAATCAACTTTGGCCTATGGAAAGTACAAGTCAAGGATGTGATTATACAATCAGGATTACACAAGGCGCTAAAAGGAAACACTTCCAACATGGAGGCTGACAAGTGGGAGGAACTAGATTTGAGAGCTGCGAGTGCATTTCGTTTGTGTTTGGAAAAGAATGTTCTCACGAATGTGCATAATTTGTCATCAGCCAAGGAACTCTGGGAAAGGCTCGAAGGGTTATATCAGGCAAAGGACATCTCAAATCGTTTGTTGCTAAAGGAGCAATTCTACACTTTACACGTGGATGAGGGTACAAAAATCTCTGATCATCTTAGTACTTTGAATAATATTGTTTCTGAGCTTGAATCTATTAAAGTTGAGATTGATGATGAAGATAAAGCGTTAAGGCTTATTTTGTCCCTTCCACCTTCTTATATTCATCTCAAACCTGTTTTGATGTATGGGAAAGAAAAGAGTTTTGAAGAAGTTGCAACTAAAATTATTTCTGAAGAAAGGAGGATGAAAAGTGATGAAAGTACTTCATCAAACTCTGCGTTGGTAACTAGAAGGGGGGCTAATGGGAAGAAGATCCATGCAAATAATATGGTGTGCTGGAAGTGTAGAAAGTCTGGGCATTTAAAGAGAAATTGTCCAGGTGGAGCAGTATCTGAAAAAGACTCTGAGGCAAGTGCTAGCAACGTCTCCCTTGTTTTGGGAGATGATGGGGATCCTTTTTAGAAGATAAGGTGTGTCCTTATGGTACTTCCGCTATACCATGCAAAAGGACAAATCATTGCTAGCGGATTCAGAACAACACACGAGCATTGGTTGGCATTGATGCAAGGTGTGTGGTGAGATGTGTCGATGGCTGAAGAACTTCCTAAAAGCCAACATGGGAGTTGCACCATAATCTTTCAGCAAGGTTTCGACGTGAAGAAAAAATTCTTGGGATGATAGTTTCAAGTGTAATGTACTCTTTATGGTGGAGTATGATAATTTGATTTGTCGGTATAAACAATGAGAATTATGATTGTCGGTGTAGACAATGAAGATTGAAGACCATTACAATCAAGGTGGAGATTGTTGGGGTTGATTGTATGTCTAATGTTGCCTAAATTCTTAAATAAAGAAGGAAGTTAAAAAGTAGCTATTTGAGAAGTCCCACATTGCTTAGTGTAGTGAAGCAAGGGGGAGACTAAGGCTATATATTGTACTTAAGTTCTTTGTTTTAGCTACACTAGTCAAAAAGCACTTTAAGCTTATATTTGGTTTTCTTTATTCTCTTATGCTCTTGTATTAGAGTGTTGTGAGATTTAGTTTAAATATTTGCTTTGTAAGAGTGTGGGTGTACTAGGGGATTGGAGTGAGAGTAGAGAAGTCTATGTGTTGTAAAATTTTCACATAGTAATAATTCTCTGGTTGTCTATTTAGACAACGGTCGTGGTTTTTCTCCGGTTTTAGAGTTTCCACGTTATATTCTTGTGTTATTGGTTGTGTTCTGTTTATTTATTTTTTTCTTCAGTTGACTTATTTCCCAACACATAATCATTGAAATTTCTATCCTTGTCTTTTTAACTAGGTTTATAACATTTTCCTCTCTCTTCTTCTCTTTTCTAACGAAAGTGTTAGATATACTTATTTATAAGTGTTGAAACCCTACCAATCCAAAATGGACCCAAAATATGATTCACTACAGCGAACTGAACCAACCTGGCCTGAAACACGCCACTTGTCCAGATAGCCATCAACATATTGCGACCATGTCAGCAACCCATCACCGCCTGGCTCCAATCCACCACCACAACAATGGCTAACTATCACTGCCGACTCCACTGTTATCGTAGCCCACCTGCCATCAAAAGCTCGGCCACTGTCGAAATCAGCAACTATCGATGATTTACCACCACCACCTCCACCAACTTTCCTCTTGATTGTTCGTGCTTTTTTTAATTCCTAACAATCTCAAAAGATATTTTCATTCTTTTTATCATTTAAAATTTAGAGGCATACTTCCACACACACTAGTGATAGACTTTGGTATACAATATATTTTGTAGTTTGTATTGAGTCAAACTATAACACTGGTTATTAATATAAAGACGGCATTACATATATTAATTGATGTTCAAGTTTTATCTCGTGACAAAATCCGACATTTGAAAAAGGTTATAACCAGAAAACATAAAATGTGCCAACTGCCGATACGATGTTTTTGAAAGACATATCTTCCAAGTTTTAGGAAAAAAACATATGGAATATTATAGCATGTTTACAAATATATTCTCATATGAGTGTATTACTAATCTATAATAATCTTTGATTGTGATCGGAACGGAACGATAAAGGAACATTTTCATGTTGTGTAGATATTCCGGATCTTCTTAACTAGTAGTATACATTTTGGCTTTGAAAAGTTTGAGAGAAAATTTGTATCACGTCATTCATATGAAAAATGTTCAATACAGATACAAGATATATAAATGAGATTTAAGATCATTTGTGATTAGTGGGTTCAGAACCATTTTGTACAACTCATGGATTCGAAAGAGATAATTTTAAAGCATGTTAAATATTCTTACAGGATCTATCATCTTTAAGCTATCGAAGTAGAACAATGTGAGATGCTAAAAATATACACACAAATGATCTTAATCCAACATAAAAATGGTTAGCGCAATAATCGAAGAAGGGTCGATCCAGAAGCATTCTTATTTCTGGGACTTATAAATGCTCAATGCTCAAGTCGGAGCTCTCTCTCTCTCTCTCTCTCTCTCTCTTCCACTAGTTAGCGCAATAATTGGAGGAGGATGCGGTGAACATTCTTATTTCCCGGAAATTCCGTATGAGCAACACATTATAAATGCTCAAGTCAGCACATTCATGTTTAATATGTGAATATTTTCTTCACACTCACACTTACATTATCACTACTAGAATTTTCGCTTTCAGTGACCGAAATAGTGACCGAAAAATCGTAAAAATCGGTCACAATATCGTTTAGCGACCGAAAAAGTGACCATTAAATTACGGTTGGAAAACCACTAGTCGCTAAGCTTTCGCGACGATATTAGCGACCGATTATTAGCGACCGATAGTGTGACCGAATTAGAGACCGAATTAGTGACCGTTTTCAGTGACTAATATTGTGACTGATACTATATTTAGTGACCAATTTTACATATTTGTATATTATTCTGATCTAACAATAGCAACCGAATTAGTCACTGTAATAATTAAATTAATATTGTTGTGAATTCAATGCCAAGAACAAAGTATAAAACAAGGAAGAAGAGGAACACAAAAATTGGTTATACCTGCTATTCTTTTACTTTCTCTTAAAACAAGATTACAAGTTTACAAGAATAACAAATAACCTCTCTCACCCTAAATTAGGATTTGCAGCTTAGCAATGATGAGAGACTAGTATGCTATTTATAATAAAACCTAACATACTAACTAATGGGCTTTTTCAGCAAGACCCATTACACAAGCCAACTTAATAAACAAGCTAACTTAACAAATTAGGGTTTAAACACTAAAACCTAATTTAACATGCTAACAACCCTAGCATCTTCGACATCTGCATGCTAGACCCATCTTCGACTACAGCATACACAATTCGACACCAGCATGTGAACAATCCATCGACTTCATGCTTAACTCTGTCGAACTGTCGAACCAAAAAACTACCCTTCGACAATACTAGAGTTCGATCCAATATCTCACAAATCTCCACCTTGGACCTAACTCTACAACGTCAAGGAACAGACTAGCTTTCTTCACGCAGCTTTATCAACTGCATACAGTGGAAAAACTTGCAACTCGGCAATGTCTTGGTGATCATATCAGCAGCATTGTCTTCAGTCGAAACCTTCAGCACTTGGACTTCTCCACGCTCGATTACTCCTCTGACGAAATGCAGCCTCACATCAATGTGCTTAGTTCGCTCATGATAGGCTGAATTCTTTGACAGGTGTATTGCACTTTGACTATCACATTTAACAGTGATACCTCGACCTTGAAGTTTCAGCTCCTTCGCAAAACCTTCAAGCCACAATGCTTCTTTCACAGCTTCAGTGAGAGCAATATATTCCGCTTCAGTGGTTGATAGAGCAACAACCTTCTGAAGAGTTGCTTTCCAACTAATTGCTGTACCAAACATAGTGAAAACATATCCAGAAATAGACTTTCTAGAATCCATACAACCTGCATAATCAGAGTCGACATATCCTTCTATTGCTGCTTTACTATCTTCACCCAAGGCTCCACCATAAATTAAGACTCTGTTTAGAGATCCATTTATATACCTTAGAATCCACTTCAATGCTTGCCAGTGAGCCTTTCCAGGATTCGCCATGTACCTGCTTACAAGACTTACTGCGTATGCTATGTCGGGTCTAGTACAGACCATAGCATACATCAAAGAACCAACTATATTAGCATATGGGATGCTATTCATATAGGCTCTTTCGACATCAGTACTGGGACACTGATCAATACTCAGCTTGAATTGAGGGTTTGTTGGAGTCACAACTGGCTTCGAATTCGACATACCAAACTTTTCAAGAATCTTCCGTAGATATGCCTCTTGAGATAGACATAACTTCGACTTCTTTCTATCTCTTCGAATGTCAATTCCAAGAATCCTGGAAGCAGCTCCCAGATCCTTCATATCGAACTCCTTATTGAGTTCAGCCTTGACCCTCATCACATCTTCAACATTGTTGCTTGCTATGAGAATATCATCCACATAAAGCAACAAAATAACAAATGAATTACCAGGTCGAAATCTGAAGTAAACGCAGTGGTCGAACTGGCTTCTAATGAAACTTATGCGTGCCATAAACTTGTCGAATCTCCTATTCCACTGTCGAGGAGATTGTTTCAGCCCATACAAAGATCTCTTTAACTTGCACACATAATCTTCCTTCCCCTTTTCGACATACCCTTCAGGTTGCCTCATCAGGATCGTTTCATCTAGATCACCATACAAGAACGCAGTCTTCACATCCATCTGTTCCAGTTCAAGATTGAACTGTGCCACCATGGCAAGTAACATTCGAATGGACCTATGCTTCACAACAGGAGAAAACACATCATTGAAGTCGACACCTTCTTTCTGAGTGAAACCCCTTGCAACTAACCTTGCCTTGTATCTTTTCGACGTCACTCCTTCAATTCCTTCCTTAACTTTGAAAATCCATTTACAGCTGACTAACCTTGCCCCAACAGGTTTCTTGATCAGTTCCCAAGTATGATTATCATGAAGAGATTTCATCTCATCATCCATGGCCTTCATCCATTCAGTCTTATTTCGACTCCTCATAACTTCCTTATAGTCTCTAGGTTCTTCGTCTAGAACCTCACTCGCAGAGATTAAGGCATAAGCTATAAGATCTGCATATCCAAGTCTCTGAGGTGGCTTGATGACTCTTCTCGACCTATCTCTCGACAATAGGTAGTCATCGTCAGTTTCCTCAACTTCAACATCTTCTGCTTCTTCTTCGACTTCATCTGGGATATGCAATTCAGCATCAACATGCTCCACCTCAACAGGAATCTCTACCTGTTCCAGCTCTTCGTCAGATGTTTCTGCACTTCGACCAACATCATCAGTTTTCTTAAAAGCCATTTCAGCTTCATTGAAAACTACATCTCGACTAGTGATACACCTCCTGTGACCTGGCTCTAGGCACCATAGCCTATAAGCTTTGACTCCTTCAGGGTATCCCATGAACATGCATTTCAGAGCTCTAGGTTCGACCTTGTCTTGCCTAATGTGAGCATAGGCTACGCAGCCAAATACTCTCAGTTTGTCGAGATCTGGTGGATGTCCCGACCAAACTTCTTCAGGTGTCTTCATATCTAACGCTGTCGAAGGACATCTGTTTATCAGATATGTTGCTGTCGAAACAGCCTCAGCCCAGAACACCTTTGTTAACCCCGCACTAGTCAACATGCATCTGACTCTCTCCAAAATAGTTCGATTAAACCTTTCAGCCAAACCATTTTGCTGTGGAGTACCTGCAGTAGTTCTATGCCTTGCAATACCAGAGGCAGCACAAAAACTGTCGAATGCCTCATTGCAAAATTCAAGGCCATTGTCGGTTCTCAACCTCTTGACCTTTCTGCCAGTCTGATTTTCATCTAGAGTCTTCCAACTTTTGAAATTCTCAAAAGTTTCATCCTTAGTCTTCTGGATGAATACCCATAATTTTCTGGAATAATCATCTACTATGGATAGAAAATACCTTGCTCCTGAATGTGATGGACACCTTGCAGGCCCCCAAAGATCAGCATGGATGTAATCAAGGGATCCATGTGTTCTTTGTTTGCCTTTGTTGAACTTCACTCTGCAAGATTTTCCAAGTACACAGGGTTCACAAAACTTCAGCTTTTCGACTTTGTCTCCACCAAGCAGATTTTGTTTCCCTAATTCGACCAGACCCCTTTCACTGACATGGCCCAATCTCATGTGCCAGATTTCTGTTTTCGACAAAGGTTTCGTGGATGCAACATTTGTCGAACCACTTACAACTTCAGCCTCAAGGGTATACAAGCCTTGTTTCTTCACGCCTCTCAAGACTTCCTTTGAACCCTTCATGACTCTTAGGATACTTTTCTCTCCTTGGAAAACATATCCTTTCTTGTCGAATTCACCAAGAGAAAGCAGATTTCTCTTCAAATCAGGAACATACCTGACTTCAGTCAACAACCTTATTGACTCATCATGGAGCTTGAATCTCACAGATCTAACACCTGCAATTTTGCAAGCCTTGTTGTTTCCCAGCAATACTGATCCACCATCTTGATCACATAATTCCTCGAACAAGTCTTTGTTTGGAGTCATGTGCCAAGTGCAACCTGAATCCATAATCCACTCCTTCTTAGAGTCACTGCTTGAAACCACAAGAACATCAGATGATTCGAAATCATCTTGAACAATGGCAGCGTTGCCATTATCCTTACCTCCATGATATTTCAAGCGTTCAGGGCACACCTTTCTTGTGTGACCCTCCTTCTTACAATGGTAGCATCGAATGCCAGATGCTTCGCCACTGTAAGTCTTCGATTGGCTTTTGCCTTTCTTCTTGTCGAACTTACCATCCTTTCGTAAGAGTTTTCCTTTAACGGCCAAACCTTCGCCAACAGTCGAAGGTTTATGCTCCTTTCGTTCATTCAAGTCCTTAGAGTACAAGGCTGATTGAACTTCTTCAAACGTCAGGGACTCCCTTCCATACAAGAGAGTTTCTTTGAAGTGAGCATGTGATCGAGGCAAAGAACACAATAGTAACAGCGCTTGATCTTCATCATCGATCTTCACATCAATATTTTCAAGATCAAGAATCAGCTTGTTGAACATATCCAACTGCTCAGCCAATACTTTGTCTTCAATCATCTTGAATGAATACAAAGCTTGCTTCAGGTAGAGTCGATTTACCAGCGATTTGGTCATATACAAACTTTCAAGTTTCACCCATAACCCTGATGCCGTTGTCTCCTTTGATACCTGCCGGAGAACCTTATCACCAAGGCTCAACAAAATTGCGCTGTGTGCTTTCTCGATCATATTCGTCTTCTCCGCTGCCGTCAATTCTGCATTCATGGCTGTCTCTCCCTTCAACGCTTCCAAACAACCCAGCTGAACCAGTAGGGCTTTCATCTTCAAGCGCCACAGACCGAAATCATTCACTCCGGTGAACTTTTCAATCTCATACTTTGTTGAAGGCATCTTCTCCACGCTCACCGCACCAATTTGTTATGAATTCAATGCCAAGAACAAAGTATAAAACAAGGAAGAAGAGGAACACAAAAATTGGTTATACCTGCTATTCTTTTACTTTCTCTTAAAACAAGATTACAAGTTTACAAGAATAACAAATAACCTCTCTCACCCTAAATTAGGATTTGCAGCTTAGCAATGATGAGAGACTAGTATGCTATTTATAATAAAACCTAACATACTAACTAATGGGCTTTTTCAGCAAGACCCATTACACAAGCCAACTTAATAAACAAGCTAACTTAACAAATTAGGGTTTAAACACTAAAACCTAATTTAACATGCTAACAACCCTAGCATCTTCGACATCTGCATGCTAGACCCATCTTCGACTACAGCATACACAATTCGACACCAGCATGTGAACAATCCTTCGACTTCATGCTTAACTCTGTCGAACTGTCGAACCAAAAAACTACCCTTCGACAATACTAGAGTTCGATCCAATATCTCACAAATATTAATAAAGTCACTAAATCGGTGTCTAACTATTTTTAATTTGATTTTTAAAATTAAATTAATTTTAGAAAAGAGGGCCTTTAAACCCATTTAAAATAATCTTTTATATGTTAAAAATATTTTTTAACATCCTTTAAAGTATTGTGTCAATAAAAATTAAATATATTAAATATTTTCTTGTATTTAACAAAATAACTACTAAAAAAAATATGTAAAAATCATACTAAATACTAATTGGAATAATTTAACAAAAGAACAAGATATAAAGTATTTTATATATTCAATTTACCAAAAGAACACAAGATGATAAAGTATTTATAAGTATTAAAAAAACAATAAACTTGTTTTAATATAACAAAACAACATATTTTCATGGTCACTTGTATGTCATTCTAAGTGCATCTCTTCATCAGCAACCTAAACACCAATGTCATCATCATTATCACCAATCTCATCTTCAATGTCATCATCATTATCACCAACCTCATCGTTATGAACTTGATCTCTAGAATATGGCTTTGGTTGAAAATTCAAACTGTCCATCAACTGTTTTAGCATTTGATTGTTATACTCAACAACTCTATTTGTGTTAGCCAATTCCTCACGAAGTTGATCCCTTTCATTTCTCATTTCTTCAAATTCATGTCGTTGAACCGACTCGGTTGACGAAGAACATGAACCACGATAAGTTGGCTTCCCTGTTATTACAGTAGATTCCATTCCGAGACCATATACTCTTCCTTTTCTTATACCTGCAACATCACACCACACATCTAATTGAGCCGGTGGGGGAGTCCCTTGTTGAGATGATTCTTGGATCAACTCTTCCCACCTATCTGTAAACTTTTTCTGTTAACATAAACATAAGGCCAATTAATATTGTAAGATAATAAAGTAGAATGAAACTAAAATAAAAAATAATAAAGAATATACAATTTAAAGATGAGAAATCATTACATGCACATATTCTGATCTTTTATCAACCCAAGTATTATTCTTGCGGTGTTGGTGCGTGTGAAGAAACAACTCCGAAGGATTAGGAGGAGTACCATTTTGTTCAGTCTATAAAATAAATAGAATTTAAACACATGTTAGCACAATTTATAACAACATATACATCATCACAGTTCATAAATCATAACAGTATAAATATCATCATCACAATTCTCAATTCCTAATTTATAACAATATATACAATCACAATTCATAAATGTATTAATATACAACTCATAACAGTGTATATAATAGAACTTAGATTTGTTTTAGGTGACAATTGAACTTCCTGCACATGTATATAATAGAACTTCCTATACTTAAATTCAGCACATTCAAAGCTTAATAATCATTCATAGTTCTAGACCTATAGTATGAATTAATAGAACTTCCTGCAAATATATATAATAGAACTTCCTGCACTTAAATTCAGCACATATCCAAAGCTTAATAATCATTTATAATTCTAAAACTATAGTGTGAATTAATAGAAAAATTACTTCTGTTAAGTTACAAATGAAAGCATAGAAACTTTACCATATTAGCTCTATGTTGGGATGAGGTGATAGAGCCACATGTGTGAAGGGATCCTCCAAAACCACCACAATCAGATGCTCGGTTTGTTTTTGCTTGTATTCTCTTCTTTTTAAATTCTTGAGTTCCCCATTGATTTCACAATGAATTCCACACATCCGGACCAATCCACCTTGGTCTATTCATTGTGGTACGAACCTTGTTTAGATTGTTTTTCATTACAACTGCACCTCTTATTTCAAAGTTCTTTCTAGCCCATGCATCATCGGGTGGACAAATATTAAATCTTTTCTGTACTTATAAATAATGAGTGAATATAAAATAAAAATAACAATAATAATTTAAATACAGTTGGAATACTTTTGTACAATTAGGTAGTGACTATTGAGAATTGTTTATAAAGCTCAAACATATGGAACTTTATTGATGCAGACAAAAAAAATCTCACTATAATTTAAAAGGAAAAGACATATGGAAATACACACTTTACATAAGTTGATGAACAAATATCCCAGTAACAATACAATTGTTAGAACAAGATTTGTTCTGATCAATATTCTTAGTTTTGATGATAACAAGGATATGAATTTTGTGTGAGATAATGTGGTACTCTAATACATTGCAATTTCCCTTTCAGGAAATATATACAAAGAGTATGCACAAATCAGCGCTCAGAAGCTTTATCTCAGAAGGTTCAGCATGCAACATCAGAACATGGTCTGGCAATACATCAGAAGATGGTCAAGGCAGAATCAGAACATGGGTCTATGGAAGCATCAGAAGAACTTGAGATCAGAAGCAGAAGCACTGAAGTTCTCATGGTATCACGCTCAGAAGCACTTCAAGGTCAGAAGACAAGAAGATGCTATGCACCAAGCTGTTTGACTCTGATGATATTCAAATGTTGTATACACAAACATCAGATCAGAAGAAAGTACAGGTGGCAGGCTACGCTGACTGACAAAAGGAACGTTGGAAGCTATTAAAGGCAACGTCAGTAGACACAACGTGAACAAGGCTCGAGGTAGTTGACAAAAGCGTGAAACATTAAATGCAATGCTGTACGGAATACGCAAAGCATTAAATGCTCCCAACGGTCATCTTCTCAAGTGCCTATAAATATGAAGTTCTGATGAGAAGCAAGGTTGACGATTCGCTAACAATTAACTTGCTGAAACGTTGTTCAAACTCAAAGCTCAGAAACTTCATCTTCATCAAAGCTCACTACATTGCTGTTGTAATACATTAGTGAGATTAAGCTTAAACGTTAAGAGAAATATCACTGTTGTGATTATAGCTTTTCAGAAGCATGTGTAATACTCTTAGAATTGATTACATTAATTTGTAAGTAACTAGAGTGATCAAGTGTTGATCAGGATACTCTAGGAAGTCTTAGCTTGTGTCTAAGCAGTTGTAATTAGAGTGATCACGTGGTGATCAGGATAATCTAAGAAAGTCTTAGCTTGTGTCTAAGCATTTGTTCCTGGAGTGATCAGGTTGTGATCAGGATACTCTAGAAGACTTAGTCGCGGATTAAGTGGAAAACCATTATAATCTGTTGCGATTAGTGGATTAAATCCTCAGGTGAGGTAAATCACTCCGTGGGGGTGGACTGGAGTAGTTTAGTTAACAACGAACCAGGATAAAAATAACTGTGCAAATTGTTTTTATCGTTCAAGTTTTTAGACTACACTTATTCAAACCCCCCCCCCTTCTAAGTGTTTTTCTATCCTTCAATTGGCATCAGAGCGCCGGTTCTAAGGTGCAAGCACTTAACCGTGTTTAGAAAAGATTCAGGAAGAGAAAAACGCTTCAGTAAAAGATGGCTAGTGAAATTTCAACAAATACATCTGCATCTACATCTGGCTCTGCTGAGCAATACAACGGTAACAATGGTTATACTAGACCACCAGTATTTGATGGTGAAAACTTTGAATACTGGAAAGATAAACTGGAAAGTTACTTTCTTGGTCTAGATGCTGATCTATGGGATCTTCTGTTGGATGGTTACAAACATCCTGTTAAAACTACTGGTGTAAGGCTCACAAGAAGCGAAATGACTGATGATCAAAAGAAAGAATTCAAAAATCATCACAAATGCAGGACTGTTTTGCTGAATGCTATCTCTCATGCTGAGTATGAGAAGATATCTAACAGGGAAACTGCCCATGATATATATGAGTCATTGAAAATGACCCATGAGGGAAATGCTCAAGTCAAGGAGACTAAAGCTCTTGCTCTAATCCAGAAATATGAAGCCCTCAAGATGGAGGATGATGAAGATATTGAGAAGATGTTCTCAAGATTTCAAACTCTAATTGCTGGATTGAGAGTTCTGGATAAAGGCTACACCAAGGCTGATCATGTAAAGAAGATTATCAGAAGCTTACCCAGAAGATGGGGTCCAATGGTGACTGCATTCAAGATTGCCAAGAATCTGAATGAAGTTTCTTTGGAAGAACTTATCAGTGCCTTGAGAAGCCATGAAATAGAGTTGGACGCAAACGAGCCTCAGAAGAAAGGTAAGTCTATTGCATTAAAATCTAATGTTAAAAAATGCACTAACGCTTTTCAGGCTAGAGAAGAAGATCCTGAAGAATCAGAATCTGAAGAAGAAGATGAAATGTCCATGATCTCCAGAAGGGTAAACCAACTCTGGAAGAGCAAGCAAAGGAAGTTCAGAGGCTTCAGAAGCTCAAAGAGATTTGAACGAGGAGAATCTTCTGGTGACAGAAGATCTGACAAGAAGAAGGCTCTCTACTATGAGTGCAATGAGCCTGGACATTACAAGAACGAGTGTTCAAAACTTCAGAAGGAGAATCCCAAGAAGAAGTTTCATAAGAAGAAAGGTCTTATGGCAACATGGGATGATTCTGAATCAGAATCAGAATCAGACTCTGAAGAAGAGCAGGCCAACTTCGCGCTGATGGCTACAGAAGATGATGGATCAGAATCTACATCAGAATCAGATTCTGAAGAGGTATTTTCTGAACTATCTAGAGAAGAGTTAGTTTCCAGTTTAACAGAACTTCTGGAACTCAAGGCTCATCTTAGTATCAAATACAAAAAGCTGAAGAAGCAGTTTGAATTTGAAACTAAGAAGCTGGAAGTGGAAAATTCTGAACTGAAGGAAAAAGTTTTAAATCTATCCAAAGATAGTGGATCTCCTTCTGAAACAGAAAAATCCATTCCTAGCATGAATCATATTCTGAAAGAATATGACTCGAGCTTCAGAAAGTTCTTATCTAGAAGTATTGGCATAAGTCATCTTGCTTCTATGATATATGGTGTTTCTGGAAACAAAAGGTTTGGTTTTGGCTATGAGGGTGATACCTCACATAAATTTGAACCTATTGATGATCTGAAGATCACATACAAGCCATTGTATGATCAGTTCAAATATGGCCATGCACATGATATTAGGCTCACTTCACATGCACAGAAGTTTAACACTGTTCAAACCAAGAAGCTTGTGACACATCCTAAGAAATATCATGCTGACAAACCTAAAGAATATCATGCTGTTCCTCCTGTTAAATATTTTGCTAAACCCAAGTTCAATCAGAACTTGAGGAGAACTAACAAGAAAGGACCCAAGAAATTGTGGGTACCTAAGGAGAAGATAATTTCTGTTGCAGATATCCTTGGCGGCAAAGAGGACAAAAAGCAAAATGTCATGGTACCTGGACTCTGGGTGCTCGCGACACATGACGGGAAGAAGGTCTACATTCCAAGACTTGGTGCTTAAACCAGGTGGAGAAGTCAAGTTTGGAGGAGATCAGAAGGGCAAAATCATTGGCTCTGGAACCATAAGTCTTGGTAACTATCCTTCCATAACTAATGTACTTCTTGTTGAAGGATTAACGCATAACTTATTATCCATAAGTCAATTAAGTGACAATGGTTATGACATAATCTTTAATCAAAAGTCTTGCAAGGCTGTAAGTCAGAAGGATGGCTCAATCCTATTTACAGGCAAGAGAAAGAATAACATTTATAAGATTGATCTTTCTGATTTTGAGAAGCAGAAGGTAACTTGTCTTATGTCTGTTTCTGAGGAGCAATGGGTCTGGCACAGAAGATTAGGACATGCTAGTTTGAGAAAGATTTCTTAGATTAACAAACTAAATCTGGTCAGAGGACTCCCAAATCTGAAATACAAATCAGATGCTCTTTGTGAAGCATGTCAGAAGGGCAAGTTCTCCAGACCTGCATTCAAGTCTAAGAATGTTGTTTCTTCCTCAAGGCCGTTAGAACTCTTGCACATTGATCTGTTTGGCCCAGTCAAAACAGCATCTGTCAGAGGGAAGAAATATGGATTAGTCATCGTTGATGATTATAGCCACTGGACATGGGTAAAGTTCTTGAAACACAAGGATGAGTCTCATTCAGTGTTCTTTGAATTCTGCACTCAGATCCAATCTGAGAAGGAGTGCAAAATCATAAAGGTCAGAAGTGATCATGGTGGTGAATTTGAGAACAAATTCTTTGAGGAGTTCTTCAAAGAAAATGGTATTGCCCATGATTTCTCTTGTCCTAGAACTCCACAGCAAAATGGAGTTGTAGAGCGAAAGAATAGGACTCTACAAGAAATGGCCAAAACCATGATCAATGAAACCAATATGGCTAAGCATTTCTGGGCAGAAGCAATAAAAACTGCGTGTTATATTCAGAATAGAATCTCTATAAGACCTATTCTAAATAAGACTCCTTATGAATTGTGGAAGAACAGAAAGCCCAACATTTCATATTTCCATCCTTTTGGATGTGTATGTTTTATTCTGAATACTAAAGATTATCTTGGTAAGTTTGATTCTAAAGCACAAAAGTGTTTCCTTCTTGGATATTCTGAACGCTCTAAAGGCTATAGAGTATACAATACTGAAACATTGATTGTAGAAGAATCAATCAATATCAGGTTTGATGATAAGCTTGGTCTTGAAAAACCAAAGCAGTTTGAGAATTTTGCAGATTTTGATATTGATATATCAGAAGCAGTAGAACCTAGAAGCAAAGCTGCAGAAGCTAGCAGTCTCAGAAGCAATGGATCAGAAGATCAAGTTGCTGCATCTTTAGAGAATCTCAGGATTTCTGAAGAACCAACAGTCAGAAGATCACCTAGACTTGCCTCAGCTCATTCAGAAGATGTGATCCTTGGGAAGAAAGATGATCCCATCCGAACAAGGGCATTCCTTAAGAACAATGCAGAATGTCAATTAGGTCTTATTTCTTTGATCGAGCCAACTTCTGTTGATCAAGCTCTAGAAGATCCAGACTGGATAATTGCCATGCAAGAAGAACTTAATCAGTTTACAAGGAATGATGTATGGGACTTGGTTCCTAGACCAAAAGGATTTAACATCATCGGCACTAAGTGGGTGTTCAGAAACAAGCTAAGCGAAAAGGGAGAAGTGGTAAGAAACAAAGCCAGACTGGTGGCTCAGGGTTATAGTCAGCAAGAAGGGATTGATTATACAGAAACCTTTGCACCAGTGGCCAGGTTAGAATCTATTCGTCTATTAATTTCTTTTGCCACTCAACACAACATCACTCTTTATCAGATGGATGTTAAGAGTGCCTTCTTAAATGGTTACATAGATGAAGAAGTTTATGTCCATCAACCTCCTGGTTTTGAAGACTCCATGTCTCCAAATCATGTTTTTAAATTAAAGAAATCATTATACGGATTGAAACAAGCTCCTAGAGCTTGGTATGAACGTTTGAGTTCTTTCCTTCTGGAAAATGGTTTCACTAGAGGAAAAGTGGACACTACTCTCTTCTGTAAAACATTTAAAAAGGATATTTTAATTTGTCAAATATATGTTGATGATATTATCTTTGGAACATCTAATGCTACACTTGGAAAGGAGTTTGCTGAGTCTATGCAGGCTGAATTTGAAATGAGCATGATGGGAGAACTCAAGTATTTCCTAGGGATTCAAATCAACCAAACTTCTGCTGGAACCTATGTTCATCAAACGAAGTATGTGAAAGAACTTCTGAAAAAGTTTAATCTTTCTGAAAGCAAAGAAGCCAAAACTCCTATGCATCCAACATGTGTCCTAGGTAAGGATGAGGTAAGTAAGAAGGTAGATCAGAAGTTGTACAGAGGTATGATTGGATCTCTTCTATACCTAACTGCTTCTAGACCTGACATTCTCTTCAGTGTTTGTTTGTGTGCTAGATTCCAATCAGATCAGAGAGAATCTCATTTAACTGCGGTTAAGAGAATTCCGAGGTATCTCAAAGGTACTACTAATGTTGGTTTAGTTTACAGAAGATCCAAAGATTACAACTTAGTAGGATTCTGTGATGCTGACTATGCTGGAGATAGAATAGAAAGGAAGAGTACTTCTGGAAGTTGTCAATTTCTTGGAAGTCACCTGATCTCATGGTACAGCAAGAAGCAAGCTACTATTGCCCTCTCAACAACAGAAGCAGAATATGTTGCGGCTGCTGGCTGTAGCACACAAATGCTCTGGATGAGAAGTCAGCTAGAAGATTATCAGATATATGAGAGTAACATTCCTATCTTCTGTGATAATACTTCTGCTATATGTTTATCTAAGAATCCTATCTTACATTCAAAAGCTAAACATATTGAGATTAAACATCATTTCATAAGGGACTATGTTTAGAAGGGTGTTATATCTTTAAACTTTGTGGATACAGACCATCAATGGGCTGATATCTTTACAAAACCCCTTGCTGAAGATAGGTTTAAGTTCATTCTGAAGAATATCAGTATGGATTTATGCCCAGAATGAGAAGATGAGAAGATCTTATGTATGAGTATCTTCTGAAATGAGATTGGATTAGTCTTTTATAAGAAGTTCTGATTGTAATCAATTAGAAGTAGTGATTCTGTTATTACTAACGTTTCATTGTCTAAGTTGACTCAGAATCTCTTTAAAAGTAAAACAGCTGTAACTGGCTATCCAGATGGTAAACACGTGTTCACTATTTCTGGACAAGCGTGCGTGCAGTTGAGGGGACGCCTACTTAGGTAACTGTGCTAATCGCTTCTTTTGTCATTATTATCTCTCCTCACGTCATGTACATTAAATGCCATTCATCATTTCAGTTTCTTTTTATACTCTTCAAACGTTTCTTTTCCCTTTTATATTTCTCTCTCTTGCATTCAGTTTCTTTTTCGCTCTCTCTCTCTCTTTGCATTCATATCATAAACCCTAGAAGTTTTCACTATCTGCAACTTCATCATGAATCCCTCGTCAAGTTCTGCAAATCAAGAAACTGATCGTAAACAAAAGAGAAAGGCAACTGATGAACCAGAAATCAAACCAAAAAGAGTAAGGATCACCTATGACCCTCTCAAAGTGAATCCGTTTGAAGCTATGATGTCTGGAAACTATTCTAGACGTGTGTATCAACCCCTTGATGGTATCCCTCAATCACCTCCCTCTTCACAGACTTCCACCACCTCTTCCTCTTCTTTCATCTCTCTGGAACCACCTTCTTCACCATCTGTTATCTCCTCTCCTTCAACCCATCCCTCAGATATATCCTCATCTCTCTCACACCCTTTTCCCACCAGAACACCTAACCCCTACAGTTTTGTGTTTCCCGACTCCAGGTTCACTGTCAACCCTCCAACACCTACCACTCAATCATTTCTAGAGCTTTTACATTCTGATGTAAATAGCTGGTTGGAAATTCTGGGCGCTGCTCACCTTAACCATCTGGATGAGTATGCTACTTGCAACCTCTGGGATGCATTTCGTCAGGATTTTCTGGTTAGGGCTACGGACGTCCAAAGAAGGATCATGACTGACGCACCTGGTGCTCGTGGTCGTCTCTTGGAAGTTGGTGAAAGCAGCTATCACCATCTCATCAGGAACAGAAGAGTTCTTGAAGAGAGGATACCTGCAGATGAGATGGTAGAAGAAAATCCCTGCAGAGACATCGTGGTATGGAGACCAAGGTATCTTGTGCTGACTGGAGATTTTCAATGGTTGTTTGATTGGTTCCGAATGAACCCTTCTGAAAGTGCTCCTCACATGGTCTTTCCAGAAGTGGTTTATCCTGCTGAAGTTGCTGGTCCTACTCCTCCAACAAACCTAGCAGCTATTCTTTAGGCGTTGGAAGTTGGAGCTTCTGTGTTGCCTGAACCAGAATATGCTGAGGCTGCTCCTGAGTCAGACTCAGATGTTGAGATGGAAGGTACAGAAGCTGAAGACCTCCCAGAAGATCGTCCTGCTGAGATTGCTGTCCCTGTTGGCAGAAATTCTGGTGCTTCTTCTTCTGGTGTACCCTCAGCTCTGATGGAGACCTTGGAAGCTCTGCCTCAGAATCAAGCTATGCTGGCTTCTCGTTTGGACGCGCAAGAAGCAGCCAATGCTGAGTTTCCCTCCTTCATGGCAAGGCAAACTGCAAGCACCGCAGGGATTCATGATATGTTAGCTAAGATTATGTCTAAGCTAGGGTTGTAGTCCTTAAGTCCTTGTAGTTTTCTTTCCTTGTTGCATCTGTTATTCTGCATACATCTTTTGTAATCCTGCTTGTTTAATCAATGAAAAGTTTAATTCTGTTTCTTTCCTTTGTCGTTTTCTACATCTGAATCTTTTACATTCTTTTTGATGTTATGACAAAAAGGGGGAGAAAATATATGATAAATGATCTGATTAAATATTATCAGTTACCGGGTAAAAAGGCCCCACATTACTAACAGAACTTGCAAAGTTCTATGCTTTAAGTTGTGTTGTTGCAGGAATTGAAGATTCAAGATCAACATGAGAAGCAACAAGATGAATCAAGTTCTTGGATTCTTGAAGCAAGCTTAGTGCTATGAAGCTTCAGAATCAGAATCAGAAGCAAGAAGGAAGAATGTTCAGATATTCTGATGATAGAATATGATCTGAAACATTATGTCTATTTGTTCTGATACATTCTATATGGCTTATATGGCTCTGATACATATTATGTGTTCTGAAACATATTTTATGTTCTGATTCATTCATGCTGACTTTTGTCATTTAGTTTTGTTCTGTAACATTTCAGGATGTAGAGATGCTCTGATGAAGCTCTGGTACATTCAACAATGTTCTGATACATTCTAGCATGAAGTGATGAAAGAAGAAATTCAAGCTCTGAAGCTGTCCCAATGGAAGCAGGAATTAGAAGCTGTGAATGTTCTGAAGATCTAAGAAATTCAAGTTCTGAAGCTGTCCGATGGAAGCAGAAATCAGAAGCTGTGAATGTTCTGAGGATCTAAAGAAATTCAATGTTCTGAAGCTGTCCTATGGAAGCAGAAATCAGAAGTCATGAATGTTCTGAAGATCAAGCACTGTGAACGTCTCTACTGAAATACTCAGGGAAGTCTTTTATTTATAAAATTCTTCTAGTATTAATTTCAGGGGGAGATTATTCATCTCAGGGGGAGATTGTTAATCTCAGGGGGAGACATATTCACATGCTTATGCTATAGCTGTGTAAATTGTCTTTAGCCGTCTGCTCTTTCTGATTGCAAATTCATATCATTTATATATGTTTTTGTCATCATCAAAAAGGGGGAGATTGTTAGAACAAGATTTGTTCTGATCAATATTCTTAGTTTTGATGATAACAAGGATATGAATTTTGTGTGAGATAATGTGGTACTCTAATACATTGCGATTTCCCTTTCAGGAAATATATATAAAGAGTATGCACAAATCAGCGCTCAGAAGCTTTATCTCAGAAGGTTCAGCATGCAACATCAGAACATGGTCTGGCAAGACATCAGAAGATGGTCAAGGCAGAATCAAAACATGGGTCTATGGAAGCATTAGAAGAACTTGAGATCAGAAGCAGAAGCACTGAAGTTCTCATGGTATCACGCTCAGAAGCACTTCAAGGTCAGAAGACAAGAAGATGCTATGCACCAAGCTGTTTGACTCTGATGATATTCAAATGTTGTATACACAGACATCAGATCAGAAGAAAGTACAGGTGGCAGGCTACGCTGACTGACAAAAGGAACGTTGGAAGCTATTAAAGGCAACGTCAGTAGACACAGCGTGAACAAGGCTCGAGGTAGTTGACAAAAGCGTGAAACATTAAATGCAATGCTGTACGGAATACGCAAAGCATTAAATGCTCCCAACGGTCATCTTCTCAAGTGCCTATAAATATGAAGTTCTGATGAGAAGCAAGGTTGACGATTCGCTAACAATTAACTTGCTAAAACGCTGTTCAAACTCAAAGCTCAGAAACTTCATCTTCATCAAAGCTCACTACATTGTTGTTGTAATACATTAGTGAGATTAAGCTTAAACGTTAAGAGAAATATCACTGTTGTGATTATAGCTTTTCAGAAGCATTTGTAATACTCTTAGAATTGATTACATTAATTTGTAAGTAACTAGAGTGATCAAGTGTTGATCAGGATACTCTAGGAAGTCTTAGCTTGTGTCTAAGCAGTTGTAATTAGAGTGATCACGTGGTGATCAGGATACTCTAAGAAAGTCTTAGCTTGTGTCTAAGCATTTGTTCCTGGAGTGATCAGGTTGTGATCAGGATACTCTAGAAGACTTAGTCGCGGACTAAGTGGAAAACCATTGTAATCTGTTGCGATTAGTGGATTAAATCCTCAGGTGAGGTAAATCACTCCGTGGGGGTGGACTGGAGTAGTTTAGTTAACAACGAACCAGGATAAAAATAACTATGCAAATTGTTTTTATTGTTCAAGTTTTTAGACTACACTTATTCAAACCCCCCCTTTCTAAGTGTTTTTCTATCCTTCAACAATTAGTTTCAACTCAATGCCAAAAGCAATGCATATATTACTTTTCAATGAGCATTGATGGTGAATACTTAAAAGTACATATCAAGATCTTCATAGGTTGTTATATTAAATAAAGCAGGGCATATATGCAAAAACGAGTGCAGGCAGGAGATTCACTTTGACCTTGCCATTAATTTACTAGCCTAGTTCGTAAAGTAGCAGAATTTGCCACTTTGACTCCAGCTTGATAGCTAGACATATACTAAGCATTAGTTCATCATCAATGTCCATATTTTTAAATAAATTTTATGAGTATTAATTAAAACTTCTAGCACTGATTTAATACATGAGTATATTGGCCTATCTTACTAAATACTCATTGAAATCATCATCCATGTCGCATTCATTTTTTAGACTCTTGCACGATGTTATGGACTGAACCAGTTATATGTATATATATATATAGATATTAAAAATATACCTTAAACGCAGCAAACCATATGTCTCTCTTATCAATGTGAATCTTTTTCCATGAGGGCCATGCTTCATAAATATTACTTTTGATGATATCTCCAATCTCTTTAGCAGCAGGATGTGAAGGTAAAAATCTACAAAAACGACATTAGTATTTATTAGGCTTATTTGCTGGTATAATAAAATAGCTAAAAATATATGTATCGCTACACACACACATATATATGTATACCCATTTCCATCAAGGTATAGAGTTCTCTTGCAGTTATTGCTTTGTGTCTCAGATGCAACAGCAGTCTCACTAGATCTAGGAGTGTGTGCTCCTTCAGAATGAAATGGTTGTGAGTTAGATGGTGATATTACCCCTCTTATTGAAGGTGAAGGTGTATCATGATCAGATGTCCTAGTAGGAGGTGCTACATGAGATGCACTAGTTGATGGGGTGGTAGAAGATATCCTAGTAGGAGGTACAACACGAGGACGTGTGACATTGATTGGAGGTGGAACACGAGATTTCTTAAAAGCGGCAGCATGAGACATGTTATAAGAAGGTGGAATATGACTTGTGCTAGGAGGAGGTGTTACACCGGATGTCGTAGAAGGAGGAACACGAGACCATCTAGAAGGTGGTGGAACATGTAATGTGTTATGAGAAGGTTCTACATGAGATGTATTAGAAGGGGGGACACGAGACACACTAGAAGGAGCTGGAACACGAGTTACATCATGTGATGTCTCATGAAGTGGTGTATCATGCAATGTCCTAGAAAGAGGTGCTACTTGAGATATCCCAATATGAGATTGAGTAGGATGATTCAACTTTGAACGTTTGAGATGTTAAGAATGATGATTTTTGGAAGCTTTTTCTTTACTTCTATCTTGATCTGCCATATGCATTTAGTAATAAATAAAAGTATTAGAATTATTTAAAGTATTAAAACAATAAAACTATAGTAATAAATTAATCACATACACAAAATGAATAATAATAAAGTTTAGTAATCAATTCATCACCTCCATAAAACGAAAAAAATATTAAAATTTAATCATCACTATTTTCCTCATCATCATCATCATCATGGTTTTCTAAATCATTTTCTGAATCAAATTCATCCTCATTCTTGCCATCGTCCTCGTTTTCGCCTCCATCGTCCTCCTCATTATCATCTTCGTCCTCATCCTCAACATTTATTTCTACTTCCTCATATTCCCCTTCATCTTCGTCCTCATCCGCAATTTTTCGGTCACTATTTCGGTCACTAAAAGCGAAAATTCTAGTAATATATTCTCCGTAAAAATAAATTGTGATCTTGATAATTTTCTTTAACCACAAGTTGTAATTACAAAATGTAATAAAACTTGAAGTTAATATAGAATAAAAGCATTGTACCAAAATATATATATAAAAAAAAAACAAACGATCATCAACTTCTTGCTCTCATGGGATCGTGTTTGGTTTCATCTAAGATAACTTCTATATGTGCTTCCTCCACATTAACGACAATGATTGAAAAATCATGAACATGATGTTTGGGTTATAAGCTATATGTTCAGGTTATGGGCTTTCAAAACTCGGATTTGGTCCACGTAACTTCTCCTGCTCTCTAGAAAATTTTACTCTATAACTCAACAATTATTCTTCTACTCCTACATTTCTTTCAATTTGATTAAAATGCCTTTAAATAAATAATTTATATTCTTAAAAAATTACCTTTTGAAAAAAAATTATAATTCATGACTTTAATTATGTTAATCTGGGAAATAAAATAACAAGTTTAGACAACACAAAAAAGCGTTGCCTAAAGTGACTACACATACGCCACATTTAGCCACGCTTTTAACCCGTTGCCTAAAGTTTAAAATTTTGAAAAAATATTAAACCAGCTAAACACTTTAATAAAGTTGTCCCGTGAGTAGATTGAAAACAACTGAAACACATTAGTTAAGTGTTCTGGTAAGCATTTCGAAAATTACCGGAACACATTAATTAAGTTTTTCAATAAGCAATTCGAAAATTACCGGAACACGTTAATTAATTTTTATGGTAGGCAATTTGAGAACTATCGGAACACATTGATTAAGTTTGTAAATTAAAACTTGACTACCGAAAATCTTTTTTCAAGTGTTTGGGTATATAAAAAATAAAATAAAAAATGGGAAAATACCATTTTTCGTCCCTTAACTTTGCCTCGGGGTCCATTATGGTCCCTTAACTTTTAAAAAGTTCAATTCAATCCTTTAACTTTGCAAACTGGACCACGTTTGTCCTTTCCGTCCATTCTGTTAGTCAAAGTCAATCTATAACACCATGTGGCTGTTAGCTGAAGATTTCGTTTGGGAAGAATGTCCTTCGAAGGTCTGAAATTCGAAGGAGATGGTTACTGATGACCATCTTTGAAGATAGAAAATGGCTACTGATGGCCATGCTTCGAGAATGATGTTTAAGTTGGAGCAAAGATAATGAGCGCCGAAGCTAAATTCGAGAAGAATGGTCTTTGAGACTTAGACGTTTTTTGCGAAATATGCGAAGTACTGAAGCTTGGTGTGTTTTCGTGGCATTCTCGATTTTAAATTACGTTGCCACGCGTCGAAAGAGGATTCAGGCGGGATGATTTGAATTTCGAAGTAGTTTATGTAACTGCACAAAGACAGATGGCATCCCAGGGATTCTCGAAAGTAACGTGGCATCAGATTAGTGTAGGACCGTTAGGGTCAAATTTAGTATAAATAAGGGTCTTAGTATTAGGATTCCGTATGTTCATTTTGTACAAATCACTCACATATTACTCAAGTATCAAGTGTTAAGAGAAAGAGTTCACTGAGAAATGTACGTATGACACCAACACCATTTTAAATACATGTGTATTTTCCTTTATTCAAGTGTCTTTCGATATTACTGCGTTTCATTTACTTTCTGTCATTTACATTCCTGCACTCTTTATTTTCATGTCATTTATCTTCGAAGCATTTAACTTTTCTGCACTTTAAGATTCTTGCACTTTTACAGTTTTGTCTTATATTTTATCTTTAACTAACCTTTCACTGGTGTTATATTTACGTGTATAACAAGGTGATTGCTAATCTTTATTTCTTTGTTTAAGTATTTCTTATTTCGAGACACATCAATCATAGACATAATTCGAACTATCATGAATAACAACCTTTTTGACTATGTCCTAGGATCAATCTAGTCGATCCTGCGAGTAACCAAATCATATTTATTATAGTTTGGAAGACTAGCGGTTGTTTACCGGAAATCACCGTAAACAAATTGGCACGCCCAGTGGGACTGTGTCAAGCAGATTATTATTAATCGATTGTTTTGTTTTGTCTAAAAAATATGAAGACCTTGTATGAACCTTAGGAACGGTAAATTAACAAACAGTGCACAACCGATTCCCAAACGAAGGTACAACAAGAAAATGGTCGTTACGACCAGTGCAGGGGGAGATCAAGATCCCCCACAAGGGTCAGGAATAGGAGCGGCAAATTCTACGCATGTTTCGACTTCTACTCAAGGAGCGCAGAATATACCGGGTCCGAATGGATCGAGACCAATGGATAGTTCCCAGGCTATACCTCAAAACAATACAACAACGACAGGGACTATTCCAGTTTCAGTATCGACTACCGCGCCTCCATCCTCAAGTGCGAGCGACATGCAACTTGCCTCGACGAATGCTGCAAACTAGTTATTTACCCCTGGATCATCTACGTTCGAATGGAGACCAAACAGTCAATATGGAATGCCATATGCATACATGACAGGTACACGAGGAGCAGGACCTACATATACTACAACTAACCCTGCGACGTTTTCGCCAAATGCTGGTTCAGTGGGTCGAAGCGCACAAAATACTGGCTTCTCTGCCCAAATACCCAATTTTACCACAAGTAATCAAGCAGCATTCCGACAAGAGATGGACGCAAGTAACCATGATATGTTAGGAATCCTGGCCAAAGAATTAGCGTCAATCTTAAATCCTTTAGCAACAAATATTACTAGTACTAATCGGGAGAATATGGAAATTTTTCAAAAGATATCATCCCAAATGACCCGAATGGCAGAATTCATGGGAGTTCAACCACCCAAGCGAAGAAATAACCAATCCTCTTATCGAGAAGGGGATCCCATTCTGGAACGTATCCAAAATGCAGTTCCTCCGCCTAGTGCAAACACTGCTGGCGTGATTCCTCCACAAAGAACAACAACGGTCGAAAGGAATCGGGTAATAGATTTAGAGGCTTCGAATCAAAGAACTGTTCCCGTCCAGCAAGAGTTTGAGGAAGAAAGACCCAGATTAAGGGTAGTAGGTAGGAACAAACACCCGGATGAAGTAGTTCAGAGAGTCAGAAGAGAAAACCTGGCTACAGAAAATAACCTAACTGCCATGATAGAGAGAGTTATGGCCAATAATGGCCTCAGTACTGGACTTCGACGTCCAAATTATACATCCCCTATAGCGGATTATATTATGCAAACAGAATTACCAAGAGGGACCAAAGTACCCAAATTCACAAAGTTTTCAGGGGACACTAGTGAATCAACGGTGGAACATATTGCCAGATATTTGACAGAAGCATGAGATTTAGCAGGGAATGAGGATTTAAGGATTAAATACTTCCCTAGTTCGCTGACGAAAAATACTTTTGTTTGGTTCACTACGTTACCCCCAAATTCGATAGATGCTTGGGCACACTTGGAAAGATTATTCCATGAACAATTCTACATGGGTCAAACCAAGATAAGTCTGAAAGAATTGGCTAGCATCAAAAGGAAGTTCACAAAACCTATATATGAGTACCTAAATAGGTTTCATTTGTTAAAATCAAGATGTTTCACGACCGTCCCGGAGCATGAACTAGTCGAAATGGCTGCCGGTGGTTTAGATTATTCAATTCGAAAGAAACTGGATACTCAATACCTAAGGGATATGGTCGAGTTGGCAGACAGGGTTCGATAGGTCGAACGCTTAAAAGCAGAAAAGGCTAGGGAAAACAAGGGCTACAAGAAAGAAAGGGTAGCGTACGTCGAAGCAGAAGACATTGACACCGAGTCTTTCGAAGACTCATACAGTGTAGAAGGGGTCGAAATAGATCTTGCCGAACTAAAAGAAGCACCACCTTATGCTTGCAAATTACTTACCCCTGCCAATGGAAAAAACCCAGTAGAGAATGATAAGAGCGATAGATTTCCTAAGAAAACTTATACATTTGATATCACTAAGTGTGACGAAATATTTGATTTACTAGTGAAAGATGGCCAAATGATAGTGCCTCCTAATTCTAAAATTCCTCCGTTAGAACAACGGAAGAAGAGAGGCTTTTGTAAATATCATGGTTTTTTAGGCCATAAAACCTCACAATGTTTTCTTTTCAGGGGTCTAATTCAGAATGCTATCAGAGATGGACGTTTGAAATTTGCTGATAAGGCCAAAAGCCACATGAAGGTCAACACAAACCCCTTGAACATTGCTGACACTAACATGTGTGAACCACTTGATGTCAACATGGTAGAGGTGTCTAAAGTCGAAGTTACTGAACCAGAAAAGATGTCAACTGGAAAGCAGGCTACTGAAGGCCTAAATAACAATACAGTCTTCAATACTGATGTTGAAGAATCCTCCAATACAGAGATGATTGAAGTTTTGAAAGAAGAAACCAGCGAGGCCACCGAGGACCTTAGGGCGAAACATCAACAAATTCAGATTTCTGAAGTTCCCCCAGCAGTTGTTAACATGGTCAATGTTCGACGCCCTTTGTCTGAAATAGACAAACTGGGAAAATGGTTGACAATGTGTCATACCCCAAAATTTGCCCGTACTATTTCTCATATTCAAACTCAAATAAAAGTATAAAGCTCAAAGACACTCTCCTAAACAACAACCCTCAAACTAGGGTTTTGATTCTCTCAAAGTAAAAACAACTTCTGACACCTCAAGTGGACTTCATGGTCTCTCACATGCTTCAAAGGATCCTCATGCCAAGTTTCAAGCTCTGATTCAAAAGATTGCTCACTCAATGGCCCAAACGATCAATAATCGACTAGGTGACCTAAAAATTAAACTATGGTCAAACCACAGTCAAAACTTCTGATTTTTGGTCAACATCCTCATTATGAAGTATAATTTACCATTTGATCAAGGATTGATCATGGTTCATTAAGAAAATATCAGAAATCAATAAATTCAAAAGTTGCTAAATTGGGGTTTCTAGGTAAAAGTCAACCGAACTTTGACAAGCCATAACTCTCTCATACTTTCTCAGAAATTCCTCAACAAAAGCTCATTCTCAATGAAATTTTATTCTATACAACTTTGATGTTGGGCCCAAGGTCAAGAAATGCTCCCGCATAAGAGATATGAGCCAATACATTACAGGTCCTCCAAAAAAGTCAACGAAAACACCTTTTTGGGTCAAAGCTCATAACATGAGAATGGAATATTTAATTGAGATGAAACCAAAAGCATCATTTAGAGGACACTCTAAGCTTTCTAAAAAGTCCTAGAACATCTTCACATGACAAATATGGAGTGAGTTATGGCTTTTATAAGTTGGGCGATTTTGAGGAAATGCACAAAAGGCAAAGTGGAGAATTTTGGATATTTGGACTAATGGGCCTAAGTTTTGGATTCTAATCACACATATGATCCATAAAAGGTCCTATAAAGTCATCCTTATATTTTTGGCATTTTTACTTCTATTTATTTGAATTTTATTCATTTAAATAGTAAATAAATCAAGTAAAATACCAAAAATATTGAATTAAATCATGGGGCTTTATCTTGAATCATATAGAGGCCCAAGAAACTCCTTGAGGACCAATAATTTCGTGGTGCATGGTGTTAATAATTATTTTTATTTATTCTTTGATTTTATTCAATTTAAATCAATAGAAAATGAAGTAAATAACCAATTAATGCATGATCATATTTTTCCAATCAAAAGGAATTCTTGGAACTCAAGCATATCAATTATACTTGATTGGAAGAAGATTGGATGGAAATAGCAAGTTATCATGAGACTTTTAATCAAATATGTTTTAATATTTCCAAATATTCAATCACAAATATTTTTCCAAGTTTGATTGACCTAAATATGCCCTCTATATATACCACAATATATTCAGCACATGGGGACGAATCCTTGCCTCAAAAAAACCTACTCACACTTCCAAATTTTCAAAAAAAAAACTAGGGCACAAGAGTTTTTCATTCACAGTCATTCTCAAGTAATTCCAGGCATCGAATCTCCTTCCTGAAGACAGCAGGAACTCATACCATTCATTCTCGAAGCTTGTAACACTCCAGGTCATCCTCCTTCATCTTCAACGGTTTGTGCACACTTTTAAATTTTGAAACTCGTGATTCACACCATATAAACAAGCCATATTCATATGTATCAATTACTAATCATGTTTGGAGTGTTTCAGAACGATATTCTTTAAGATTTAAGGTATGTAGGAGGAGATGCCATTGTTAGGGCATGAGGAGCTTTGAGCTTCGGATTCGATGATACAGGGATTTTCAGGCCAAACTAATATCATATTCAGGATCAGGGGGTGATTTTAAGTAAGCCTAGGCCTTTAGTATTATTTGTCTCGATCGTTTTCACTAATTCCATGTGTGCAGTTTTTGTTTCCTACGAAAATACAGCTTTTTCGCAGGTAAATCCGCAACAATTTCCGCGGCTGAATCCGCAGGAAATTCGAAGAAGGAGATGAATAGTATCCAGGGCCGTTGCCTCGTACGCGTGGCATGTTGTGTCTGGCCGGTCAGCATTCCAAGTTCCCCTCCACGCGTGGTGCTTCTTTAATGGACGGTCAACAGATCCGTTTTCTCTCGCCAGTTTTAATTGGTTGTTCAGCTGTCCAGAGGGCCCCACGCTGACTGAGTGTTTGACCTTTTCTCTTTTACCATAATTCTTTTATTTAATTTATTGTTTCCATAAATTTGTCATCAAGTTAGCATAGCGCAAGTGGCAGAGCGGAGGGGTTTTACCATGAAAACTGGGGTTCGAGTCTCAGCGTCCCCATGTTATTTTACCATTCAATTTTATCTTCAAAATCCTGCGCAGCCAACTAATGCAAGTTTACTATACACCTCCAAGCGTCCTCATGCAGCCACCGTCAGATCTCCTGGATACTTTGATCCAACGCCCCTGGATGCACGCCCACCATGGAGCATCAGAAGCTTACCACACTAGATCCCACCAGGTTACCTCGAGATCCTCCGGTCACGCGCCGTCAAATCGAAAAGCTAAGTTCTAATTCATTTTTATTCAAATATCATTTTACTTTTAATTTTTGCCTTATAAATTAAATTAGGGTTTACTTCTACTGTTAATGAATTTCTCCTACACTCACCCCCTATTTTTTTTCTTTTAATTTTCAGGGTCGATCAAGGGTTCGAGGAAAATCAAGGCTCAAGATCAAGATGATAATACTAATTATTGATTCCTCTTATTCTTCTGTCTTTACCCCCATCCCCGCAGGTGTTTATTGTAATAGCGTAGGAAATTTTATTTCTGCTTTTATTTTAATTGCGTGGTTAGTAATTTAGGGAGTGATAACCATGAATTGAACATAGATCACCTAATGCAAGATAAATACTCGAATTTAATCACATGATTGATGCACACACGTTCACCTTTAGGGTACCTCTCTTGTTGCCTGTTGCCTTCAATTTTGATCAAAATAGTCAAGTCCCTCGGATATAGGGATACCTTAGCATATGATGCCTTCGATTCAAAATCACCACGTCCCTCCGATAAAAGATCATAGTCCCTTCGAGTTGCCTACGATAAATATGATCTCGTCCCTCGATTAAATGGTGAAAGTCCCTTCGATTGCTAAGGTATCCTTACTGTTGCCTAAATGACTATTATATCCTTCCCTTAGACTACCTGCCCTCTTTATGGCAAGGGACAGTTTTGTGGTGAACGATTATTCTCGATGACCCTTCGATGACCCGCACATCCAATTGAAAGACTTCCTGCCCTCTCATGGTATGGATAGACCCTTTCGCCTGAAAGACTTAAAGAACAAGAAAGACAACTTAGGGTAGGTAGTTCTTAATTGCTTGCTCACAATTCAAAAATTCAAAATACTTTTCACACCTCCTATTTCAAAATAATTTCAAAACAAGGCTACGCTTATTTACAGGCTAAAGTCCTTAACGAAATCTTTTTACTATTCACACACGACACTTCAAACTTTTCAAACATTCAAACAAGTGAGCTAAACAATTAAGAGCCCATGGATAACCATGGATGCAAAGGGTGCCTTACACCTTCCCTTTGTATAACCTACCCTCCGAACTCAATCTCTTTTCAAAGGTCTTTCCTGTTCTTTTTGCCTTTCCAATTGGATAAAATAAAAGTCGGTGGCGACTCTTGCTATCCGCACATTTCAAATAAAGTCAGTTCACCGTATTACAGAACTGGCGACTCTGCTGGGGATGCTTTCGATTAAAAGAGGGGTTATCTTAAAGTTTAGGATCACTTAAATGTTTACTTTGCTTGCTTTATTTTAAAGGTTGCTTGGGAATTAACTGAAGGACGAATCCTACACCCAGATTCAAGTACACTTAAGATTAGGAGTGGCATAGTCATGGCGACCTCTTTCACATATGTGGGAGATGAGTCAATATGAAGTTCACACTTGAGTTAGGACTCCATAGCATATGCACACCTTTCTCAAATGAGGGGGGTCTATGTATGTGTCTGTGGGTGCGCCGGAGCTCAAGGACCTTTAGTTACCCTTAACCCATCCTGGCCTTTAGGAACGTAGTGGGGGGACTACTCTTGACAAATGTTGAGAACTAGTAGCTACCCGATGCTACAATTCAGATAGGTCCTTTCTCAAAGTATCATTGCATGATGCGAATGTATCATGTCCGAGGGTGCTTTAGAAGGGCTGACAATTCTGGATAACTGGTAGAACCCGTTGCTGAAATCTCCTTATCCATAGAAATACCCTTGGGAAGGACACCTGATGAGACTCCATGCAAGCCTTAAGCCAGAAATTGTGTGACTTGTATGACTTGTTTGCGTTTGCTACTAACCTTCGCTTCCTTGCAGGTTTTGTTAAAAGAACTTGTTTGTCCCTACTATCTCACACTATGCCTAATGAATTGCATCCGCATAACATTCATGACATCATGACATCATAAGCATAACACGATTTAACTAACCCTTTCAAGGATCTTAGAGATTTAGGGCGCACAATTTCAGGGACTACTATCAAGGACTGAATTCCCATCTAAGGGGCAAGAGGATTTATTTTCCTCTAGCCACATGCCTTCCGATTCAGAGACTCGATACCTATCAAGGGGGCAAGAGGATTTATTTTTCTCTTGCCATATACCTTCAAATTCAGAAGTGTCCCGAATCAGAGGCGATGACCCACTCGGTATGGTGAGCTTGATTCTCAAAGAAGGGCATTTAAAGACAAAGACCTAGATTCTTCAGACGAAGCGGTGACCAGTCATTTCCTAATGTCGCAAACTAAATTTCCTAACGATCCTTGAAAACATTGCATCTACATTCATAAACATTGCATAACAGGTTTCCGCAATAGGCTTCCCATTCTCTCTCGCCATTTATTTCAGCACAAATGGATTTCGAGCAACCAGTCAAAAATCTCCAGGCTCAGAATACCCGGTTCCAATTTTTGATTCTGAACTTAGCCAAGGGGCAAGACGAGTTGAAAAACCTTGTTAATCCAGAAGAAAGAGGACCAGCACGCGCAACAAAGTTTATTCCGTGGCACATGCCGCTGTCTCAAGTTCTACAATAATTGCTCAATCGGAGCGTGATAATTCTATTGCCTCCATATTCAGTTTCTACCAATTCTGCTCCTGGGTACAAATACAATGCAAGATGTGTTAGCCATGATACCGAAGATTGTGGACCATTGAAGCATAGGATTCAAGATTTAATCGATGAGAAGATCACTGATTTTAAATTCACCTGAGGAATCTCATATAACTGCTGTTGTGCACAATCAGAAGAGTCGTAATGAATGCAACCAATCTGTGGGGACAATTCTGATCTTTACACTAGTTCTACAACAACAACGTAAGCCAGACGAACTTAAGAGCCAATTCACCAAGATCAATATGTCATTGGCTCAAGTGTTACAACATCTGTTGAAGGTCAGATTGATTACTCTGAGGGATGCTCCTAAGAATTCTAACACCTACACTCCTGGCTATAAACCCAATGCGAGGTGCGCGTACCATTCCAACAGTCCTGGACATTGCACAAACAATTGCTGGACACTGAAGAATAAGATCCAAGACATGGTCGATGCTGGTGAAGTTGAGTTCAACCCTCCTGATACTCATGTGGTGATCACCACTCCTATGACTAGTCATGACAAGACTGATTGACGTCTAGACGGACGAAATTTTGGATCATTAGATCTACTTTCATGCGCAATTCCTATTCTGTTTGTTTAAACATTCGGCTTATGATAGACATTATATGTTTTAATAATCATCATCAGTGCATTGCATATGTTTGTCTTGAATTAATCATTTCGCTATCACTCATTTTAACTTTGTTTTTACTTTGTTTTTGTTTTGTGATAATCGAACTCCTGATAAGCTGTAAGCCTTTTGAGGGAGGATGACGAAAACGATACCGCAACCTCATACAGTATGCTTTTGAGCGGATTATGCTGACGATGTACAGGCATTGTTTCGATTCCTAAACAGTGGAGATATAAGGATGTTAATCCCTCGTCAACCCCTTTGAGCCTAAGAAGTAGAAGTTTCTTTCTTGTACTAATTAAAACCCTTGATCATAACCTGGGACAGGGTAGTTCTCAGTTAATTTGGCTGTGCATTCTATTTTAAGAGAATCATTCAGTACACCTTTCAACGAAGGTTTCAATCACAAGCGTTCATCCGCACACATCAAAGAAGTGTGGGAGATGTCAATCAAAAGTCAATGATGGTTCATCAATCATTAAGTAAGGCAGTCAATATCTTTCAATAAAAAATGATGAAAAACATACATACAAAGAAAAGCCTGCTAAGTCAAAAATCAAAAAGAAGACTTAGGCAAAATTCAAGGCATCCCGCTGACTGTAAGCTCAAAGTGGACAGTTCAGGCAAAAGTTAGGGATATCAAAAAGATGAAAAAAGAGAAGTCAATAAATTCCTGAACAACACAATGTTGTGACTACCAAAAGGAAGAAGTGACTGCCATCTCAAAAGTTCTCTTTCCTTGTGAACCATCATCATTATCAAAGGTGCAAATCCAAAAGTCTCCTGGAAACTGAATGCATAAGTTGAATTAACTGAGTTTAGGATTGAAGATCATCACGAAGAGGGGTGGGTACAATCAAATTTTGAGCCTTTATCCTTTGTTTCTTAAACCGTGAACAAAGCCACGTTACAACCCTTAAAAGTCCTAACTGAAGCATGGTTAGTTCGAAAGCATATTGTCACCAAAAAGGTATCCTGACTCCTTAATGTTTACCACAAATGCTGAGTTGACACTTCGTTCTTACAAACATCACGTTTTTATAAACATAATGCTTTTACATATCCAGTTTTAATATTTTTCAACAAACTCAAGACAGACATATGCATTTGCATCTCATGAATTCATTATTAAACATATTTTGCTACATAATTTCAAATGTTAGCATCAGAAAGAATCTGCACAGGGTACGACTAGTGACTAAAAGTCATCCCGACAGACGGAACTATTTCAGCAGCAACATCCCTTATAACTGACTCAGTTGACTAGAAGTCAATGAATACAAGGGGCATGACATGCTTTGTCCAATCAATCTGGGGCAATCAAGTCAAGATTCGAAGAATCTCTCAAATGCCAAACAGTCAAAGTCATATCCCAAGTGGGTTTCAAAGTATGTCCCGATCAATCCGGGGCAACCAAGTCAAGATTCCGAGAATCTCTCAAAGATGCCAAAAACAATCAGGGGCATGCATTCAAGTAAATCCGAATCTATTTCCAATCAACATGGGGCATTGTCCTGGGCCTATGATTACTAGGGGCATGTCGCCCATAGTGCACATCTCATAAAATCCTCACGAGGCGAATCTTTCCAAAGTTCCTACTAGTAGGGGCAAATCTATATCAATACTCAGTGATGTGTCCTAATCAAATCCAGGAATGGTAGTTACTATAATACTGGGGGCAATATCCAAGATATCCATGCCTTCCCGCAACTCCGATTTCACAAGATCATATCCCCACAGAGAAATCCTCAAGAAGATATCTTCAAACATACTCGTCCCGACAAAGACATGGTTCCCAACATGGCTTACTAATATATTTCATCCCCAGTCAGGATCCATCAAATTACTATTCATCCCCAAGCAGAAAACATAAATCCCCAGCCGAGCATCTCCAAGAAAAGATCAAAACATCAAACTCACAATGACATAGAGATTTATCTTCTCAAGCAAGATGCTTCGAGTAACATAAATCATACCCATACATCATATACATCACATGCATATTCATACATTGCATGCGGTTATAATTCATACATAACATACAAAGCGTCCCATTTATTTTTGAGAACTCCATCTCATTCATTACATACATCATACACATTGCATAAAACTGACATTGTTACCAAGTGAATATTATCTGACAGGTACATTACAAAGGTTCAAATCTTATTTAAAGAAAAGCCTAACGCACGGCCCTCCAGACATCTACGGATGCAAATCGGATTAGTTTAACGCACGATTTATTCATCAACCTAACGCACGGTTTTCCAGACATCTGAGGATGCAATTGAGAATAGTCTAACGCATGATTTATTATTCGACCTAACGCACGGTTTTCCAGACATCTGAGGATGCAATTGAGAATAGTCTAACGTACGATTTATTCTTCGATCTAACGCACGGTTTTCCAGACATCTGAGGATGCAATTGAGAATAGTCTAACGCACGATTTATTCTTCGACCTAACGCACGGTTTTCCAGACATCTGAGGATGCAATTGAGATTAGTCTAACGCACAACTCATTCCTCGACCTAACGCACGGTTTTTCCATACATCTACGGATGCAAATTGGATCTGATGTACGACATATCCTTCAGACCCAGTCTAACGCACGACTCAACCTAAGTCTATTCCTTAGAAACAGTCTAACGTACGACACATTCTGACTCTCGAGTATATCAAGTCGGATGGCATCTTTAAGCCCATCTCCAATAAACTTTTTTCTCGAGGCCTGGATGGCATCTTTAAGCCCATCTCCGACAAAAGTCCCTACTTCAGCAAGGGCAAATTTCTGGGCGTTCTAGTGTTCAATCCTCTTCTACCCTCAAATTCCGACTGGCATACAAACCACTCTACATCTTCAGATATAAGAAAATTGAACAGGGGCAGCTGTCATACCCCAAAATTTGCCCATACTATTTCTCATATTCAAACTCAAATCAAAGTATAAAGCTCAAAGACACTCTCCTAAACAACAACCCTCAAACTAGGGTTTTGATTCTCTCAAAGTAAAAACAACTTCTGACACCTCAAGTGGACTTCATGGTCTCTCACATGCTTCAAAGGATCCTGATGCCAAGTTTCAAGCTCTGATTCAAAAGATTGCTCACTCAATGGCCCAAACGATCAATAATCGACTAGGTGACCTAAAAATTAAACTATGGTCAAACCACAGTTAAAACTTCGAATTTTTGGTCAACATCCTCATTATGAAGTATAATTTACCATTTGATCAAGGATTGATCATGGTTCATTAAGAAAATATCAGAAATCAATAAATTCAAAAGTTGCTAAATTGGGGTTTCTAGGTAAAAGTCAACCGAACTTTGACCAGCCATAACTCTCTCATACTTTCTCAAAAATTCCTCAACCAAAGGTCATTCTCAAGGAAATTTGATTCTATACAACTTTGATGTTGGGCCCAAGGTCAAGAAATGCTCCTGCATAAGAGATATGAGCCAATACATTACAGGTCCTCCAAAAAAGTCAACGAAAACACCTTTTTGGGTCAAAGCTCATAACTTGAGAATGGAATATTTAATTGAGATGAAACCAAAAGCATCATTTATAGGACACTCTAAGCTTTCTAAAAAGTCCTAGAACATCTTCACATGACAAATATGGAGTGAGTTATGGCTTTTACAAGTTGGGCGATTTTGAGGAAATGCACAAAAGGCAAAGTGGAGAATTTTGGATATTTGGACTAATGGGCCTAAGTTTTGGATTCTAATCACACATATGATCCATAAAAGGTCCTATCAAGTCATCCTTTTATTTTTGGCATTTTTACTTCTATTTATTTGAATTTTATTCATTTAAATAGTAAATAAATCAAGTAAAATACCAAAAATATTGAATTAAATCATGGGGCTTTATCTTGAATCATATAGAGGCCCAAGAAACTCCTTGAGGACCATAAAATTTCATGGTGCATGGTGTTAATAATTATTTTTATTTATTCTTTGATTTTATTCAATTTAAATCAATAGTAAATAAAGTAAATAACCAATTAATGCATGATCATATTTTTCCAATCAAAAGGAATTCTTGGAGCTCAAGCATATCAATTATACTTGATTGGAAGAAGATTGGATGGAAATAGCAAGTTATCATGAGATTTTTAATCAAATATGTTTTAATATTTCCAAATATTCAATCACAAATATTTTTCCAAGTTTGATTTACCTAAATATGCCCTCTATATATACCACAATATATTCAGCACAAGGGGACGAATCCTTGCCTCAAAAAAACCTACTCACACTTCCAAATTTTCCAAAAAAAACTAGGGCACAAGAGTTTTTCATTCACAGTCATTCTCAAGTAATTCCAGGCATCGAATCTCCTTCCTGAAGACAGCAGGAACTCATACCAATCGTTCTCGAAGCTTGTAACACTCCAGGTCATCCTCCTTCATCTTCAACGGTTTGTGCACACTTTTAAATTTTGAAACTCGTGATTCACACCATATAAACAAGCTATATTCATATGTATCAATTACTAATCATGTTTGGGGTGTTTCAGAACGATATTCTTTAAGATTTAAGGTATGTAGGAGGAGATGCCATTGTTAGGGCATGAGGAGCTTTGAGCTTCGGATTCGATGATACAGGGATTTTCAGGCCAAACTAATATCATATTCAGGATCAGGGGGTGATTTTAAGTAAGCCTAGGCCTTTAGTATTATTTGTCTCGATCGTTTTCACTAATTCCATGTGTGCAGTTTTTGTTTCCTACGAAAATACAGCTTTTTCGCAGGTAAATCCGCAACAATTTCCGCGGCTGAATCCGCAGGAAATTCGAAGAAGGAGATGAATAGTATCCAGGGCCATTGCCTCGTACGCGTGGCATGTTGTGTCTGGCCGGTCAGCATTCCAAGTTCCCCTCCACGCGTGGTGCTTCTTTAATGGACGGTCAACAGATCCGTTTTCTCTCGCTAGTTTTAATTGGTTGTTCAGCTGTCCAGAGGGCCCCATGCTGACTGAGTGTTTGACCTTTTCTCTTTTACCATAATTCTTTTATTTAATTTATTGTTTCCATAAAATTGTCATCAAGTTAGCATAGCGCAAGTGGCAGAGCGGAGGGGTTTTACCATGAAAACTGGGGTTCGAGTCTAAGCGTCCCCATGTTATTTTACCATTCAATTTTATCTTCAAAATCCTGCGCAGCCAACTAATGCAAGTTTACTATACACCTCCAAGCGTCCTCATGCAGCCACCGTCAGATCTCCTGGATACTTTGATCCAACGCCCCTGGATGCACGCCCACCATGGAGCATCAGAAGCTTACCACACTAGATCCCACCAGGTTACCTCGAGATCCTCCGGTCACGCGCCGTCAAATCGAAAAGCTAAGTTCTAATTCATTTTTATTCAAATATCATTTTACTTTTAATTTTTGCCTTATAAATTAAATTAGGGTTTACTTCTACTGTTACTGAATTTCTCCTACACTCACCCCCTATTATTTTTCTTTTAATTTCCAGGGTCGATCAAGGGTTCGAGGAAAATCAAGGCTCAAGATCAAGATGATAAAACTAATTATTGATTCCTCTTATTCTTCTGTCTTTACCCCCATCCCCGCAGGTGTTTATTGTAATAGCGTAGGAAATTTTATTTCTGCTTTTATTTTAATTGCGTGGTTAGTAATTTAGGGAGTGATAACCATGAATTGAACATAGATCACCTAATGCAAGATAAATACTCGAATTTAATCACATGATTGCTGCACACATGTTCACCTTTAGGGTACCTCTCTTGTTGCCTGTTGCCTTCAATTTCGATCAAAATAGTCAAGTCCCTCGGATATAGGGATACCTTAGCATATGCTGCCTTCGATTCAAAATCACCACGTCCCTCCGATAAAAGATCATAGTCCCTTCGAGTTGCCTACGATAAATATGATCTCGTCCCTCGATTAAATGGTGATAGTCCCTTCGATTGCTAAGGTATCCTTACTGTTGCCTAAATGACTATTATATCCTTCCCTTAGACTACCTGCCCTCTTTATGGCAAGGGACAGTCTTGTGGTGAACGATTATTCTCGATGACCCTTCGATGACCCGCACATCCAATTGAAAGACTTCCTGCCCTCTCATGGTATGGATAGACCCTTTCGCCCGAAAGACTCAAAGAACAAGAAAGACAACTTAGGGTAGGTAGTTCTTAATTGCTTGCTCACAATTCAAAAATTCAAAATACTTTTCACACCTCCTATTTCAAAACAATTTCAAAACAAGGCTATGCTTATTTACAGGCTAAAGTCCTTAACGAAATCTTTTTACTATTCACACACGACACTTCAAACTTTTCAAACATTCAAACAAGTGAGCTAAACAATTAAGAGCCCATGGATAACCATGGATGCAAAGGGTGCCTTACACCTTCCCTTTGTATAACCTACCCCCCAAACTCAATCTCTTTTCAAAGGTCTTTCCTGTTCTTTTTGCCTTTCCAATTGGATAAAATAAAAGTCGGTGGCGACTCTTGCTATCCGCACATTTCAAATAAAGTCAGTTCACCGTATTACACAAGGCAAAAGGGAAATATTGAAATTCCGCCAAGAGGAGAAACCCTAAAAGATTATCTCTGGAATTGCCATGAAAAGACTGGCGGAAAACAATGGATGTGTCCAAGGTGTTCGATCATGCTGAATCGAAGGGTCCAGGCTAACTTCGAAAGGGCCCTGCGAGAAAGATTGGAGCAACCATGGAGAGGAGGAAATCCTTTGCTAAAGGTATACCCAAAGATGGAAGAAAGCTTGGTGGGCTTCCTGGTCAAATGCCACAGGGAAAACACTGAAATTGCATTATGTCCTAGATGTGGAGCAGTCTATGACGAAATGCAGGCACGGTCATTCGAAAGGGTGTATTGCTATATGGGTAGAGAAACTCAGGGACTTCGTCCTAACCTGTGTGGTTTCGATATATGGACTCCATCGAAGAGACCTGACAACCCACATCCTAGAGCTCGAAGAGTCACATTCAAGGTCCCTGCGGACATACCTAGGGACAGATGGATGCAAGCTGGTGCAAGGACCAACAAATGGCGAAGTTGGGACCAAGGGGGAAGGACTGCAATGGCGTATAGGAAGCAATTCCAAACCTCAAATCGAGAGATGTACAGGTTGGAGAACTACAAAGGCAAAAATCCTATGTCCAGATCCCAATGGAGAAGACACCAGAGGATGAAGAAGGCTCAAAGAGAATACAAACCGAGGGAAATCGGAGAATCTAGTAGCAACCAAGTCCCAACATAGGGGGCAAGGTCAAGCAAACCTCCAGTAGAACTGTGGTGTCATTTTTTTTACCTCCCCGTTTCACTTGGGAGGACGGCACGCTAGACCCTTCACGCGAAATTTGGAAGGAGAATGCGCCCGTGGTGGGATGAATTTTGTTTCAGTTCTTCCTACGATATCACACGAACTTTCTTATTTGTCCTACGAGTAGGAAAGGGAAAAAAAGATCTCAACTAAACCCTAGGAGTTTGCTAAGTGTGGGGATTTCACCTAGACTAGAGATTCTGGAGTCCGGGAGGTCGGTTATACATAGGGAAGTGTTTAAACACCCTACATATCTGTAGTACTCTACAGGAACCTTCTCTGTGTCTAAATGTGTTTGTGCTACTAATGATTATTGGGAAAGTTTCTCCTTTGTATTAGGAGAAGGAATTGAATTGAATAAAAGAAAGACAGACAGACAGACTGATTATTTTTGGTATTTTATTAGCTCGCTGAGATTCCTTGTGAACCTCATGCCTACATATCCCTAATGGAAGTCAGAGCTTAATGTAGTTCGGGGAACTAATTAATTATTAATTGTTTTTGGGTGCCTTGCTTGAAGCTCAAGGTTGAAGCTTGAATTTAATTTCTGTTTACAGTAAAGAGACATGAAGTCATCTTTATAGAGAGGTATTTCTACTATTCCACCACAAACATTTAAAAGAGTGACAGAATAACTGAATTCATTTCATTCAAGAGGGGGACCTTACTTGTGTATGTGCAAGTATACCAGTCAAATGCCTCTTAAATGAAAGAAAAGTGCTCATCCAAATTAGGGAAAGTTACCACATGTCTGGGTTTTACTACCAGCTCATGCCTTTCAAAATCCTAAATGGGAGACTTGATTAAAATGAAATGAAATGTAATGTTTGTTTGTTTGAATGTGGTGAGATAGAAGAAAGATCTCTCTATAGAGATAAGCTATGTCTATCTACTTTATAAAAGATTTGATTTTTAGCTGGCTTGTATGAGGCCCAAGCTTGAGGCTTTTTAATTGATTAATTATTATTTATTGACTCTGGGAGATGACTCCACTGGGGATTAATTACAGGGTATTTTTGTGTTCTGTACAAAGCCCAGAATTGAGGCTGACTCTACTTGGGGAGTGTTTATTTGGATGGATTTTATTTGGTATTCTGTACAAAGCCCAGAATTGAGGCTGACTCTAGCTAGGGAAACATCATTTTCTGCCTTGTACAAAGCCCAAGGTTGTGGCGGACTCTTAAATAAACTGAGTATGGATGACTCTATGGGAAAAGATCCTAGATGTTAGGAATCTTTGACACATGAAATATGGTTTTATCTGCCTTGTACAAAGCCCAAGGTTGTGGCTACTGAACAATGAAGGACTTACTAGGGGAGACTCTATTATCTGCCTTGTACAATGCCCAAGGTTGAGGCTGACTATTAACAGGGAGTTTTATTGTTTTGGTGCCTTGTATGAAGCCCAAGGTTGAGGCTAACTGTTTTTGTTGGTTTTGACTCTATTGAAGGATTTATTTATTAAAAGACTGATTTTTGGAAGCTAACCCTTTCCAGGGATTTTGACTCAGCTGGTAGAATTATCTGTTAAAAGACTGATTTTTGTCATGTTTTTTGGAGGCTGACCCTTTCCAGGGGTTTTGACTCTTTTGGGGAAATTATCTCCTAAGAGAAATGAATCTTTGTTTTTTTTGAAGAAATGATTTTGGAGGCTAACCCTTTCCAGGGGTTTTTATTAAGATGAAAGAATGAATTGGAGGCTAACCCTTTCCAGGGGTTTTTATTAAGATGAAAGAATGTTTGGAGGCTAACCCTTTCCAGGGGATTTGATTAAGATGAATGGCAGAAAGATTATCTAATGAGACTTCTTGTTTAAAGCCCAAGATGAAGGCTGACACTGACTGAGGATAAGAAAACATGGATCCTAGACTCTTCTAAGGAAGATTGATGAGGATAAGGGTGACAGAGACTGTCCATGTCTCTCATTCCAAAAGGTGTACTCAATGTAAAATTGAGACAAACTTAGCTTGGATAAAGTCTGGTTTAAAATGGAAGAAACTCACCAGGGTATGTTAAAAGGTGACTAAAGACCTGTTCCTATGTTTATAAGAAACCTGATGGGTCCTTGTATACAAGCTCAAGAGGAAGCTGGAAATGCTTTTAAGAAGCCTGTGGGTCCTTGTACAAAGCCCAAGAGGAGGCTAATCGAGGGTCATCGAGGGTCCTTGTTATAGCACAAGAGAAAGCTATGTAGTTTTGAACTTATTTTGGTTCTAAGCAAATGGGTAAGAGGTTTCACCGGGAATAATTCCTCTTGGGTGGATGTGCCCTATTTTTTGGATTCTAAGGTTTTTGCCAAGATGTTTCACCGGGAATAATTCATCTTGGGGGTTTGAACTACAGATCTCTAATTAGGAAAGAGCCTTCACCGGGAAGACATTCTCAATCCTAGGTCATATTCCTATAATATATATATATATATATAGTTTAACTGTCCTAGGGTTTATACTCAAACGTAGTTCTAATATATATATAAACAGTTCTATATTTGACAACAATTTAAAATAAAGACTGTAAATTGAAAGCTTGTAAAGCCTAACCTGGATGGAGTGGAGGCCTTTGAAGAAGTATGTACAGAGCCTCAACAGTAATTGGTGGATAACAGTTGGGTATATATATGATAAATAGTTAATGGTTTTTTTTTTGAAAACAGAAGAAGTGAAGATGGACAAAGGTCACATAGGTATCTAAAGAGTTTCACCGGGAATAATGCCCTTCAAATACCAGAAGAATGTTTTGAAAACAGAAAGGAGATTTTGAAAATACAGTTTTGAAAACAAGCTAAGAAGAGAAGAAGGTGTTGGGACTTACACTCTATTAGAGGCCCACTTGAAAATGATTCACTGTTATGAGAAACAGTTGAAAATGATTGAAATGATATAAGGTTTTGTTGTTTGAAAACCTTAATCGTCTGTTTGATCGGAGATTGAAAACAGTTTTGAATATTGACAAAAGTCAACTTAATTAAGGCAAAGATGAAATCTATACTTAATTAAGACCTAAATAAATAGGGTTTCATCATAAAATTATTCACAAAGTAATTAGTTTAAAATAAAATGAAATTATATATTTTAAAGTGTTTAAGAAAACATTTAAAACATACTATTTTAAACCTATTTAAAATACATGAAATAAATAATATTTTTATGATTTTTTTGGTTATTCATAAAATAGGTATATTAAATAACAAGTGTGTGAAAAATGAAGTGAAAATGAATTAAATTGATAGGTGAATTAATTGTGTGAAGTTTGTTAGAAAAATGAAAGAAACACCACTGAGTGTGTGACCTAGAGGGCGTGGGTTCAAATCCTCCAAGGGCCAAACTATGAATTAAAAACATAGTTTGGCCCTTGGAGGATTTGAACCCACGCCCTCTAGGTCACACACTCAAAATAAACACCACTGAGCCAACGCGCATGTGGTGATAGCAAACTGGCTTCAAGGCAATTCATATATTGCTCAAGTGTATAGGAGCAAAAAAAAGAATAAAATCAAAAGGTCTGAGGCGAGGGGGATTCGAACCCCAGACCTTGGGCATGAGGAGACTAAGAGGGCATGTGAGGCCACTAGGGCAAACGATGAATTCGTTTGTAAAACACAAACCATTCAAAATAAAATAAACTTGGCCCTCAGATTTGAAATTTGCGCGCCACCACCATTGTCATCTTCTTCCTCAAGCTCCAATAATTTGAATTTCTGAACTCTCTCAATTCTCAACCATTTGCAACGATATAAAGACCAAACTTGCTCTAAATTCACTCACGATTCTAGATATGTAACTATTATGAATTTATATTAACTATATCTACTGAATTATCTAAAATACGTGAAGAACCCTAAAATTTGGAATTCAAATTAAATGACTATACTGAAGCATAAATGACTGATGATAGAGGGTTTTTAATCCTCTTATGATGCTGAATAGAATGGTGTTGAGTTTTAGCCAGAAAGATACACGAATCAAAGAGGTGGAGTTGAGAAACTTACCTCTGAAAATGAAGGTCGTGAGGAAGTTAGAGAGCACCTGGGCTTGTATGAATGATCCCAAAAGCTTCCTTGTGACTCAGTGATGCTAACTGGATGTTTATTGTAACTTCAATTCTCCTGAATTACTCTATGGACCTCCCTCGATTTGAGCTTCAAGTGAACATGGAGAGTGATGATTCTTGAGTTACAGACGAGCTGCAGCCATCTGGATAGCTCCACTACCTCCTATGGAACGTGCCTGGATGCTTGGCTTTGTTGGAAACCTTCTGAATTGCTCTATGGACCTCCAACTGCAACAGCTCCAAAGTGAGAGCAACAATGGCGTTCCTCCACTTACAGAAGTGATCCAGGTGCTTGGATCACCTCAAATGAACCTCCTTGAGATGTTAGAATGCTTACTTTCCAAAGATAAGCTCTGGTTTGAAGAAAACGATTCTTCTTGCCAAAGAACTTTGAAAAACAATAAGCATGAGAAGAGAAAGAGAAAGCAAGGAATATGGTTGCTTTGGTGTGTTTTTCTACTGAGGTATGCTCTCCTATTTATAGGCAAATGATTCAGTACTGATTGAGAGAGTGAGCTTGCTTAGTGAAGTGAATTTGGTTTCTTAGCCATGAAGGAATTTCAAAGAATATCCAAGTGTGATCATTGCATTTTCGAGCCAGCTCCCTATCCGTTGATTCTATCTGATCTTAGGGAACATTTCAGATACAAATTGAGCTCTAATTGGTTGGTGAGAAGATTCCTTGGGTGATTCATCAATTTGCCATAAATTCTCAAATGTAATCATTACATAATCACATGTTCTTGTTTTAGGAATCTTCCTCAATTATCATGGCATGGTGAAGATGAATGCATGGCATGTTTTCAGATGTGTTATGGGTCGTGTAGCATCCATAATTGAGGTCATATGCACAAAATTGCAAAGTTCCAAAAAGATGCATGACCTATAATTTCACTTCATGAGGCCAACTTTGAACAAGCATAACTCCTAGCTCAAAATGAATATGGAGATGGTTGAACACAATTTGGAAAGCCCTAAACATCTACTTCAAATCATTAGTTTGGAGTTTCTTCAGAATCCTTTGACAAATTTGTGAAAAATGAGGCCAAAGTTGGAAGAAAACTAGGTTAAAACACTTAGAAAATTTTCTAAGTGTTTATGACCTAAAACTTCAAAATTTCCAAAACTCTTAAATGATTGATCTTTTGAAAAAAGTTCCATTGTAAGATGTTGTTTTATTTTGCAAGATCTACAACTTTCATGTTGGAAGTTTTTTGAGTTGTGTAGGTGAAATTTTGAGTTCCCATAATGCCCTCAAAAACCCTAATTCCCGACTTTTTGCTCCTTGAAGATTCTTCTTGAATTTCTTTGGTCAAATGACTTTAATATCCATATATTGATGATATTGATCCTTGAAAGTCATGGTTTGACCAAAAATCTTAAAAGTCAATGGTGATCCCAAACAGTTGACTTTTTCCAGATAAAGTGAGATTTTGGACTTTTGTGTAGAATCAAGATCTTCTCCTCAAATGAGTGATGTAAATGGGTTATATTGAGGTGGTAGAGGTTCTTGAACCATGTCTTGAGTTTTGGATCCATGCCCTGATTAATAGTCAACTATCCTGGTGAATTAGGTCAAAACCCTAATTGTCGACCAAATGAAAATGATGACTGTAGACTTTGAATTGAGGTGTGATGTCCAGTGGATCTTGTTATATGAGCTATTTGAAGATGATTGATGTCTTTGAATGATCCCCTGGGGCTTTTTGGGGTTTCCCAAAGGTGATCCCTGATTTTAGTCCTTGATAGGCTAAAAAACCCTAGTCTGGTGACCTGAGTAAACCTCTACTCAGATGACTGGGTGTCTAATCAATCATAGGTGAATATAAAGGTGAAGCTTTTGAGTCCTATGATTGTGTTAGAGACCAATCCTTCTATTGATTGACCCTTTGCTTGAGTTTTCTTGTCTTTGAACATCCTTGATTAAATGCCAGATGAAGAAGTGACTGCTCTGGGTACTTGCTTTGACCTGATGAAAATCCTGAAGATATGTCATCTCAGGGGGGTCAAAATTTAGGGTATGAGAGATGCCCCTATTTAAGTTTCTTTTATCCGGAGGGAGAGAGATTGATATCTCGATCTCTCCTGCGTGAAAGAGACTTAAATATCAAAGAATACCCAAATTTTGGGCGCTCCTGAGATGTTGTAATTGATAAAATCTTTACATGAACTGATCCCGTTATCGTACTTAGCGGGGAATGAGGAGACAAACTCCTGTAGGAATACGTCATGTGGATTATGGTGAATGGATGGCAATGTAGGATGCGCAATCCATCTTCTTTAACTAAGTGTGGACACTTAGAAAAAGGTGCACAACTTCCCCTTGTTTCGGATGTCTGTACCTCGAAACTGGTCTCAGTTGTGATTTTAGACAATATCTCAGATAAAGAGAAATTCTCCAAAGATTTGTTTCCTCATCAAACTTCTCATCAGCACTTGGAGATGAGATACCATTTGATGGTAATAAAGAAACTTCAAAGGTTTGTTTCCTCATCAAACTTCTTACCAGCACTTGGAGGTAAGATACCATTTGACGGTAAATAAAGAAACTTCAAAGGTTTGTTTCCTCATCAAAATTCTTACCAGCACTTGGAGGTAAGATACCATTTGACGGTAAATAAAGAAACTTCAAAGGTTTGTTTCCTCATCAAACTTCTTACCAGCACTTGGAGGTAAGATACCATTTGACGGTAAATAAAGAAACTTCAAAGGTTTGTTTCCTCATCAAACTTCTTACCAGCACTTGGAGGTAAGATACCATTTGACGGTAAATAAAGAAACTTCAAAGGTTTGTTTCCTCATCAAACTTCTTACCAGCACTTGGAGGTAAGATACCATTTGACGGTAAATAAAGAAACTTCAAAGGTTTGTTTCCTCATCAAACTTCTTACCAGCACTTGGAGGTAAGATACCATTTGACGGTAAATAAAGAAACTTCAAAGGTTTGTTTCCTCATCAAACTTCTTACCAGCACTTGGAGGTAAGATACCATTTGATGGTAAATAAAGAAACTTCAAAGGTTTGTTTCCTCATCAAACTTCTTACCAGCACTTGGAGGTAAGATACCATTTGACGGTAAATAAAGAAACTTCACCATCCCTCCTTTTAACTTAACGTTTTTTGAAGGATTGTCATATGATCCCGCGCTCTTTTGAGGGGCTAATGACTTTGCTTGAAAGCGGACGAACTGTCTTTGGCAAGAAGACTACCATTCACCTACTTACGCTTGAGGATCTGAACTATCTTCTTGACGAAGACTACCATCCACTGACTCCGTTGGGGATCATTTGTTGATCCGCTGGGGAAATACCAGACTTCTGAGGAATCCAAAATGCGAACTAAACTATCTTATTTGAAGAAGATTGTTGAGCGTTGCTCTGCAGGAGAATCTCAGTTGGGAATTCCAAAAGTGAACAAACTATCTCTTTGAGGGAGATTACCATTTGTTGACTTGCTTGGGGAATTTGGGTGTATGAACCTTCTTCATGAAGAAGAAAACCCTTTCAGAACTTTGCAGGGGAATCTTGAGTATATGCTTTAATGACTCGGGCACTCACATGATCAAAGCCTGACTCGACTATGCAGTTATGTATGCATGAATATTATGACAAATATAAAATGTAAAGTGAAAGTGAATAGAATTGTCGCGGATGTAAAATCCTATGATACGACTTGAATCTTGTTGATCAGAAGATGTCTTCTTCTTGTAGTTCGAACTCTGTTGGGAACACCTGGTTATCAGTTGTCCGCTGTCCGAAATAAGTAATATGAATCGAAGTGAAGATCCGTCATCGGGAGATGTTCGCAAAGCGACCTCGTGGGGAAATCTTGGTTCCCGGAGTCTCAACCGTTCTTGGAGCAACTGTTTGCATTCTTCCTATTGTTTGTAATCCTCAGAAAGAAATTTCACCTCTATTTTTGCAAGTAAATTCATTTTTATTTTATGAAAACATTTGTTTCAAGAAAATGACTGTTTAAACTTAAAATGCATTTCAAGAAACTGAATAAGACTCGATTTGCAAAGAAAGGCACAAGGCTCAAATTATTATATATGGAATGGTAATCAGCCAAATGCTTGATTCCATGGAGTATTTACAAAGTTGGAAATTGGTAATTTCCAACTTTCAGTTGCGCTGTATTCGTGCTTCGTAGAAGATGACCTACTGCTGATGAATACTCCGCTATGGATTTTTGAATGGTCAAGTTTGTCCTGAACACAGTTACTTGCCATATATCCCTAACTTTTGCGTAAACTACCCCTTTCGGGTTTTAAGTCTACCGGGATTGATTATTTATTTTTTTATGTCTCTAACTTTTGCCTGAATCACCCTTTCGGGTTTTCAATTCACCGAGACGCTCTTTTTTGCCTAAGTCGCTCTTTGCGAGTTTTCAACTTAGCGAGCTGTTCTTTTGATTATTTAGGCGAAGTATTTCTTGACTGCGTCGACGTTCACAGGACGGGTGAATTCTTCTCCATCCATAGTCGTGAGTATTAAGGCTCCTCCTGAGAAAGCTCTCTTGACCACGTAGGGGCCGTCATAATTGGGAGTCCATTTCCCTCTCGAATCTGTGAGAAAAGATTGAATCTTTTTGAGTACAAGGTCTCCTTCTTTGATTGTGCGAGGTCGCACCTTTTTGTCGAAAGCTTTCTTCATTCTTTGTTGATATAGCTGACCGTGGCATAAAGCTGTCATGCGCTTTTCTTCGATTAAGTTCAATTCATCGAATCTGCTTTGACACCACTCGGCTTCTGTTAATTTTGCTTCCATCAAGACCCTCATTGATGGGATCTCAACCTCTATAGGTAGGACTGCCTCCATGCCATATACCAGGGAGAAAGGAGTTGCTCCAGTCGAAGTACGTACTGATGTACGGTAACCATGAAGAGCATACGGGAGCATTTCATGCCAATCTTTGTAAGTGATGACCATCTTCTGAACGATTTTCTTGATGTTTTTGTTAGCTGCTTCTACAGCTCCATTCATCTTTGGTCTGTAAGGAGATGAGTTGTGATGTTCAATCTTGAATTCTTCACAAAGCTCCTTCATCATTTTGTTATTCAAATTTGACCCATTGTCAGTGATTATCTTGCTAGGAATGCCGTAGCGACAGATGATGTGATTCTTGATAAACCTGACGACAACTTGTCTTGTAACGTTTGCATATGAAGCTGCTTCAACCCATTTGGTAAAATAGTCTATAGCTACCAAGATGAAGCGATGTCCGTTGGACGCTTTTGGCTCGATCATTCCAATCATGTCGATTCCCCACATGGAGAAAGGCCAAGGGGAAGAGAGTATGTTGAGAAGAGATGGTGGCACATGAATTCTATCGGCGTAGATCTGACATTTGTGACACCTCTTTGCGTACTGGTAACAATCTGACTCCATCGTCAACCAATAATATCCTGCTCTCAGTATTTTCCTTGTCATGGTATGTCCATTGGTGTGAGTACCAAAGGAACCTTCATGTATTTCTCTCATGAGTACTTCTGCTTCTTTTCTGTCAACGCATCTGAGCAGAACCATGTCGAAGTTTCTCTTGTACAGAACATCTTCATTCAGGAAGAATCTACAAGCTAACCTTCTCAAAGTCTTTCTATCTTTCTTTCATGCCTCAAGAGGGTACTCTTGCTTTTGAAGAAAGTTCTTGATGTCGTGATACCACGGTTTGTCGTCGATGATTGCTTCTACTGTGAAAACATGAGCGGGCCTATCCAGGCGCATAACATCGATCCGAGGAATGTCATTCCAATGATTTATCCTAATCATGGAGGAGAGTGTGGCTAATGCATCAGCCAAGTTATTTTCTTCACGAGGAATGTGATGAAAATCTACCCTGTCGAAGAATGGTAACAATCTTCTCGCGTAGTCTTTGTAAGGAATTAGCCCTGGTTGGCGTGTTTCCCATTCTCCTTTGATTTGATTGATGACCAAAGCAGAATCTCCGTATACATCCAAGTGTTTGATTCTTAGATCCACGGCTTCTTCGAGACCCATGATGCAAGCTTCATATTCGGCCTCATTGTTTGTGCACTTGAAAGTTAATCTGGCAGTAAATGGAATATGGGTACCCTGAGGTGTAACAATGATTGCCCCAATTCCTCGTCCATAAGCATTGACAGCTCCGTCAAAGATTAAGCCCCACTGGGATCCTATCTCAGGTCCTTCGTTTGGTAGTGGCTCGTCGCAATCTTTCATCTTGAGGTACATGACGTCCTCGTCTGGAAAGTCGAAACTGGTTGATTCATGACCATTGAGTGGATGGTGAGCCAGGTGCTCATCTAGAATGCTTCCTTTCACGGCTTTCTGTGCGTGATACTCAATGTCATATTCTGATAACAACATCTGCCAACGGGCAATTCTCCTAGTTAAGGCAGGCTTCTCAAAGATGTACTTGATTGGATCCATATGAGAGATTGTAATACGGTGAACTGACTTTTATAATCGAAATGTTGCGGATAGCAAGAGTCGCCACCGACTTTTATTTTATCCAAACTAAATCAGAAAGGCAAAAAGAAACAGAAAAAAACCTTTTAAAGAAATCTAAGTTCGGGGGGTAATTTATGCAAAGGGAAGGTGTAAGGCACCCTTTGCATCCATGGTTTTCCATGGGCTCTTAATTGCTTTGCTTGCTCGTTTGTTTTTTAGAAAAAGTAGATGAAAGAAAAAAGTGGACTTTAGCTCGTAAATGAGCGTAGCCAGTTTTCGAAGAATTGTGAGAAAGAATATTAAAGATGAGCATTGCAAGGCAATTAGGGGCAATTACCTTAAACTCAGATGATAGGTCTCTTTTTAGCCTTTCAGAATGAAAGGGTCAATCCTTGCCATAAGTGGGCAGGAAGCCTTTCGTTTGGAGGTTGAAGGGTCGTCGGGATATCATTCGCCCAAAGACTGACCCATGCCATAGAGAGGCAGGTAGTCTAAAGGGAATGATCAGAATAGCCTTTTTCGTAGGCAACCAGAAGATACCTCAGCCTTTTCCATGGGCAACTTCCGAGGGTCGAGGTCATGTTAGTGTATCGAAGGCAGCATCATTTTAGGGTCTCATGACCTTTTATCGAGGCAACATGGCTGAGGTATCCTCATATTCGAGGGACTGGCTATTCTGCAAAAACACAAGGCAACAAGGCAACAGGCAACAAGGCAACAAGGCAACAGGCAACAAGGCAACAAGGCAACAGAGAGGGTTACCCAAAAGCGTGCGTGTGTGCACCAATCACGTGATTATATTCAAATATATTATCTTGTAAATTTAGTGATTCTATGTTCAATTCAAAAGTTACACTCCCTAGGATTACTAACCACGCATTTAAATAATATAATCAAAACAAATATGGGGGAGGGAAATTGTAACCAGCGGATCCCTTAATAGGGTTTGACATAAGTAATAATAAAACATAAAATATTAAGGTTAGGGTTTAGGGTTACCAACACTCGTAGTCTTGGCGGTCAACAAACCCTGACAATTGAAAAGGAAAGAATAAACAGAAGAGAGTGAGTGTATTATTTGTTCAGAGGCAACTAGGGTTAATCCTAAAAATAAACATAACAATACAGAAAAAGGGTAAAAGAAACTTAGCTTCGATTGATGAAGGTTGAGAATTGGAGGTAGCTTGAAGCATTGACTCTGACCATTTGATAATTGAATAGAGAAATAAGAGGAAGTGAGTGTAGAGGGATTTCATTGACAGGGGCAATCAAACCCTAATTAGAACAAAATAATAGGCGAAAAATATTAAATAAGAAGAAATTAGAACTTAGCTTCGTTCTTTGACGTGACGCGCAGTCGGAAGGCACTTGAAGCGTAAACCTGAAAAGGCACAGAAAAAGAAATATTTTTTTCAGTGTAGAGTGTGATCTCGTAAACCCTGATGTAGGGTACAAGTTAGCCATGGTTAATAGAATAAATAAAATCAATTTAATTAAATCGGCCGAAATAAAATTTCGATCAATTATCCTAACTCTATTACGTATTTTTAACCAATTAATAAAAATCTTTATCATTAATTAAATTATTTAAACAATTTAAATTAATTTAAAACATTTATTCAAATAAAATTATTAACAATAAATGAATATTTTTATTTATTTTAGTTTTTTTATGTGTGAAAAAAAAAAAGTTTAAAAAGTTTTGTCTTTTAAAAGATCTCTAAAGATTTATATATAAAGATAAGCAATTAAATAAATAATATATAATGTAAAAACGAATTAATAATTAAAAAGAGAAAAAGGAAATAGAACTCGGCTTTAGATCCTGTGTATACGCAAGTCTGAGGGTCTACGGTGGAGCTGTGTCTTCAAAGACGCTGGATATGATCGGAGATTCAACCAAGGTTGATGCATTGAAGGCGTATAATAAGCCCCATGAATGAGGAGCATGGGATCTGCAGTTAGGAAGAATTAAAGAAAACACACAAAATAATGTTGGGGACGAGAATCGAACCCCCAACCGCACGCCAAGGACTATCAGCGATTCCTCTTGCCACCCAACCATGAATCGTTAGTTGTTAATAACACAAAAGCCAAATAAAATAAACAAACATAAATTATTTAAATCTAAAAAGCCAAGGAAATCGCGCCAGCCTGGTATCATCTTCTCCGTTTGGATTTCTTTTTAACAGGGGCTTTACCCACGGTTCTCACATGTCACCATAGACCTGTATAAAGCAAAATCGTGAAATACTGCCAATAAATTCGAAACAAAATCATGGACCAACACGGAATCGACTCCTGAATTCAATGATGCTATCGGTTTCATCCGATTTTGCCCAGAATGAGAACCCCTAATCTGAAGTGTTCAAACCCTAGCCATGGTATAATACAATCCCTGCATTTAATCGCGAATTAAACAACACAGACAGATTGCATACATAATTCTAAACACAAACATGAATTCAAATACGATTTATGATGCGTTTGCGAATGAATTGGATTCTGAAATTTTTAGGCCAAACCGTGAGTCGCAGGACCGATTTCTTAGCGTGTTAGCGCTTTGTGGTGAACTGCTACGCTTCAGGGGATACCGAAGAATGTCGTGTGATGCTTCGAATCTTGATTGAGTTTTGATCGATCTCTGATTCCTTTCTTCTTCTTTCTGTAAAAAAAAAAAAAAATACATAACAGTTTGTTGTGGTGTTAGTCATGATTACTGAATTTGTTGAGTTTTGTTTGTGATGATGAAACAAGGTGAATCGTTGTTCATGGTGGATTCTTCTGTGATTTGAAACACCGCTCGGTTTTGCCGTAAGTATACTTGCTGAAATTTTCACAGTAAAAAAAAAATGTTAGCTTTATAGGTAAAAAAGTGAAGAACAAGGTTGATGGTAAAGTCTATGGAGAATAGGGTTTATAAAACTGTATGTACGTGTAGAAAAAAAAAAATGAAACAAAAGTTTTCTCCCCTAAAAAAAAAACCAGTGTTAGTTATTTATAGGAAAAAATTAGGTTAAACTTAAAATAAAATAAAATCAATAATAATTAAAATTTGAAATCAAATTTGATTTGATCTTCAAATTATAATTATTTTGATAAAAACTGTCCTAAAATAAAATCAATCAAATATTTTTTTATTTTGGATTTTTTTTTTTTTTTAGACTAAAAAGTGCATAAAATGGCAAAAAGTAAAAAAGATAAATATTTTTTAAATTGCTTACTTAATAAATACGAAAATTAAAATTAAATTATAAAAAAAATTATTTTTTTGATTTTTGAATATAAGTGAAAAAATTAAAATTAAACCTAGAGTTAGCAACTAAATAAAAGAAAAAAAATGTTAGTAAATGGGATTCAAACTCGGGAGCTCGCACTCGCAAACCTTACACTCTTACCAAACGCCCCATCACTTTTATTCGTAATAAAGTGACCATCGTAAATATATGTGGGCAAATTTTGGGGTATGACAGAGATCAAACAAGTAGTATGTCGAATCATGTACTGGCGGAGACGCTTGGCAGCCCAGGCCAAAGCACAACACGTCTTCTCGAGCATGGAGTAGCGGGATTCACAGTCAGTGAATTTCTTGCTTAGGTAGTAAATGGCATGCTCTTTTCTTCTCGTCTCGTCTTGCTGTCCAAGGACACAACCCATGGAATCTTCTAAGACGGTTAAGTACATTATCAAAGGTCTTCCTTCCACTGGAGGAGACAAGATGGGTGGTTCGAGCAGATATTCCTTAATGCTGTCGAACGCTTTCTGACAATCGTCTGTCCAGATGCAACTTTGATTTTTCCGTAGAAGTTTGAAAATAGGAGCACAAGTTGCAGTCATGAGATATATGAATCTCGAGATGTAATTCAGACGTCTAAGAAATCCTCTAACTTGTTTCTCGGTTCTGCGTGAAGGCATTTCTTGAATTGCCCTGACTTTGTCTGGATCTACTTCAATTCCTCGTTTGTTGACAATGAAACCAAGGAGTTTTCCTGAGTAGACACCAAAGGTACACTTGTTGGGGTTCAAGCAAAGCTGAAACTTCCGTAAGCGTTGAAATAACTTTGTCAGATTCTGTATGTGATCTTCTTCATTTTCTGATTTGGCAATCATGTCGTCCACATAGACTTCCACTTCTTTATGAATCATGTCGTGGAAAAGCATAGTCATGGCCCTTTGATAAGTTGCCCCTGCGTTCTTTAGTCCAAAAGGCATAACACGATAGCAGAACGTGCCCCAGGGGGTGATGAAAGCTGTTTTCTCCATGTCTTCAGGTGCCATTTTGATTTGGTTGTATCCTGAAAATCCGTCCATGAACGAGAAAACTTTGGATTTTGCTGTACTGTCTACCAACATATCAATATGTGGTAAAGGAAAATCATCCTTAGGGCTAGCTTTGTTCAAATCTCTGTAGTCGACGCACATGCGGACTTTTCCGTCTTTCTTAGGAACAGGAACAATGTTAGCTAACCACTGAGGGTATTCTGAAGTGACGAGGAAACCTGCGTTGATCTGCTTTTGAACTTCCTCTTTGATTTTCATGGCCATCTCCGGATGAGTTCTTCTCAATTTTTCCTTGACCGGAGGGCATTCTGCTTTTAATGGCAAGTGATGCTCCACTATACTGGTATCCAACCCTGGCATATCTTGATAAGACCAAGCGAAGACATCTGAGAATTCTTTGAGCAGTTGTATCAAACTCTCTCTGATCTCTGAACCGAGCGAAGCTCCAATCTTAACCTCTTTTCTGTTTCCATCGGAACCAAGGTTAATGATCTCTAGAGGCTCATTGTATGGCTGAATGGCCTCTTCCTTTTGTTGAAGTAATCGTGAAATTTCCTTTGATATTTCTTCGTCTTCTTCTTCCTCTGCCTCGAATACAGGAAACCCAAAGCTTGGAGAAGTCATACGATCGCACGTTTCAACGGGGTATTTTATGATTAATCTGCATATGTGTGATAAGTTTTATTTAGACAACGAGGGAAGACTCGGTGTATGCAGTTAATGAAAATTTTGATGTTTTTTAAGGGTGTTTTTTAGGATTACCAATTTCCGAAAAAAGAAAAGGGAAAACTAAACGAAGGAACAGAATGACATTTTTATTTATTGACAGTCATTTCTTGAAACAAAGACCCTATAAAACAAAACTCTATTGCTTTGGGCGAAGCAAAGAGGGACATTTTTCTAAGAAATAGTAAAATGCAAAGCCCTATGAAACATCTCTTCACCTTGGGCTATGGGGAGAGGATAAAATAACGGTGAAAGTTCCTACTTAGGAGTGCGAACAACAGTTGTAACTTCAACAGCTGTCCAGTAGTGGCGAACCCCATTGTGCACTAAGTAATCTGGAACCTTAGGCTTAAGCTGGCCTGTGGTAGGTCTTGATTTACCAACCACTGTCTTTGCAACACTCAGGCGATCTTCTTCTAGTTCAGCAGACTGAGCGGTGTGAGCATACCCATTTCCAAGTGGAGTATGTCGGACTTTCTTTTGAGGAAACTTCCAATCTTCTGAATGGAGAGACTCGCTGTCGGAGACACTTTCGAGATCATCCTCTTCTGTATTTTGGTCTTGCTCTTCTCCCAAGATGGCATTGACTAGATATGTGAACTCTAGATCCGTAGCCTTGGATGGTGACTTAGGGATATAATCCTCAATGATGATTTCACCAGTCGATGATGAGGAATAGCAAGGGTTATACATCTCTTTTGGCTGAGAGAGGTACTCAAAATCACTGTTCCATCCAGTTGGAACAATATCTTTAAGAGAGATTCTTGAACTTTCAGGAGCGGAGTATTTCACCATGTAGTCGAATTTTCCGCTTGGTTCTCCTAATGTATCCCAAGTTTCTTCGGGGATAGGAGAAACTTCTTCTGATGAACCATGACTTCTGGTGGCGAAGCTGTTAGTAACTTCATCACTGCTTGGTTGAGTCTTACTTTCAGATCCCTTAGTCGGATAACAGCAAAGTGGTTCAGACTCTGATAAGGATATGTATCCTGCTTTGTTAAGATAGGATAGCCATTCCTCTTCATCGGTGTTTTCCGTACCGATGGTATTGACTGCTTGTTGAACAGGTTGAAGAAAACCTCCGCTGCGGAAAGCTTCTTGAATTGGAAGGACTACCTCAATTCCTGGAATAGTCTTTGACGATGTTGGAAAGAATCCAACTCCTGTTCTGTTCTTGTTGTTGGTAGGAATGTTAATGTGCCCCCAACCACTGGTAGTGCCATCCTTTACAACTTGGATTGCATCTCTGTAGGAAGAAATAGACGCTGCTTTCTCCTTTCCTTTTTCCTTATCCAAGGAAAGTGCTTGGAATTTAGTTCCAACAACTTCTCTTGGTTCTATGTCGGAGAATGATGACAGGTTGCTGACGATCAGAGCTCGTTCTCCACATACGGTTACCAATTTGTCATTTCTTATGAACTTCAGTTTCTGATGAAGTGTTGAAGTGATTGCTCCAACCTCATGAATCCATGGGCGACCTAGCAAACAACTGTATTGTGCTGGAATGTCCATAACCTGGAAAGTGATTTTGAACGTCTGAGGTCCAATAGTTATGGGAAGATCCACTTCTCCGAAAACTGACTTCCTTGATCCATCAAATGCTTTGACGATGACATGACTTTTTCTTAGAGGGTAATCTTCGAAAGATAATCTTGACAATGTTGATTTCGGCATGACGTTGAGAGAGGATCCATTGTCTATTAGGACTCCTGTGAGTGTATCACCCATGCAGCCAACTGAGATGTGAAGTGGAAGATTATGGTCCACTCCTTCTTCAGGAAGATCTTCGTCACAGAAACTAAGGTTAGTTCCGGCGGAGATGTTGGCAACGATGTTGTTGAATTGGCTTATTGTAACGCCAGGTTCTACGAAAGCTTGTTCCAAAACTTTCTGCAGAGCTTCCCTATGAGCTTCAGAACTCAATAGCAGGGAAAGGACAGAAATCCTAGATGGAGTATGTAGTAATTGATCTACAATGTTGTATTCACTCCTCCGGATTAACTTCAAGATCTCATCATTTTCTTTCGCTTGAACAGCATTGGTCGGATGATTGTCTTGCCTATGTGGTACTTCCTCCGAAGGTTTCTCCACATTTTCTGTTGTTCTGTTGAAGACTCGTCCACTTCTGGTGACTCGACTAAGATCAGCAATGTTGACAACAGACGGTAATGGTATTTCCTTACCATTTTCAATGAATGTAGCATTGTACTTGTATGGTATAGCCTTGCTGGACACATACGGTACAGGACCTGGTAAGTAGATGACTAACGGAGCAATTGCTGTCTTCCTGCTGTCGTACTTGACTTGCATTGGTTCAACTTGATTAATTTGAGGAGATACGGTAAAGACTTCATCATCTTCTCTATTGGCAAGAACAGTAATGGTATTGTCATCCATCAGCTTTTGAATGTCGTTGCGAACACGCAAACATCCTTGTGAATTTCTTCGACAAATTCTGCATCTACTGTAAGCGTGGAAATCTATTCCAAAGTAGGCAAGTCCATTTAAAGTTTTATGGAACCTGACTACCGATCCTTCAAGATCTTCAACTTTGTAGATTTTGTATTCTCCTGGACATCCTTGAACCATGTTGATGTCATGTTCAGTCCTGGCTCGGATATGTTGAATCCATCCTAAGTCCATTTGTTCTTGTAATGCAACTTGAACTACGGCACATTCTTGATTATTCTTTGGACAAATATCGCATGGGAAGTAGTTGTGAGGTGGTACATGGCCGTACCCAGCTTGTTTAGCGTGCATCTTGACAAGATTTTCCCCTATCTGACGAATGTCGTAGATTTGAATGACGTTAGGGTGTTGATCTATCAGATTTACTGAAGCTTCTTTATGCTGTGGCAAAGGATTTGCTTGGACGTTTGGACTAGTATCTTTGAAGGTTAGCATTCCGCTCTTCACTGATCGTTGGACGTCAATCTTGAAAGGGAAACAGTTCTCAATATTTTGACCTGGTGCCCCCTGATGATAGGGACAAGATTGGTCAGCCTTATACCATGGTGAGGAACTGTTTGTAGGATTTGGAGGACTCCTTGTCTGAATGAGTCCTTTTGCCAGTAATGTTGGAAACAATTCCGCATACGGCATTGGTACTGGGTCAAAGGCAGGATACCTTGGAGCCCGATTGTTGTAATTTGGAGGTCGAACCTGCTGCTGAGGTTGCTGCGACCTTTGTTGAATTTGTTGTTGCGAGACCTGAGGTTGATAAGCTGGCGCTGAGTTAACAACCGGAGTTATTGCTGCAACTTGAGGTTGAAATTTCTTCTTGATTTTGTGCAAGACATTGCTGACATCTTGATCCTTTTTCTTCTGGAAAGAACTTCCATACTTCCTTGGACCAATAGAAGATTCTGGTTCCTTGTTCAAGCGTCCTTCCCGAACTGCTTCTTCTAAACGTACACCCATGTTTACCATCTCGGTAAAGTCACTTGGTGCACTTGCAACCATTCGTCCGTAGTAAAATGGACTCAAAGTTTTGAGATAGATTTTTGTCATTTCTTTCTCTTCAAGTGGTGGACAAATTTGAGCAGCAACTTCACGCCATCTCTGAGCGTATTCCTTGAAGCTTTCTCTATCCTTTTGAGTCATGGCCCGGAGTTGATCTCTGTCGGGAGCCATATCCAGATTGTACTTATACTGTTTGACGAAGGCCTCTCCGAGGTCTCGAAAAGTACGAATCTCTGAACTGTCCAAGTTCATGTACCATTTGAGTGCAGCACCAGTCAGGCTGTCTTGAAAATAATGAATGAGTAATTGTTGATTATCAGTCTGAGTTGACATTCTTCGAGCGTACATCACGAGATGACTTTGAGGGCATGAATTCCCTTTGTACTTCTCGAAATCTGGCACTTTGAATTTGTGAGGAATCTTAACATTTGGAACTAGACAGAGGTCTGCAGCATTCTTTCCAAATAGATCTTGTCCTCGAAGAGTCTTGAGTTCCTTCTGCATTTGCAGAAACTGTTCCTGGAACTCGTCCAATCTTTCATACACGCCAGCGTCCTCACTGGGAGCGTGATGATATACTTGTCCGCCCTGTGGAGGAAAAGTATGCATAATGGGCTGTGGAGAAGCCATGACAGCAGATCTTGGAATCTCAGCATTCTGTTGTGTGAAACCCATTGCCGTTGCTCTTGGAACTTCAATTTCCAGAGGTTTGTAACCCTCCGGTGGTTGTATTTCCATTGTAGCTTTTGGAACTTCAGAAACTAGGGGTATGTACCCTTCTGGAATAAAGTTATACGGCATGCCCCAAGGTCGGTTGGGTGGCATGGTATACTGAGGAATAGGAGTAGAAACAATCTCGGAAACCACAGTCCTTTGTGGTTCTTCTGGCGTTGGTCGATTCTGTGCAACTACCAGGGCTTCTACCATACTATTGAGCCTTTCAATAGCATCTTTGAGAGTATTAACCTCTTCTCTGAGTTCTCCATTCTCTTGCTCAAAGTCTTCCATTCTTTTCTTGCGGCTTGAACGAGTGTTGTATGGATGAGACAGCTTGAAAGTCTTGGTTCACCTCCTTCTCCTCCTCTCTTTCTGGAGAAAGGAAAGTGACTATTAGATCCGCGACAATTCTCGTGTCAGTGCGTACGACTAAAGCGATGTATGATATGCAATTAAGTTATTATTTTTCAAGGAAACATCATAATTACGTTATGAAACATCAAACTTTTATTAATTAAGCGAAAACGCCGTTTTTTACACACTTTGAAAAGGGAAATACAGAGAAACTGAGAGAAAGGACTCTAAAACTTTGACGAAGAGCCGACTTCACGTTCTAACATCTTCTTCTATTTCTTAAGCTGAGCGTTCTCTGACATGAGCTGATCGATGATCCAGGAAGCAGGAGGGATATGATGAGAAAGTGACGTTTGTGACACTTGTCGATCGAGCACTTCAAGTAACTCATCCTTCCTTCTTAGGATGTTATGAATCTCAACGTTTTCCGTGTTGACGATTCGATACTTGTTCCTCCAAGCATTCCTTTCTTGGCATACCTTGTTTAATGCCGCTTGTAGTTTTTCAACATCGGTGGAGAAAAGGTAAATTGGTTCCCTTAGGGGAATGGGTTCTTGATGTTGATATGGCATCCTGAGCTTGAATGCTCTGACGCATACCCATTGAAGGTAAGGATCCAGGGAGATGCAGAGATGTTTTCCTAACAATCTTCTCCCTTTGCTGTGAACAAGGCGCCAGGCTTGGACAATTTCCTTTTTCAGCATGTTGCCATGATCGTCGATGTTCTTGAAGAACAGACCCTCCAATTGGATGTTACTTGGTATATTTTTCATGGGATAGCCGTATTGACGACGGGCTAAAGCTGGATTGTAACTGATTCCTCCCTTAGTTCCAATAAGGGGTATGTTGGGAAAACTTCCGCAACTGAAGATGATCTTGGTTTCGTCGTTGTCAGGACTACACCACTCAATGTCCATATGAGTGAGAGACATGATTTTATGTGACCAGTAAAGGCCATCCCTCATGTTCCAGAAAGTGCTAGACTTCGGCAGGTGCGAAACGAACCATTCGTACAACAACGGTTCGCAGCATGTGATTAATCCTCCTCGCTGCAGGTTTCTTGAATGCACAGAGTGATAAGCATCCGCAAGCAAGGTTGGAACTGGATTTCCAATTAAGAAGATCTTAATTGCGTTGATGTCGACGAAATCGTTAATGTTAGGGAACAAAAACAATCCGTAGATAAGCAAAGCCAAGATTTCCTCAAAAGCATTCATATCTTGGATGCTGACGAAGTACCGAGCTTGATCAAACAGGAATTTGGAGGGCAATCCTTGAATTCCTCCTCTACTCACCATATGAGTTCTGATGTCGACTACGTTCAAAGGAGTAGTTGCAGCGATGATAATGTCGTCAGGATTCTTTTCCAAACCGGAGTACGGATCTTGCGCGTACACGGGTATTCCAATCAGACGAGAGTACTCCTCCAACGTAGGTATGAGCTGATAATCTGGAAAGGTGAAGTAGTGATACGTTGGATCGTAAAAATGTACCAAGGTGGGAAGGATCCCATCCATAATGTTGGTATTGAGCAAAGGCAGAAGTTTTCCATACTTCTCCTTGAAAGCCTGGGGGTTGACCAACAGTTTTCCGAGCTTTCCCAGTTCCTCGACCTGGGGAATCTTGAAGGTGTATTTCCTAGATCTCTTTCTCCCATAATCCATGGTATAGATCCTTAAGTCCTTTCTCCGTTTCTCTCTTTCTATGAAGTTCAAAATGTTCGTTATTTAGTTTCCTTGAAAAACGACTCGAAAAAAGACTCTTTTTTTTGTTTTTAGTTGTTATTAATGAATGATGCATGAATGCATGAATGCACACACAAGAGTTTTAAACAAACATGGCGTTGAATGGTATAGTGGTCATGAAGTCAAAACGCAAACCTCGCCCCAATGGTAAACTAAGGATAAGGATTTTTGTACCTGTAGAACGGGTTCTAGGGGTCTCAGAGTTTTTGCTCAACCTTAAAGATACGTTGATTGGTATCTATAAGAGAGTTTTCTCTGAGTGTAGTATCTGCGTGACAATTACTTCTGTAATCACCGCTCTACGTCCTAAAAAAGGCTTTAAGTGGGGTTAATGTGTTTCTAGGTCCTCCTGGTACAAATCAGTCTCGGAATGCATTGGCGCAGTTAATCACAACCAGCCAGGCAAATCCCAAGAGTAGACTTGGAAACCAAGATTAGAGGGTCTTCACCGGGAAGACATCCTCCAGCCTATCTTATGTTGCACTCAAATCCGGGTATAGGATTTCTCACCACAAGGGGGAATCAAGCCCTTTCCCGATACAGAATAAACAAAATAAACAAATATAAATGCAGTAAACACATGAAATGACACAGAGGTTAGGCAGGACCTCTCTTGTTTGAGGGGGAATTTGGCATCCCTAATTCCTCATTGGGGCTGGACCAGCAACAGGTCAACCATTGGTTTGGATGAAAAACCAAGGTTCTGAACACTTATATCCCAAGCAGAGTCGCCATTTTTTCTGTGGTGTCGTTTTTTTTACCTCCCCGTTTCACTTGGGAGGACGGCACGCTAGACCCTTCACGCGAAAATTGGAAGGAGAATGCGCCCGTGGTGGGATGAATTTTGTTTCAGTTCTTCCTACGATATCACACGAACTTTCTTATTTGTCCTACGAGTAGGAAAGGGAAAAAAAGATCTCAACTAAACCCTAGGAGTTTGCTAAGTGTGGAGATTTCACCTAGACTAGAGATTCTGGAGTCCGGGAGGTCGGTTATACATAGGGAAGTGTTTAAACACCCTACATATCTGTAGTACTCTACAGGAACCTTCTCTGTGTCTAAATGTGTTTGTGCTGCTAATGATTATTGGGAAAGTTTCTCCTTTGTATTAGGAGAAGGAATTGAATTGAATAAAAGAAAGACAGACAGACAGACTGACTATTTTTGGTATTTTATTAGCTCGCTGAGATTCCTTGTGAACCTCATGCCTACATATCCCTAATGGAAGTCAGAGCTTAATGTAGTTCGGGGAACTAATTAATTATTAATTGTTTTTGGGTCCCTTGCTTGAAGCTCAAGGTTGAAGCTTGAATTTAATTTCTGTTTACAGTAAAGAGACATGAAGTCATCTTTATAGAGAGGTATTTCTACTATTCCACCACAAACATTTAAAAGAGTGACAGAATAACTGAATTCATTTCATTCAAGAGGGGGACCTTACTTGTGTATGTGCAAGTATACCAGTCAAATGCCTCTTAAATGAAAGAAAAGTGCTCATCCAAATTAGGGAAAGTTACCACATGTCTGGGTTTTACTGCCAGCTCATGCCTTTCAAAATCCTAAATGGGAGACTTGATTAAAATGAAATGAAATGTAATGTTTGTTTGTTTGAATGTGGTGAGATAGAAGAAAGATCTCTCTATAGAGATAAGCTATGTCTATCTACTGTATAAAAGATTTGATTTTTAGCTGGCTTGTATGAGGCCCAAGCTTGAGGCTTTTTAATTGATTAATTATTATTTATTGACTCTGGGAGATGACTCCACTGGCGATTAATTACAGGGTATTTTTGTGTTCTGTACAAAGCCCAGAATTGAGGCTGACTCTACTTGGGGAGTGTTTATTTGGATGGATTTTATTTGGTGTTCTATACAAAGCCCAGAATTGAGGCTGACTCTAGCTAGGGAAACATCATTTTCTGCCTTGTACAAAGCCCAAGGTTGTGGCGAACTCTTAAATAAACTGAGTATGGATGACTCTATGGGAAAAGATCCTAGATGTTAGGAATCTTTGACACATGAAATATGGTTTTATCTGCCTTGTACAAAGCCCAAGGTTGTGGCTACTGAACAATGAAGGACTTACTAGGGGAGACTCTATTATCTTCCTTGTACAATGCCCAAGGTTGAGGCTGACTATTAACAGGGAGTTTTATTGTTTTGGTGCCTTGTATGAAGCCCAAGGTTGAGGCTAACTGTTTTTGTTGGTTTTGACTCTATTGAAGGATTTATTTATTAAAAGACTAATTTTTGGAAGCTAACCCTTTCCAGGGATTTTGACTCAGCTGGTAGAATTATCTGTTAAAAGACTGATTTTTGTCATGTTTTTTGGAGGCTGACCCTTTCCAGGGGTTTTGACTCTTTTGGGGAAATTATCTCCTAAGAGAAATGAATCTTTGTTTTTTTTGAAGAAATGATTTTGGAGGCTAACCCTTTCCAGGGGTTTTTATTAAGATGAAAGAATGAATTGGAGGCTAACCCTTTCCAGGGGTTTTTATTAAGATGAAAGAATGTTTGGAGGCTAACCCTTTCCAGGGGATTTTATTAAGATGAATGGCAGAAAGATTATCTAATGAGTCTTCTTGTTTAAAGCCCAAGATGAAGGCTGACACTGACTGAGGATAAGAAAACATGGATCCTAGACTCTGCTAAGGAAGATTGATGAGGATAAGGGTGACAGAGACTGTCCATGTCTCTCATTCCAAAAGGGGTACTCAATGTAAAATTGAGACAAACTTAGCTTGTTTAAAGTCTGGTTTAAAATGGAAGAAACTCACCAGGGTATGTTAAAAGGTGACTAAAGACCTGTTCCTATGTTTATAAGAAACCTGATGGGTCCTTGTATACAAGCTCAAGAGGAAGCTGGAAATGCTTTTAAGAAGCCTGTGGGTCCTTGTACAAAGCCCAAGAGGAGGCTAATCGAGGGTCATCGAGGGTCCTTGTTATAGCACAAGAGAAAGCTATGTAGTTTTGAACTTATTTTGGTTCTAAGCAAATGGGTAAGAGGTTTCACCGGGAATAATTCCTCTTGGGTGGATGTGCCCTATTTTTTGGATTCTAAGGTTTTTGCCAAGATGTTTCACCGGGAATAATTCATCTTGGGGGTTTGAACTACAGATCTCTAATTAGGAAAGAGCCTTCACCGGGAAGACATTCTCAATCCTAGGTCATATTCCTATAATATATATATAGTTTAACTATCCTAGGGTTTATACTCAAACGTAGTTCTAATATATATATAAACAGTTCTATATTTGACAATAATTTAAAATAAAGACTGTAAATTGAAAGCTTGTAAAGCCTAACCTGGATGGAGTGGAGGCCTTTGAAGAAGTATGTACAGAGCCTCAACAGTAATTGGTGGATAACAGTTGGGTATATATATGATAAACAGTTAATGGTTTTTTTTTGAAAACAGAAGAAGTGAAGATGGACAAAGGTCACATAGGTATCTGAAGAGTTTCACCGGGAATAATGCCCTTCAAATACCAGACGAATGTTTTGAAAACAGAAAGGAGATTTTGAAAATACAGTTTTGAAAACAAGCTAAGAAGAGAAGAAGGTGTTGGGACTTACACTCTATTAGAGGCCCACTTGAAAATGATTCACTGTTATGAGAAACAGTTGAAAATGATTGAAATGATATAAGGTTTTGTTGTTTGAAAACCTTAATCGTCTGTTTGATCGGAGATTGAAAACAGTTTTGAATATTGACAAAAGTCAACTTAACTAAGGCAAAGATGAAATCTATACTTAATTAAGACCTAAATAAATAGGGTTTCATCATAAAATTATTCACAAAGTAATTAGTTTAAAATAAAATGAAAATATATATTTTAAAGTGTTTAAGAAAACATTTAAAACATACTATTTTAAACCTATTTAAAATACATGAAATAAATAATATTTTTATGATTTTTTTGGTTATTCATAAAATAGGTATATTAAATAACAAGTGTGTGAAAAATGAAGTGAAAATGAATTAATTTGATAGGTGAATTAATTATGTGAAGTTTGTTAGAAAAATGAAAGAAAATGGGTGTTAAAAACATAGTTTGGCCCTTGGAGGATTTGAACCCACGCCCTCTAGGTCACACACTCAAAACAAACACCACTGAGCCAACGCGCGTGTGGTGATAGCAAACTGGCTTCAAGGCAATTCATATATTGCTCAAGTGTATAGGAGCAAAAAAAAGAAAATAAAATCAAAAGGTCTGAGGCGAGGGGGATTCGAACCCCAGACCTTGGGCATGAGGAGACTAAGAGGGCATGTGAGGCCACTAGGGCAAACGATGAATTCGTTTGTAAAACACAAACCATTCAAAATAAAATAAACTTGGCCCTCAGATTTGAAATTTGCGCGCCACCACCATTGTCATCTTCTTCCTCAAGCTCCAACAATTTGAATTTCTGAACTCTCTCAATTCTCAACCATTTGCAACGATATAAAGACCAAACTAGCTCTAAATTCACTCACGATTCTAGATATGTAACTATTATGAATTTATATTAACTATATCTACTGAATTATCTAAAATACGTGAAGAACCCTAAAATTTGGAATTCAAATTAAATGACTATACTGAAGCATAAATGACTGATGATAGAGGGTTTTTAATCCTCTTATGATGCTGAATAGAATGGTGTTGAGTTTTAGCCAGAAAGATACACAAATCAAAGAGGTGGAGTTGAGAAACTTACCTCTGAAAATGAAGGTCGTGAGGAAGTTAGAGAGCACCTGGGCTTGTATGAATGATCCCAAAAGCTTCCTTGTGACTCAGTGATGCTAACTGGATGTTTATTGTAACTTCAATTCTCCTGAATTGCTCTATGGACCTCCCTCGATTTGAGCTTCAAGTGAACATGGAGAGTGATGATTCTTGAGTTACAGACGAGCTGCAGCCATTTGGATAGCTCCACTACCTCCTATGGAACGTGCCTGGATGCTTGGCTTTGTTGGAAACCTTCTGAATTGCTCTATGGACCTCCAACTGCAACAGCTCCAAAGTGAGAGCAACAATGGCGTTCCTCCACTTACAGAAGTGATCCAGGTGCTTGGATCACCTCAAATGAACCTCCTTGAGATGTTAGAATGCTTACTTTCCAAAGATAAGCTCTGGTTTGAAGAAAACGATTCTTCTTGCCAAAGAACTTTGAAAAACAATAAGCATGAGAAGAGAAAGAGAAAGCAAGGAATATGGTTGCTTTGGTGTGTTTTTCTACTGAGGTATGCTCTCCTATTTATAGGCAAATGATTCAGTACTGATTGAGAGAGTGAGCTTGCTTAGTGAAGTGAATTTGGTTTCTTAGCCATGAAGGAATTTCAAAGAATATCCAAGTGTGATCATTGCATTTTCGAGCCAGCTCCCTATCCATTGATTCTATCTGATCTTAGGGAACATTTCAGATACAAAGTGAGCTCTAATTGGTTGGTGAGAAGATTCCTTGGGTGATTCATCAATTTGCCATAAATTCTCAAATGTAATCATTACATAATCACATGTTCTTGTTTTAGGAATCTTCCTCAATTATCATGGCATGGTGAAAATGAATGCATGGCATGTTTTCAGATGTGTTATGGGTCGTGTAGCATCCATAATTGAGGTCATATGCACAAAATTGCAAAGTTCCAAAATGATGCATAACCTATAATTTCACTTCATGAGGCCAACTTTGAACAAGCATAACTCCTAGCTCAAAATGAATTTGGAGAAGGTTGAACACAATTTGGAAAGCCCTAAACATCTACTTCAAATCATTAGTTTGGAGTTTCTTCAGAATCCTTTGACAAATTTGTGAAAAATGAGGCCAAAGTTGGAAGAAAACTAGGTTAAAACACTTAGAAAATTTTCTAAGTGTTTATGACCTAAAACTTCAAAATTTCCAAAACTCTTAAATGATTGATCTTTTGAAAAAAGTTCCATTGTAAGATGTTGTTTTATTTTGCAAGATCTACAACTTTCATGTTGGAAGTTTTTTGAGTTGTGTAGGTGAAATTTTGAGTTCCCATAATGCCCTCAAAAACCCTAATTCCCGACTTTTTGCTCCTTGAAGATTCTTCTTGAATTTCTTTGGTCAAATGACTTTAATATCCATATATTGATGATATTGATCCTTGAAAGTCATGGTTTGACCAAAAATCTTAAAAGTCAAAGGTGATCCCATACAGTTGACTTTTTCCAAATAAAGTGAGATTTTGGACTTTTGAATGTAGACTTTGAATTGAGGTGTGATGTCTAGTGGATCTGGTTATATGAGCTATTTGAAGATGATTGATGTCTTTGAATGATCCCCTGGGGCTTTTTGGGGTTTCCCAAAGGTGATCCCTGATTTTAGTCCTTGATGGGCTAAAAAAACCCTAGTCTGGTGACCTGAGTAAACCTGTACTCAGATGACTGGGTGTCTAATCAATCATAGGTGAATATAAAGGTGAAGCTTTTGAGTCCTATGATTGTGTTAGAGACCAATCCTTCTATTGATTGACCCTTTTCCTGAGTTTTCTTGTCTTTGAACATCCTTGATTAAATGCCAGATGAAGAAGTGACTGCTCTGGGTACTTGCTTTGACCTGATGAAAATCCTGAAGATATGTCATCTCAGGGGGGTCAAAATTTAGGGTATGACAAGAACGCAAATTGTTCGATTCTGAAAATGAGAAAGAAGAGGAAAAGATGCATTCTAGCCCTTGGAAAGAAGATGATAGAATGACAAATGATTTTGACTTTGACGGGGTATCATCTATAAACCTCAACTGCAATGTTGTGTCCGTACTCCCTCATGAGTTTAATCAGGAAACTGAAGTTGAAGACTGTGAAGAGGCTGACATCGAAGAGATGGCGAAACACAGACTTGTGTGTTACTATGTGCGGAACAATGGTGCAGTTGAAGAGCAGAATGCTTTCTTCGAGAGGCCTGATGAAGGTATGCGAAATCATTTGAAACCACTCTACATAAGGGCTAAGATTGAAAATGTTGGCATTAATAAAGTCCTGGTAGATGGAGGGGCAGCGGTGAACCTAATGCCCCAATACATGCTGAAAAGAATTGGTATGTTTGATATTGATATAAGGCCACATAACATGGTTTTGTCTAACTACGAAGGCAAAATAGGGAAAACTTTGGGAGTTGTCCAAGTAAATCTAACGGTGGGTTCAGTTACCAGGCCAACTATGTTTATGGTCATACCAGCGAAAGCAAATTATAACCTCTTGCTCGGAAGGGAATGGATCCATGGAGTTGCTGCTGTGCCTTCGACAATGCATCAAAGGTTAACCATTTGGAGAGAAGATGGCATAGTAGAGAATATTGAGGGGGATCAGAGTTATTACATGGCTGAAGTTAATCAAGTTAATAAAACTAACTTCGATAGGAACTTGGCAAACATAGGGCCTTGCCATGCTGCGGAAGATATATACACCCCGAATAAGAATGCATTGTATTACTTATCTTTGCACCCAAATGGATTCCAGGGGAATAGAGAAATAATGGACGGCCCAGAAGATACTGCACCAATAGAGCATTATCCAACAGTACGGCCGACAGACTGGGATGATGACGTTGATGATGTCTGAGTCTTCATTCTTCGAAAAGATTTTGGCTTATATAGCCGAGAACAAAAGAAAGACGGCTCTTGAAGCCGAATTCTCAAATATGGTGGTTAATGCAGTTCCAAGAAAGGAAGAAATGACAGATTCTGAGATACACATGATCCCTCAACCCCCTGAAGATTCAGTTCGAGTCGAAGAAATCTCAGGAGAAGATTCGAGTCAAAGGTTAGACGCAATCTACGACGAAGAACCCTTGGGATTCGAGAAGGACCCAATGGCATCAAACATAAAAATGTTAGCCCAAGATCCACTCGAGGAAGTAAATCTTGGAGACGAGGATCGAAAGAGGATGACATACGTCCGTGCGAAATTAGACCCAGCGTTGAAATCAAAAGTCATCAAATTGATAAAAGAAAACAAAGACTGTTTCGCTTGGGACTATGACGAGATGCCTGGTTTAGGGAGAGACCTGGTCGAACTAAAGTTACCAATAAAGGAAGGGAAGAAGCCCATTAAGCAGACTCCTATAAGGTTCGCGCCAGAGATTCATTCAAAGATTAAAGCAGAGGTCGAAAGGCTTCTACGTTGCAAGTTCATCCGAACCACAAGGTATGTTGAATGGATTGCCAATATTGTACCTGTTATAAAAAAGAATGGTTCGTTAAGAGTATGCATAGATTTTCGTGATCTGAATGCAGCGACTCCTAAGGATGAATATCCTATGCCTGTGGCAGAAATGCTAGTAGATTCAGCCGCAGGCTTTGAATACCTAAGTATGTTGGATGGATATTCTGAATATAATCATATTTTCATTGCAGGAGAAGATGTGTCTAAAACAGCTTTTCGTTGCCCAGGGGCAATAGGCACCTATGAGTGGGTTGTAACGCCTTTCGGTTTAAAGAATGCTGGGGCAACCTATCAAAGAGCACTGAACTCTATATTCCATGATTTTATAGAAACATTCATGCAAGTATACATAGATGACATCGTTGTGAAATCTGTTTCAGATTACGATCATCTTGATCATCTAAGCCAATCATTCAAAAGAATGAGAAAACATGGCTTAAAGATGAATCCCCTTAAATGTGCTTTCTTTGTGCAGGCTGGAGATTTCCTAGGCTTCGTAGTCCATAAAAAGGGAATAGAAATTAACCAGAATAAAACGAAGGCTATTATGGAAACTAAGCCTCCATCCACGAAGAGAGAATTGCAGTCTTTACTGGGGAAGATAAACTTCTTGAGAAGGTTTATATCTAATTTGAGTGGACGCACGCAAGCTTTCTCCCCTCTACTTCGACTCAAGCAAGGAAAGTTCGAATGGCGTGCTGAACATCAAGAAGCTTTTGATAAAATCAAGCAATACTTGATCCATCCACCAATCTTGTCTCCCCCAAATGGGAAGAAGCACATGCGCCTGTATATTTCGGCTTCAGATAATACAATAGGCAGCATGTTAGCGCAAGAAGATGAAAATGGCATCGAAAGAGCCATTTATTATTTAAGTAGAGTACTCAATGATGCAGAGACTAGGTATAGCACAATAGAAAAACTCTGCCTTTGTTTATATTTCTCTTGTATCAAACTTAAGTATTATATAAAGCCAGTTGATGTTTATGTTTCGTCTCATTGTGATGTTATTAAACATATGCTATCAAAGCCAATATTGCATAGTTGAATTAGCAAATGGGCTTTAGCCCTTACTGAGTACTCACTGATATTTCAACCTCTTAAGGCAATGAAAGGTCAGATTGTATCAGATTTCATTGTTGACCATGCAGTGGTTGAGAACCCTCAACAATATGTAGATTTGAAGCCTTGGAAGCTATACTTCGATGGTTCGACTCATAGAGAGGGAACTGGTGTTGGAATGCTGATAATTTCTTCTGATGGAATTCCAACAAAGCTCAAGTACAAGATTGAAGGTCCCTTATGCTCCAATAATGAAGCTGAATATGAAGCACTAATTGCTGGACTTGAAGCTTTGTTAGAATTGGGGGCAACCAGAGTCGAAATTAAAGGAGACTCCGAATTAGTGATTAAGCAACTGACGAAGGAATATAAATGCATCAAAGAAAACTTGATCATGTACTTTGTCATAGCAAATAGGTTGCTTAAAAAATTCGAATATGTGGAGTTAAGTCACGTCTCGAGGACCAAGAATCAAGAAGCCAATGATCTGGCACAGTTAGCCTCAGGGTATAGGGTATCAAAAGAGGAATTAGAGGAACTGATCGAAGTAAGAGGAAAAGCAATGGCTACCAAGCTTTCCCCAAGTGACTTGGAGAATTCACAATTAGGTTTCGCCAGCAAAGAAGAATTTGAAGTATTAAATATAGACTCTGTGGCAGACACAGATTGGAGGAGTCCAATTGTGAACTATCTAAAAGATCCTTCGACAGACACGGATAGAAAGGTGAAGTATAGAGCCTTGTCATATTTCCTGATGGGGAATGAATTGTTCAAGAAAACTCCTAAAGGAGTCTTGTTGAAATGTCTGGGTGAAGCAGAAGCATATTTGGCTCTCTCAAATGTACACAGTGGAGCGTGTGGTGCACATCAAGCGGGGCACAAAATGAAATGGCTTCTATTTCGATATGGAATGTATTGGCCTTCTATGTTAAAAGACTGCATAGAATTTGCAAAAGGGTGTCAAGAATGTCAAGAACATGCAGGTATTCAACACGCTCCAGCAAATGAGTTAAGTCCAACAATAAAACCATGGCCAAAGACTTAATTGGAGAAATTCACCCAAAATCCTCTAAGGGTCAAAGATACATACTAATAGGAATAGATTACTTCACAAAATGGGTCGAAGCGATACCACTGGCGAATGTGGACCAAAAGGCTGTGATTGAGTTTATTCAAAAACACATCATATACAGATTTGGAATCCCAGAAAGTATAACTACAAATGAAGGATCAGTGTTCACTGGGCGAAAGATGCAAGACTTCGCCCAAGAAATGGGTTTCAAGTTGCTTACTTCTACACCTTACTATGCTCAGGCAAATGGACAAGTCGAAGCAGCGAATAAGATAATAATTGGTCTCATAAAGAAACATGTGGGAAAAAAGCCTAAGAGTTGGCACAAAACCCTGGACCAAGCACTTTGGGCTTGTCGAACATCTCCAAAAGAAGCTACAAACACTACGCCTTTCCAACTGACATTTGGACATGACGCAGTACTCCCAGTTGAGATATATTTGCAGTCAGTTCGGATACAAAGACAGGCGGAAATTCCTCCTAACATGTATTGGGAGTTGATGATGAACGAATTAGTAGACTTGGACGAAGACAGACTTTGAGCGTTGGAAATGATAAAAAGACAAAAAGAAAGAGTGTCCAGAGCATACAACAAAAAGGTGAAAGGTAAAACGTTTATCAATAATGACTTAGTTTGGAAAGTTATTTTACCTATAGATCGAAAGAATCAAGCACTTGGTAAATGGTCCCCACACTGGGAGGGACCCTTTCGAATCTTGAAAGTATTTTCGAATAACGCTTACGAGATAGAAGAGTTAGCAGAAGATCGCAGGATCCTAAGAGTAAACGGGAAGTATCTGAAGAGATACAAACCAAGCATGCACGAAGTAAAGATTACAAAAACGTAGATATTTGAGGTATACTACGTAAGCCAAAATGGTTGAACTAACACCAAGATGGCTCTGTGTTCAAACAAACAGGCATGGCAAATAAAGTAAGAAGACAAAGAAACTTCAAAACATCTTCCATTAATATTAAGAGAGTACATTCATTACAGGAGGGTTGGTTTCCAAAACATTGAAGGTTACAAAAAACTAAAACAAATAAAAACCTAAACCAAACCACCTCCTAGTTGATCCTTTGGTCTAAGCCTTCTAGGGGCAACAGGGGCAGGCTCTCTGCCTCGAACATGTCCATGGATCCGGAGTTGCGCATCCTCCTTACTATTCCCTTTTTAAGGAATATGTAAGATAAGAGCCTTCCATATGGAAGACAGGTTACAACCCCTTGACGGGCAGCAGCCATAGAAACGGCTTCGACAAGCCCTTTGAAAATCATTAAGGGGAAGTTGATTTTCTTCCCACGAAGGGCACAGAGGATAAATTCTAAGTCCTCCACCATGATGCTGTTTTGATCATGGTTTCGTGGATGAAAGTTACCCACGAGCAGTTGATGCCAAACCCTGATGACTTTGGCGCTGTAAGGATCGTTGTCCATAAGAGTCTTCAACAGAAGATGAGTCGTCATGTTGAAGCTGTTGTCATCAAAGGTCTCACCAGAGTTGTTACATCTCATCAAGTTAGAGATGGTGGAAGGAGTGATTCTGATGTGGGCATTTCGAACCTTAGAAACTATAGTAGTTCTACCCTCCGGATCTATGCGTAGAGACGCAAACATCCAGAAATCTGCTAGCATGTTGGGATAAGCAGGTCCCTCTAGGATTTCATAATAGAAATCGAGTTCTTGATTGGCAAAAAGAGCACTGATGCTTATGAAGTTTTCATCAAACTCCTCTTCAGAGAGTTTGAACTCCTTTTTTATGCAAGCTCTAATGTTATTGTAGGTAAGAGGTTGCGCCATGTGGAGAAGAAAAAAGGTTGAAAAGGTTTTTCTTTTAAACTCTGTGTTTTGAGAAAACAGAGGAAGAGAAACAAAGTCTTGAGCAAAAGTTTGAAGCAAGAGTGAAGGAAGAAGTGTAATGTTAATCCTTTATATAGACCTGGGGCAATAAAGGAACGGTTCAATTTTAATGATTGATTAGACTGCGTTTGGTATTCCAAAGAGAAGTTATGGCTTCCGCCGTTTCCCGCCCTTGGAAGTTGAGATGTAATCATGAATAACTGGTGCACGCACGTCTCAAAGAGACGTTTTGAAGAAAGTGACATCATCACTTAATGATGGTTACGGCTAAGGGAGTGGAAACGTCAAGTCTAGGCTAAAAGGGGTGCGAAGGATAGTCAGGTCACGTGTTTACATTTATTAAAATTACTATGGAAATAAAAATATATTTTGGCAAGCTTTGAAGAATTGCTAGGATGTTACTCATGACCAATGCAAATAAAATGAGTGAGCAGATTAAAAGATAAAATGGCACGTACATAGATTCTTGGAGAAACTGATTACAAAACAAGGAAAAGATAAGTGCGCAGCACAAAAAGAAAGTACAAGGTTCGAAGCAACTAATTAAAATCCCTAGGAAAATTATCTTTTATCTTCGAATACTGAGTTTCCCACGAAGACATACAAAGATCAAGCAATGCCCGTTGTCTCTTTAATTCTTCAATTTCTGGCGCTAGCTTCTGTGCAGCCTCGAAGTGTTGGATCCCTGACTGCGCCACTTCAGTTAATTCTTGCTGATTGGTCTGCTGAATTGTTGCTTGATGAGACTTAGCCTCCTTTATCTTCTCTTCGAGCAGTTTAATTTACTGTTTCCAAGATTTGATATTCTTCTCGCATTCGTCATATGCTTCTTGATTCTTCAAACGTTTAAGCTTAGGGCGTCACCTCTCTTGGTTGCATCAATAACAGCTTTCCATGAAGAATTATGAGAAGCCATCTTCGCAGTAAGTTGTTCGTCAACATTTTGCTTTCAAATAATGTCAGACTGAAGTTGTTCGATTAGAGAACTCAGCAATACAATCACCTCTGAGACTTCTTTTGAGACCAGAAATAGATCCACCTTCTTCAAAAGTTGGTTCAAGCTATGACATTTGGTAGGATTCTTGTTAAGAGCTTCGACAAGGTTGGTTTCGAAGAACTTTTCCTTTATTTGATGAAGAAGGTCAGAAGTATCCTCTTTATCACCAGATTCTATCTGGACAGCTGAAGAAGTTTCGAGCTCAGAGGGCGAAATGTTATCAATATTCATCATGGCCTTGAGGAAGCTGAGAGGATCAGTCTGTTTGAGTTGCTCCAACTCTGAAGGGGTAGGCTTTGCTGGGGCAAGCGTCGAAGTAGTTTCAGGAGAACTATGGTCCCAAAGGGTGAAGTTTCGTGAGGGCCAGCTATGGCTAGTTTGGAAGTTTCCTCCATAGCATCTTGTTCAGATACAGTATCCTCACTGCCAGTTGGGTGTTCAGCTGCATTGTTACTACCTGAACATTGACGATCTGCTCCCATATTTTCGCTTTTGTGGGTAGGAGGAGAAGCATCAGTTGAATGGCTTTCTTCAACTGGCATAGAAGGAATAAAGGTCGCTAAGGGCTGAGCGTCTTCGACAACTGGTGAAAGCACGTGAGATTTGTCTGCATTGAGTAATTAGAACACATTATGATGGGAAGATTGCAAGAAATATGTTTGTCATAAGAAAGAACATGCACTTACCTTGGAGATTATCAAGGTCGATGGTAAGGTTGAAGGCTTTGAGGTCAGAAGTGGTTGTGCCAACATCATCCTACAACCATAAGGTAAAATGTTAACTTAATTGTTTAAGTTAAAATTTATAGAGATGATTATGTTGTGAAATCCAAATACCTTGGTTGGAATGTTATCTGGACTCGAGTTGTGGCTCTCTACAACAAGAACGTTACTACCACCTTTTAAAGGTGATTCTTCGGAAGGTACCTTATCAGCCGGTGAAGTAATCTTCGAAGAACCAGACCCCTTTTCTTTGCCTGAAGGAGTGACAGTCTTCTGTCTTTTCTTGTGTCCTTGCCTGGTGCGAGGAGGAGATTTGTCTTCATCGTCTGAAACAACTGTTTGAGAATCTTTTCGCTTCGAATGTACCGGAGGTTTCGAAGTCTGAAGAATATAAATTGAGCAAAGTAAGTATTATCCACAGAAATATACAAGTTGGAATATAAAATGCGTATGTACCGTGGGTTTCTTGTCGGTCGTGGTAGAATCACTCCTACTTGTCTTGTTGCTCTTCGAAACTCCAGAATCCTTTTGTACAGCGGCTTCTTTGATCTTTCTCTTTCGAGCAACGACCGTAGTTGAAACTGGAATCAGTATTTCAGCGAAAAAAGAAAAGTTAGTCGAAAGTTGTCTAAACCCAAACCTTCAGGTATTGGAGTCAAGACACGAACATGTTCAAGATCTATATGAAGATGTCCTTTGAAAGTATCCAGGGTATGCGTAGTCGGGACCACTCGTTCAGCCCGTTTTTTAGTGCTTTCCTGAAGAATTTTAAAAGCGTTCCCACACACGAACCAGTCTGGGAAAGGAGGGCTTAAAGCCACACCAAAATCAGCACTTGGCAGTGGAGGGAATTTTGGAGGATTAAGTTTGAAAGCCACTTCATAACGCAGTTCTGGTCGAACAGACGAGGGCAGTTTCAACTTATCCAGTTTAGCAGAAAATTTTTCGCGTAAAATGACTACAGCTTCACGAACGGTCCGGCTAAGATCATCAAGCCTGTAGATAGTCTCAAAGAATTTTTGAAAGGCTTGGATTTCTTTAATATGGGTCGAAGTACCTTTGTGAAAGTTTTCCTGCACATCAGCAAAAGCTTCCGTTAGTTCTCGAGTAAGGCTCTCAGCATCGAAGATTTGCATGGTGTAGTAATCTGTCCACCATTGTTGGAAATCTGGAGTAGAATAAAAGGCAGGTTCGAAAGGAACAGGAGAGAGATTGGTAACACCAGTGTATCTGGCGATTTTTGATTCACACTCATCTTCAGCTAGATACAAAGTATGTAGAAACATATGGTTCCTTTTCTCATACAGGCATTTGGGTTTTATTTGAACCAATCCAAATTGTCTCGATACCAGATTTGGTTGGTAGCAGAGAAGAACACATTGGCCTTTGGAGGGTCGAAGACGGTGATAGAATAGCCTTGGGGTAAGAAAAGCTTTCCAAATAATCACGGATTCAGTTTGTTGATCTGGGGACATTGCTGGAAACCTTCGAGTTAACCATTTGGGACCCACTGTCCTTTGTATGAATGGATCCATTGAAGGGCTAAATTGATAAAACTGAGCAAACATCATGACATATGCTAAAAAATGTTCATGAAGCTTCCCATTTTCTTCTTTAGGAGTTAGCAAAGCCAACCTGTTTTCTTCTACAGCTCGATTTTTGATGTTTGGATCTTCTTCGTTGACAGTACCTCGAAATGGGAGGTGAGCTTCGAAAGTAGCATTAAGCCACAGTTGCAGAAACCAAAAAGGACCAGCAAAGAGCAGAGATCCTGATTCATAACTTTTAATAAGGTCTGTTGCTTCACCTAGATTCTCATAGAGAAACCCTAGAATTAACTGGCTCAGGTTTAGTTGTGTCCCAGCATGTAGTTGATTGGCCATACAAAGATACCTCTTTGCTACCTGTATGGACCTAGAACAGAAAATGCACCTCGAGAGCCATAATGCTAAGAAAGCAATATGCTCTTCGTCCGAGACTACCTCATTATTCTCGTCATGATATTGTTGAATGAACGCAGTATAAGTAACTGTTGCTTCGCTAAAGTTAATGGTATCGGTATCCATGACATTGGGGTCAAAGGTCTCTCCGGTTGGTCGAAGCCCCGTGATAGCAGCCATGTCGAAAAGAGTGGGGTGACCATTCCACATGGAAGATGGAAAGTGTTATGGGAAGCATCGCAGAAATGAACTGATGCTACTAACATGGTTTGGTTGTATTCTAAACCTGTTTTGGATAATTGGATTAAGTCATAAATTCCCAGTTGTTTCCAGAAAGAAGCCTTTTGTTTTTCTACTCTTGCTAGCCAGGCGTAGTACAATTCAGGGTCTTTTGCTAAAGGAATTGACCTAAAAACTTTCACAAAATTGGTTACATAGTTTAACCTAATTTTTTCTTAAGCTGAAGGGTTTACAGTCGAAGTATCTTCTATACTATTAGGATCTGCTAAGATTGGACGACCATCTTCATCTATCCTATTCTTGCTAACTAGAGGCCTAGTTTTATAATAAGCAGGAAAGAATTTATTCAAAGAGGAGTTAGTTTCTCCTGGTAAAGGACCCATGAAGGCATGAGTTTTTCCAGAAAGTTCAAAGGGAATGATTACCTAAGAAACATAAATGGCTCGCACTTCTGCAGTATTTGGGTTTGGTATGTACTCTTGATCCCCCATCTGTGTAGATTTCTGAAGTTTCAAAGCGGGTTGAAGAACGTTTGAGGAAGACGCCATGAGTAAGTTTGATTTGGGAAATGGGTTTGAGTGTAACCTGAGATGTTCTTTGCTGTGGAAATAATAAGGAAATAGAGGTGAAAGTTATATGAGGGTAGGAGTTCAAGTATTTAAAGGTTTAATGGAAACCCTTTCAAATCTTTTGGGTAAAAGCCAAGAGACACGCGGCAGGCGTTGATTTAATCCAACGGCGGTCGAATAGTTATTAGCTTTACTCCTAGTATATAGGAGTAATGATCATGAAGTAAGACCAGAACGTGGGAATGTAAGTTATGAGTAGACATCTTTGAAAATGACAAGACGTTTTGGAAACAGAGTCATAAATGATTATGACGTCAATCAATAGTCTTGGAACTATAAAACGAAATCTTATTATAACAAGAAACGCCTATTTCTCTTGTTTTTCGAAACAGGCATTTATTGGGGGCAATTTCTTAGCTGAAGATTTCGTTTGGGAAGAATGTCCTTTGAAGGTCTGAAATTCGAAGGAGATGGTTACTGATGACCATCTTTGAAGATAGAAAATGGCTACTGATGGCCATGCTTCGAGAAAGATGTTTAAGTTGGAGCAAAGATAGTGAGCGCCGAAGCTAAATTCGAGAAGAATGGTCTTTGAGACTTAGACGTTTTTTGCGAAATATGCGAAGTACTGAAGCTTGGTGTGTTTTCGTGGCATTCTCGATTTTAAATTACGTTGCCACGCGTCGAAAGAGGATTCAGGCGGGATGATTTGAATTTCGAAGTAGTTTATGTAACTGCACAAAGACAGATGGCATCCCAGGGATTCTCGAAAGTAACGTGGCATCAGATTAGTGTAGGACCGTTAGGGTCAAATTTAGTATGAATAAGGGTCTTAGTATTAGGATTCCGTGTGTTCATTTTGTACAAATCACTCACATATTACTCAAGTATCAAGTGTTAAGAGAAAGAGTTCGCTGAGAAATGTACGTATGACACCAACACCATTTTAAATACATGTGTATTTTCCTTTATTCAAGTGTCTTTCGATATTACTGCGTTTCATTTACTTTCTGTCATTTACATTCCTGCACTCTTTATTTTCATGTCATTTATCTTCGAAGCATTTAACTTTTCTGCACTTTAAGATTCTTGCACTTTTACAGTTTTGTCTTATATTTTATCTTTAACTAACCTTTCACTGGTGTTATATCTACGTGTATAACAAGGTGATTGCTAATCTTTATTTCTTTGTTTAAGTATTTCTTATTTCGAGACACATCAATCATAGACATAATTCGAACTATCATGAATAACAACCTTTTTTACTATGTCCTAGGATCAATCTAGTCGATCTTGCGAGTAACCAAATCATATTTATTATAGTTTGGAAGACTAGCAGTTGTTTACCGGAAATCACCGTAAACAGTGGCGCTGATGTGGAATTCCACGTGCCTTAGCGACGGAAAAATCCATCACTTAAATATTTTCTGGGTTTAGATTAATGATCTTCATCTTCTTCCCCAATTTTGCCTGCACATTTTTAATAGTTCAAAACTGCAATATTTTCCAAGTACTAAATGTTCAATGCAGATTCAAACGGTCAAACCCCCTTCGGCATCATCCCAGATGAGAAAGATTCTGTTTTTCTGAAGGATTCATTGACACATCAGGTAAAGCAAGAGAGATTCAATGTCTCAATCTTCAGTTTCTTATCCCTGACACTCTCTCTTTCTCTTTTAACATCTTCTTCTTCAACATATCTCTTTGAAGAATCCTCTCTTGTTTCACTCAAACTCATAAAATCTCTCTCAACCCATTTCCCATCTTGGTTTGAATGCTCAGAAACCATAACGTCTTTACCCTTATGACTCATTCTATCAAACGAATTCAGAAAACTGTCACCGTGAAGCTCTTTATCAGCAAGACTCAATTTTTTATTTCTACACAGATAGCTTAGGGTTAGTTCTTGTATACTTGAGTTATTCTTAAAACCCATCAACACCAGAACCAAAACTACTCATCTCTAAACCCCTTTTTAGCATCTTTATTCCTCTAGGTTTGTATGTTTTCTTTAATTGATTATAATAAATTTAATATGCTATATGGGTTAATGGAAATACAAATTTTTTGAGTTTTAAAGTTAAAGAATATTGTGGGTTTGATGAATTTTTTGAGTAATTTTTTGGGTTGTTTCATGAGTGTGTTGGTTGGGTTGAAGAAAATAGAATTCATGGAAGATAAAATTTGGGGAAAAAAACCAACGAATACATAGGGAAGAAGAAGGTGTTCAAGATAAAATGCCAACTCAGATGCCATACGTGCCACGTGTGCAGACCCAAACGTCTGTTTGCAATAAATAGACGGAAAGGACCTATGTGCTCCATTTTTTAAACTAAAGGGATTGAATTGAACTTTTTAAAAGTTAAGGGACCATAATGGACCCCGAGACAAAATTAAAGGACGAAAAATGGTATTTTCCCAAAAAAAATCTACCAAAACTCTTTTGTCAAGTATTCTGGTACATTAAAAAAAATTAAAATTTAACTATCGAAACTATTTTGTCAATTGTTCCGGTAAACTAAAAATTCAATTTAAAAAAAATTAATAATAAATAAAAATGGTATAATTGGAATATTTTGATAATTATTGTGGTATAGGAATACTAGTACAATACAAAGTAAAATTTTCTACTCTCTATCATGATGGTCCACGATCTCAAAGCACAAGCCCTAGAACTTGGGTAAACTTTTGAGCATATGGGAACTAGTGTTATGGTTTCCAAGCATCAAGCATGATACCTTTAGGGTGTGTTTGAGAGTTTAGATGGAAAGGACTTTGAAAAAATGAATGATTAAGTGAAAAGAATCGGAGAATTTTGGTTGAGAGTTTAGAAATGAATTATTGATAACACCAAAAATCTCTTAATTTGGTAACTAAAAATTTATATTGAAGGAAGGTTTTGGAGAATTTTGATAGGCTTATATAAATTTTTTAGATATCTTTTATATTGTTTTATTATTCTGAAAATTAAAAATACAATACTGATAAAACTCCTTTATTATTCTATACAAAATCATTTTTTCAAAATATGTCAAAATTTTATATTCATTTTTGGAAGCCTTCCATTCTCCCCCCTTTCAAACTCGCGAAGAAAGGGGAATCGAGGATTTTAACAAACAATTTTTTAAAAGAAATATAGAAAAAAATTTAATTTTTTTAAAATTTATTTTTGTTTGGAATGATAAAATAATGTCATTATTAACATATTTTTTATTTTAAATATACTATAATAATCTAGATTATAATAGAACAATTTGTCTAAACCTTTCGAAACCCTCAAAACCCTTCTTCAACACAGTTTTTAGTTCTCTCAAATTAAGGAGATTTTAGTTTTTGAATAAAAATAAATCCCTCAAAACCTTCATCACATAAATCTTTCTATTTTCATTTAATCATTATCTTTTTTCAAATTCCTCATCTCCCTTACCTTTCAAACAAAATCTTAAGGGAAAATACCTCATGTGTGCTATTTTGAGACTTCGCACATATAACAATGACGACAACGGTAACAATAACAACAACAACATTAGTCGTACAATCATGGAGAAAGTTTTACATACCAAAAATATGATGAGAGAATCAAAGAAAAGTGTTGATTTAAGGTTTCAGTTTATTAGGTGGAAAAGATGAAGAGTGATATCTAAGTTTGCTACGTGGAGGAAAATGGTGTTTCTTTCCATTATGAGACATAATGGAAAGTGAATGAGATTTAACATTTTGATGAGTGAATAAAATATTGTTTAGAGTTTACATCTCGGTTTTAGAAAAAACCATGGTAAAAACTGAGTTCAATTTAATTAAATAAAATATTAATCAATATTTCATGTCGGTTTTCTTGAAAACCGGAGGATAAAATGATTTATAAAATAAGGATGTCATTTTAGTTCTAAATAAAGTATAAAATTGAAAGAGTTGAGAATCGAAGCTCAAACCCTGAATTACATTTTCTGTCGTTTTTCTACAAAATTGAAGGATAAGACTTTATTTTATTTTTAAAAAAAAATGACGTGTTTCAGATCATTTGATCTTGATTTTTCATTTGTTGAGGTGAAAGATTTATCATAAAATATATTATTTATATTAGTGAAATAATTTATATAAATTGAGTGATAATATCCATACCAACAAAATGCATTTTATTTGTGGTAACCCATGCCATAAAAACTTCATAATTAAGTCTATTTGACTCGAGATCAACCAATGGCAACCTCCTGAGAAATCTACATGCCACCCCCCCCCCCCTTTTCTTTTATTTCAATTTGCCCCTGGTGAGTTACAAGCAATTTTCGGTCGAAATATCTGGTAGACTCTACTTAATTCCCGGTATAGTTATATTGAAATTTTCGGTGAAACATACCGGAAATTTCAGTTATTATAAAATTGCCGGTATACCGTAAATTTCAAATTTCTGGGCAGTACCGAAAATTTCATTAAACTGAAATTTCCGGTATGTTTCAATGTTAGGTTTTTTCAATGGTTGAGATTTTGTCGACACTTTTGGAGGGTCCTGGTTGCACCGACACATATGTATGGTCTAGAATGCACCACCATTTGTATAAATAGGGGTGTTAGGGTTATTGGATAACATATCTCAACAAAATGCCTCTTTGTCATACCCTAATTTTTGACCCCCCTGAGATGACATATCTTCAGGATTTTCATCAGGTCAAAACAAGTACCCAGAGCAGTCATTTCTTCATCTGGCATTCAATCAAGGATGTTCAAAGACAAGAAAACTCAGGCAAAGGATCAATCAATAGAAGGATTAGTCTCTAACACAATCATAGGACTCAAAATCTTCATTTTTATATTCACCTATGATTGATTAGACACCCAGTCATCTGAGTACAGGTTTACTCAGGTTAGCAGACTAGGGTTTTTGAGCCTATCAAGGACTAAAATCAGGGATCACCTTTGGGAAACCCTAAAAAGCCCCAGGGGATCATTCAAAGGCATCAATCATCTTCAAATAGCTCATATGACAAGATCCACTAGACATCACACCTCAATTCAAAGCCTACAGTCATCATTTTCATCTGGTCGACAATTAGGGTTTTTGACCTAATTCACCAGGATAGTTGACTTTTAATCAGGGCATGGATCCAAAACTCAAGACATGATTCAAGAACCTATACTACCTCAATATAACCCATTTACATCACTCATTTGAGGAGAAAATCTTAATTCCACACAAAAGTCCAAAATCTCACTTTATTTGGAAAAAGTCAACTGTATGGGATCACCTTTGACTTTTAAGATTTTTGGTCAAACCATGACTTTCAAAGATCAATATCATCAATATATTGATATTAAAGTCATTTGACCAAAGAAATTCAAAAAGAATCATCAAGGAGCAAAAAGTCGAGAATTAGGGTTTTTGAGGGCATTGTGGGAACTCAAAATTTCACCTACACAACTCAAAAAACTTCCAACATGAAAGTTGTAGATATTGCAAAATAAAACAACATCTTACATAGGAACTTTTTTCAAAAGAGTAACCATTTAAGAGTTTTGGAATTTTGAAGCTTTAGGTTATAAAAACTTAGAAATTTTTCTAAGTGTTTTTAACCTAGTTTTCATCCAACTTTGGGCTCATTTTTCACAATTTTCCCAAATGATTCTGAAGAAACCATAAACTAATGATTTGAAGTAGATGTTTAGGGCTTTCCAAATTGTGCTCAACCTTCCCGAAATTCATTTTGAGCTAAGAGTTATGCTTGTTCAAAGTTGGCACCATGAAGTAAAATTATAGGTCATGCATCATTTTTGAACTTTGCAATTTTGTGCACATGACCTCACTTATGGATGCTACACGACCCATAACACATCTGAAAACATGCCATGCATTCATTTCCACCATGACATGAGAATTGAGGAAGATTCCCAAAACAAGAACATGTGATTATGTAATGATTACATTTGGGAATTTATGGCAAATTGATGAATCACCCAAGGAATCTTCTCACCAACCAATTAGAGCTCACTCTGCATCAGAAATGTTCCCTAAGATCATATAGGATCAATGGATGGGGGGCTGGCTCGAAATTGCAATGATCACTCTTGGATATTCCTTGAAATTTCTTCATGGCTAAGAAACCAAACTCACTTCACTAAGCAAGCTCACTATACACAATTGCTCTGAATCAATTGCCTATAAATAGAGGGCTCTTTCTCATTCAAAAAACACACCAAAGCAACCATATTCCTTGCTTTCTCTTTCTCTTCTCATGCTTATGGTTTTTCAAAGTTCTTTGGCAAGAAGAATCGTTTTCTTCAAACCAGAGCTTATCTTTGGAAAGTAAGCATTCTAACATCTCAATGGGGTTCATTTGAGGTGATCCAAGCACCTGGATCACTTCTGTAAGTGGAGGAACGCCATTGTTGCTCTCACTTTGGAGCTGTTGCAGTTGGAGGTCCATAGAGCAATTCAGAAGGTTTCCAACAAAGCCAAGCATCCAGACGTGTTCCTCGGGTGATAGTGAAGCTGTTCAGATGGCTGCAGCTCATCTGTAACTCAAGATTCATCACTCTCCATGTCCACTTGAAGCTCAAATCGAGGGAGGTCCATAGAACAATTCAGGAGAATTGAAGTTACAATAAGCATTCAGTTAGCATCACTGAGTCCCAAGGAAGCTTTTGGGATCATTCATACAAGCCCAGGTGCTCTCTATCATCCTCACGACCTCCATTTTTAGAGGTAAGTTTCTGAACTCCATCTCTTTAATTTAAGTACTCTTTGTGATAAAGCTCGATTCTATCTTGTTCAGCATCATCAGAGGATTGAAAACCCTCTATCATCATTCATTTATTCATCTTGTTTGTCATTTAATTTCAAATTTAGGGTTCATGTGTTCTTAGAGTTCTCTGAGAAATTAGGTAGCTATAGTTAATATAAATAAATGTTAGTTACATATCTGGATTCGTGAGGAAATTTAGAACAAGATTGATGTTTACATTATACCATTTAGTTGAGAAACCAGAGAGTTAGGAATTTGAAAATCTTTGAGCTCGAGGAAGAAGACGACTATGGCCATGGCGCGCAAAATTCAAATCTCTGGGCAAAGTTTATTTTATTTTTAATGATAGGCGTTTTCTAAACGAATGAATAACTTGCCCTAGTGGCCTCACATGCGCTCTTAGTCTCCTCATGCCTCAAGTCTGGGGTTCGAATCCCCCTCGCCCCAGACTTTTTGTTTCTTTTATTTTTCCATGATTTACCACTTGTTTGAAAATATAATGAACTGGATGTGTATCATAAACACCAAGCGCGCGTTGGCCCAGTGGTGTTATTTTAGGCTGGTGACTTAGAGGGCGTGTGTTCAAACCTTGGAGGAGACAAACCCAATTTTTTACCACTATTTTTCTTTGTTTTATTCACAAACTTCACACAATTATTTAACCTAACAAAAATATCCATTTTCACCTCATTTTTCACACACTTGTTATTTAATATATCTATTTTGTGAATAATTAAAAAAATCATAAAAATATTATTTATTTCATATATTTTTATTAGGTTTAAAATAGTATGTTTTAAGTGTTTTCTTAAATGCTTTGAAAATATATATATTCATTTTGTTTTAACCTAATTATTTTGTGAATAACTTTATGATAAAACCCTAAATTATTTAGGTCTTAATTAGGTATAGATTTCATCTTTGTCTTAATTAAGTTGACTTTTGTCAATATTCAAAACTGTTTTCAGTCTCCGATTAAACAGATGATTAAGGTTTTCAAACAACAAAACCTTATATCATTTCAGATCATTTTTAACTGTTTTCATAAACAGTAAATCTTTTTTTATATGGGCCTCTAATAGAGTGTAAGTCCCAACACCTTCTTTCTTTTCATAGTTTGTTTTTCAAAATTATATTTACAAAATCTTCTTTCTGTTTTCAAAACATTCTTCTGGTATTTGAAGGGCATTATTCCCGGTGAAACTCTTCAGATACCTATGTGACCTTTGTCCATCTTCACTTCTTCGGTTTTCAAAAAACCATTAACTGTTTATCATATATATTCAACTGTTATCCATCAATTGCTGGTAAGGCTTTGTACATACTTCTTCAAAGGCCTCCACTCCATCCAGGTTAGGCTTTACAAGCTTTCAATTTACAGTCTTTATTTAAATTACTGTCAAATATAGAACTGTTCATATATTTGTGTAGAACTGCGTCTGAGTGTAAACCTTAGTGTCGCGGGCGAAAAATCGTTGTCTTTTTTCGGGATGAGACACCTGATGCCTTCTTTGGGCTCGAGTGCTCAAAAAAAATGATTTTTCTTTTGTACCGACCAAACTTTTTATTGTTTCCAAAAGAGGAAAAGGAAAAAAGCTGCAATAACCTTAAAAGTGGGGAGAGATCTTGGGTAAGAGGGTTGGTTATACGAAGGGAAGGTATTAGCACCCAACGTATCTATAGTACTCTATAGGTTTCTTTGTTTGGTTTATTCCATTCTTGTTATGGTGGAGGTTCTTATGAGAAAGAGGTGGGACCTAAGGTGTTTGTTTGATTATGCTCGCAAAGATCATCGCGATCCTCTGCATACATATCCCCTAGAGGGAATCAGAGCATCTGTAGCTCGGGGTCTACGGGTGCTAAGGTTTGAATGGTTTTAGAGAGAAGTTTTGCTCGCCAAGGATACGACCTTGTGCCTACGTATTCTCAAAGGGATGTTGAGAAAGTCAGAGCAATCGTAGTTCCCACTTATGCTAGTGGAAGCAAAGGAAAAGAGACAAATGTCATCTCAATGTTCGATGTATCTAATCTATATCATCACATACATCTGTTTGTTTTTTGTTTGAAAATCTTTTCATTATAAGCCCTGGGCCATGCCACTTATGGCGCTTAGAATGATAAAGATGTTTTTGTTTGTTTAACCAGCCTTGTGGCAAAAACTTTCAATGAAGTCAGCCTTGTGACAAAAAGTTTTGATTAATCAGCCAGCCTTGTGGCAAAAGTTTCAATGAAGTCAGCCTTGTGACAAAAACTTTGATTAATCATCCAGTACGGTGGTAAAACAGTTTGATTGATTAATTGTTTGATTGTTTGATTGTTTGTGATGATATAGATGAGATACTCCTATCATAGAGATGAAAAATGTCTAATCTCCTAGGGTATTTGTTTTGGATATTGGGGATGCTTATAAGAAGCCCGTGGGTCCTTGTACGAAGCCCAAGAGGAGGCTATCCGAGGGTCCTTGCATTGTAAGCCCAAGAGGAGGCTATGGGAGGGACAATCCAGGGTCCTTGCATTGTAAGCCCAAGAGGAGGCTATGGGAGGGTCACTCGTTTGTACAAAGCCCAAGGGGAGGCATGGTATAGTTGGTTTGAGCTCTTAGAGCGATTTCACCGGGAAACCATAATCTATGTCCTAACCTAAACTAGTGGAGATTCTTTGCACGAAGCCCAATAGGAGGCTATGGGGAACCTAGTGTTGTACTAAGTTGAATAAGTATATATAACACAATCACAAATATGAACAAGTACGAACAAATATGAACAAGTACATGAACAGATATGAACAGTTATACATATATGACAAAGTGTGTGTATATAATGGAGTTTATGAAGGAAATATACCTGTAAGCATGATCCATTTGTATACACAGGGCTCGGGACTTATACTCGAGGAGAGGTCCACTTGAGTTTATTCAAAGCTATGTAAACAGGTATTTACAAAGGGCTTGGGACTTATACCTACATGGAGGCCCATGATATTTTTTGGGAAGATTTAAAGAAACCTTCATTTTTGTTTTTGTTATTCAAAGTTAAAAACAAATTGATTGAGATATGTACAAAAGGGTGTGTGTACAATGAAATACCTAATTTCATGTACTGGAATGGGTATGTACAAAAGGGGCTTGGGACTTATACCTACATGGAGGCCCGTGGTATATTTGAAAAGTTTTGAAGTTTTGTTGTTTTGAAAATGATTTGAAAATTGTTTTGAAAAGATTTTGTTTTGAAGAAGTTTTATTGTTTTGAAAACTGTACAAAAAGAAAAGAAATGGGACTTACACTCTCTAATATTCGAGAGGCCCCACTTCGTTTTGAAAATCAATTGATCAATTACAAAGATTTAATCAAAAGTTTTCTTTTGAAATCAAAAAAAGAAATGTTTTATCGTTTTTTGAAAAGAATCGTGATCGCTTGTTTAAAACAGTTTGAATTTTGAAAGAAGTTAATTTAATCAAGATGAGCAAAAAGATTATACTTAATTAACACTTAGATGTTTAGGGTTTGCTCAAAAAAATATTTACAAGTGATTAAGTTTGAAAATCAAATGAAAAACAATATTTTAAAGTATTAAAAAACACTTAAAACATGTCATTTTAAACCTATTTAAAAATGTATTAAATAAATCTTTTTTGATGATTTTTTTTGGTATTCATAAAATATGTATATTAAACAAAGAGTATGCAAAAAATGAAGTGAAAATAATGAATTTTGATTGGTTAAATTAATTGGTGAAGTTGTTAAAGAAAATGAAAGAAAATAGTGTCAAAAAAAATGTTTTGGTCCTGCCAAGGTTTGAACCCACACCCTCTCTCTCACAACTCAAAACACTTGCCAACTGAGCTGCGCGCGCAACTTGTTATTCACACGCTTCCATTTAATTATATTTGAAAACAAACATTTGAATTTTTCAAACCAAAAACGCGCCAAGAACACACCTTCAACTGATTTTTGAAAATCTTTGAAACTGGATTGTTTTGATCAAGTAGATAGTCTATCTTGCTCGGTTTTGGACGAGGAACACAATGGTATCATTTAATTGCATTTATTTTTACTCTAAGATCATTGGTTTTCTGATGAACACGAAGAACCCTAATCTTATGATTCAATCTGAAATTGTGTATAATTGATGAATTGTGAAATTGATTGAGGGCTATTGATCAGTGATAGTGCAGAAACAAGATAGCAACTCAATTTTTCATTTATGATGCATGTATGTATGAGTTTGAAGTTCATAGCACTTACCTTCAAAAACGGCCAAGCTGGGATTCGAATTCTGCAATAGAGGTGTTACAGAAGTTGTTTGATGATCTGGATAGCTTCAATGGACCATATGGAAGGTGTCTGGATGCTTGGAGTGGATTGAAAACATCTGGATCAGTTGGTGGAACCCGATCTGCAGTTGCTTCAAGTATGAATCGAGCTTGGTGATTCTGAAGTTTTTGATTGATGATGAGTGTTGGGATAGTTCATATGTGATATATATGAGGTGTTGGAAGTGTTAGTTTGGACAGATATAGCTTGGTATGGATTTTGGCATGATAAGGTTCAATATATGCAAATATGGAAGTGAGGTAGTGATTTTGAGTTTTGAGGTGTTTTTGGGTGTATGAGTGATTCAAACACATCCCATATGGTGTTTATGGTTTGCTAGAATCATCACTTTGGCCATAGCTTCAAGGATTTGGAGGTTGACATTTCTACCTCTTTGAAACTTAAGAAACTTGCATTCTAAGAAAGAAGAGAGAAAACCTATAATTGTGAGGTTTTGGTGTGATTTGAAGAGTGATTTGCACCTCTATTTATAGGCCAAGAGTTCTGAACTCAGACCTTTGCAAGTTGATTAAGAATTGGTGATTTGGCTTAAGAGATAAAAAGGAATCTTTTACATTTAATGCAAAATGGTTAAAGTGACCAAACCATGGTTAAAACTCAAGCTTCTTATCCTCTTCCATTCTGATCTCAAATCAGAAAAATATCTCCAATTATTGCCTCTATGCATCATTATTTGGATCATTTGGCAAATTGGCTCATAACTTAGTGAAAATGGCATGAAATTTCAAGTGAAAAGTTCACTAATGTCAAAATTCAAAACCATAGCTACACTTCAAATTTTTTCATGCTCTTGGACATTTTGGAAAGCTCATATTACACACTTCAAAACCCTAGTTGAAAGTTTCTTCAAGGTCTTTAAGGAAGTGGGTGAAAAAGATCCATGAACTTTGAGAAAAATGAAGTTTTAAGTGAAGTTTTCAAAAGATACTAACTTTGAAGCTCCATATCTCTTAAATGGTTGATCTTTTGGAAAAAAATTATATGTGACAAAGTTGTTCATTGGATCAAAATCTACAACTTTCATGTTGGAAGTTTTTTTCAGTTTGTAGGTGAAATTTTGAGAAATTCCCTTCCAAAGTTTGGAAAAAACCATGAAAAACACTTAGAAATTTTTCTAAGTATGAAAAGTCAAACTTTTGACTTTTTGATTCTTGATTGATTTTCTTGATTTTTCTTGATCAAATGACTTCTCATATCATATATTGATGATTTAAAACTTCAAAAGTCATGGTTGACCAAAATTCCCCAAAAGTCAATGGTGATCTTGTACAGTTGACTTTTTCAGACGAATCGCGTTTCTGGAGATTTCAAATGAAACAGGCTATCCTCATCAAATGAATGGTATGAATGGATCATATTGAGGTATTGGAGGATATTGAATCATAGTTTGAGTTGTGACTCCATGTCCTGATTAAAAAGGCAGTTGTTCAGTGAATTAGGTCAAAAACCCTAATTGTCGACCAGATGAAATTGATGACTGTAGATCTTGAATTGAGACATAATTTCCATTGTATATTGTCATAGGGATTATTTGAAGATGATTGAAACCTTTGATTGACTTCCTGGGGATTTTTAGGGTTTCCCAAATGTGATCCCTGATTTTAGTCCCTGATAGTTCAAAACCTTAATCTGATGATTTGAACTTTCACTGTTGATCAATCCTTGTGTAGGAGATGTTCTGAGCCAATGGATTAGGTCAAAATGATGCACTTGGGGTCTTGAGGTCATGTCCCAAGTCATTAGGTCAAATCCTGAGCAGAAGTCAAAAGTATGCTGTCTTCAGGCAAAACCCTAATCTGGTTGATTCAAAGTCTTTGAGCTTGTTGAAATGAATCTTTGAGGACCAAATGTTGATTATTGATGAAGATGATTCATTTGAGATGAAGGGAGAACAAAACCCTAATTTATTGTTACTTGTACTGATGAGTGATTTCCTGATTAAATCCTGCTGAGTCACAAGTAGCAAACACAAACTATGCAATTTGTTAGAGATGCAAATGATGCATATGCAATGATATGAGGTGGTATCTTAGGTCAAAAATTGGGGTATGACAGATTCCCCTATTTAAGTTTCTTCAACCAGAGACATGAAGATTGAAAATCTTCGTTTTGATAGGGTGGAAGAGACTTAAATATCAGAAGACGCAAATTTTGGACCTAAGATACCAAAATTGCGAATGATGCAAGGATATCTTTACCGAGGGAATATCAAAACTGACTCCGCTGGGGAAAAGAGGTTTGGAAGGATGTCTCAATCCGTTTTAGGAAGAGAATCCGTTTTGTCTTTTTCGGGAAAGCAAGTGTATGCTTCACCGGGGAATGATAGCCTTGTAAGAAAAGCTTATCTATCGACATTACCGACTATCTGCACAGGGATAGACTTGTTAATAATGCGAAGGTGAAAGGTATGAAACTATATTACCGACTATCAGCATTGTGATAGACTTGACAAGGTAGAAAATAGTTTCAAAGGTTTGGTTAATATTACCGACTATCAGCCTTGTGATAGACATGTTAAATAATATAACCAGAACAAAAGGTTTCCGACTACCAGCCTCGTGATAGTGGTTCTGAAGACATGATCAATTATCAACCGAGTGATAAAATGATTCTGGAGACTTTGCTAGGGAAATTACTGATTATTCAGCCTTGTGAACAGTAATAAGGACCTGATTGTCAAATGGTCTTCATGATTGATTTCCTTGAGAGGAAAAAGCTTTTGAAAGAGACATAAGCTGCTCGGATGATGAGGCTATTGCTTATTGTCTATTTTTCACGACTCTGTTTGAGAAATCGGAATTTGAATCTTTGGTAAAGACAAGGTTCTAACCAAGAATGAATTGGAAAGAAACAGTCAAACAAGACTTTGTTCCCATGAGGAATGAACTCAAATGGGGATTTTCTCCTTTGTTTTGAGAGGAGAAAACTAAAGCAACCTTCTTCCACGAGGAATGATCTCAGTGGGGAACTGGAGAAAGAAGATGTTCTTTCTGCTTATGGGTGACAACCTACTTGGAGAGATGACACGCCCATACCTGTTTCTTTTTCTTCTTTTTTTTTTTTTTTTGAGGATAGATATATCCTAAACAAGTAATTTTAGGCAGACATTTGAAAAATGCAATGATGCATAAATGATGCAAATATGTATGAATGATGAATGTCATGAATGTAGCATGCATACTGACAATACTGACAGACAGAGGAGTATATACTGGAGAAGGACCGACGTCGCAATACAACCAGATACTTGGTAAATGTTCTTCAACACGGTGTAGATAACACAGGTGATGAATGATGCTGTGTGCTTTAAACCTCTCTGGGGAAGATAAGCATCTTTTCTTATTGAGATGGAAGAACTTCTTCACTGGCGATGGAAAATCTTCGACACTGGGGATAGAAGACCTTCTTCACTGGGGATAGAAGAGCTTTTCCTATCATAATCCTTGAATCGTCCTATGGAGATAGCTGTTGATGTTCCTTCTGTTGTTCACAACTCAAAGGAAAGTTTCGCTTTTATTTTGAAAAAAGAAAAATGAGGTAAATTCATTTAAAACTTATTTTTCTTTTTGTTTCAAAAGTGAATAACACAATTAAAGCGTCATTTTGCAAGCTGAAAGAAATTAGAAATTGCAAACAAATGGGCACAAGGCTCAAATTTATTTAATAGGATGGCAATCAGCTAAAGGCGTGATTCCATAGAGTATTTACAAAAGTTGGAAATGGTAATTATGCGGAAAAGGCTACATTGAAAGCAATAACCACTATTCCCCCCAACAACTTTGAGTTCCAACTGTGCTTGTTGCTTCAGATTGGCAATGATTTGTTTGAAGATCCTTTGATGAAGTACAGACTCCTCAGGTGACGAAGTACAGACTGATGCAGTTACTTTGTCATAAATCCCTAATTTTTGCCTAGATTGCCCTTTCAGGTTTTCAATCTACCAGGATGATTTTTTCTGTTTATTGTCTCTAATTTTTGCCTGGACCGCCCTTTCGGGTTTTCAGTCCACCGAGACGCTCATTTTTGCCTAAGTCGCCCTTTGCGGGTTTTCAACTTACCGAGCTGTTCTTTTGCATTTTTTTAGACAAAGTATTTCTTGACTGCATCAGCATTCACAGGATATGGGAGTTCGTCACCATCCATGGTTGCAAGAGTCATGGCGCCGCCAGAAAATGTTCCTTTGACAACATACGGGCCTTCGTAATTAGGAGACCATTTGCCCCTAGAATCTGGTTGAAAAGACAAGATCTTTTTAAGCACGAGGTCGCCTTCTCGAAATTCACGAGGTCGAACCTTTTTGTTGAAGGCTTGTTTCATCCTTGCTTGGTATAACTGTCCATGGCATAGAGCAGTCATACGTTTTTCTTCGATTAAGTTCAACTGATCGCATCTGCTTTGACACCATTCAGCCTCTGATAACTTAGTTTCCATGAGGACTCTCATTGATGGGATTTCAACTTCTACGGGGAGCACAGCTTCCATGCCGTATACTAGAGAAAAAGGAGTTGCCCCTGTTGAAGTACGCACTGAAGTACGGTACCCATGTAAAGCAAATGGCAGCATTTCATGCCAGTCTTTGTAAGTGACGACCATTTTCTGGACGATCTTCTTAATGTTCTTGTTGGCAGCTTCGACGGCGCCGTTCATTTTTGGTCTGTAAGGAGAAGAGTTATGATGCTCAATCTTGAATTCCTCACACAATTCTTTCATCATTTTGTTGTTCAAGTTTGAACCATTATCAGTAATGATCTTGCTGGGAATACCATATCGGCAAATGATGTTATTCTTGATAAACCTCACAACCACTTGTCTTGTAACATTGGCGTAAGATGCTGCTTCGACCCATTTGGTGAAGTAATCAATTGCTACCAAGATGAAACGATGACCGTTTGAAGCTTTTGGTTCGATCATTCCAATCATGTCGATACCCCACATGGAAAAAGGCCACGGAGATGATAGAACGTTGAGTAGAGTCGGTGGCACATGGATCTTATCTGCGTAGATCTGGCACTTGTGACATCTCTTCACGTGTTTACAACAATCAGATTCCATTGTCAACCAATAGTATCCTGCTCTTAAGATCTTTTTGGACATTGCATGCCCATTTGAATGAGTTCCAAAGGACCCTTCATGCACTTCATGCATTAACATGTCTGCTTCGTGTCTATCCACGCATCTGAGCAAAACCATGTCGAAGTTTCTTTTGTATAGCACATCTCCGTTCAGGAAGAAACTGCCAGAGAGCCTCCTTAGAGTTTTCTTATCTTTGTTTGATGCCCCAAGCGGGTACTCTTGAGTTTGAAGGAAGCGTTTGATGTCGTGGAACCACGGTTTATCATCGATGACTGCTTCAGTTGCAAACACACAGGCGGGCCTTTCAAGGCGTGTAATTCTGACTGTAGGCATATCATTCCAATGATTGACTTTGAACATGGAAGATAGAGTAGCCAAGGCGTCTTCCATTCGATTCTGATCTCGAGGTATATGATGCAGTTCAACCTTGTTGAAGAAAGTCAATAGACGTCTTGCATAATCTCTGTAAGGAATCAAGCCAGGGTGGTAAGTTTCCCACTTGTCTTTGATTTGGTTGATCACGAGGGCTGAATCTCCATATATGTCGAGGATCTTGATCCTTAAGTCAATGGCTTCTTCGAGACCCATGATACAAGCTTCGTATTCTGCGATGTTGTTGGTACAATCAAATAGCAATCTGGCGGAGAATGGGATATGAGTACCCTTGGGAGTGATGATGATTGCCCCAATTCCATTGCCAAAAGCGTTAATTGCTCCATCGAAAATTAGGCCCCATCTTGATCCAGGATCAGGACCTTCTTCAGGTAACGGTTCGTCACAATCTTTCATTTTCAAGTACAAGACATCTTCATCAGGAAAGTCAAACTTGAGAGATTGATATTCATTAATTGGTTGATGCGCCAAGTGATCGGCGAGAATGCTTCCTTTGACCGCTTTTTGAGCACGGTACTCAATGTCATATTCAGATAACAGCATTTGCCATCGGGCAATCCTTCCTGTTAATGCAGGCTTTTCAAAGACATACTTGATCGGATCCATTTTGGAGATTAACCAAGTAGTATTGTTGATCATGTACTGGCGGAGACGTTTTGAAGCCCAAGCCAAAGCACAACATGTTTTTTCGAGCATGGAGTAACGAGACTCACAGTCTGTGAATTTCTTACTCAAGTAATAGATGGCATGCTCCTTCTTACCGGTTTCATCTTGTTGTCCAAGCATATAACCCATGGATTCTTCCAACACAGTAAGGTACATGATTAATGGTCTTCCTTCAACTGGAGGAATCAATATTGGTGGTTCTAACAGTTATTCCTTGATACTGTCGAACGCTTTCTGGCAATCTTCAGTCCATACAACCCCTTGATCTTTGCGGAGAAGCTTGAAAATTGGCCCACAAGTAGCAGTCATTTGAGAGATAAATCTGGAGATATAGTTCAATCGTCCGAGAAATCCTCTTACTTGCTTTTCAGTCTTTGGTGCAGGCATTTCTTGAATAGCTCTGACTTTGTCGGGATCTACTTCAATACCTCTTTGGCTGACAATGAAACCTAAGAGTTTTCCAGATCTAACCCCAAAAGTACATTTGTTAGGATTCAAGTGAAGCTGATATTTCCTTAGTCGTTGAAACAATTTCAAAAGGTATTCAATATGTTCTTCTTCTGTGCTGGACTTGGCTATCATGTCGTCCACATAAACTTCAATTTCTTTATGCATCATGTCATGAAAGAGAGTAGTCATTGCCCTTTGGTAAGTTGCGCCTGCATTCTTTAATCCAAACGGCATCACTTTGTAGCAAAAAGTACCCCATGGGGTGATGAAAGATGTCTTCTCCATGTCTTCAGGAGCCATCTTGATCTGATTATAATCGGAGAACCCGTCCATGAAGGAAAAGACGTTGAACTTAGCGGTGTTATCGACCAGCATGTCGATATGCGGTAATGGAAAGTCATCTTTTGGACTGGCCTTGTTCAAGTCACGGTAGTCAACACACATTCTGACTTTGCCATCCTTCTTCGGAACTGGCACTATGTTGGCCAACCATTGAGGATACTCTGAGGTGACAAGAAAACCTGCGTCGAGCTGTTTTTGAACTTCCACTTTGATCTTGTTAGCCATATCAGGGTGAGTCCTTCGCAATTTCTGCTTAACTGGCGGACATTCTGGCTTCAATGGCAAGTAATGCTGAACAATATTGGTATCCAACCCAGGCATGTCTTGGTAAGACCAGGCAAACACGTCAACATATTCTTTGAGAAGGTCTGTCAACTTACTCTTGATATCAGCATCAAGCAGCGATCCAATGGTCACTTCTTTTTTGTCTTCTTCAAAATCCAAGTTGATTTTCTCTAAAGGCTCTTTGTGAGGCAGAATGGCTCTTTCCTCGTGCTTAAGTAATCGAGAGATCTCGTCCGGGATCTCCTCTTCTTCCTCTTCTTCGGCTTCGAACACAGGAAACTCAAAGTTGGGAGAGGGCATAGGGTTATTGCATTCAATGGGTTTATCAATAGTAAATCTGCACATGTGATTTATATTTATTTCATAAAATTTATGAATGCAGGAGTGTATGCAGATTTTTTTTGAGAAAGTTTTTTTTTTTATTTTTTTATTTTGGTTTTTTAGGATTACCATTTCCAGAAAAAAGCAAAAATAAAACATATAATGTAGGGAATTCAAAATGACACTTTATTTATGATTCATTTTTGAAACAAAGCCCTAAACACAAACTCATTTGTCTTGGGCAGGACAAAGAGGGAAACTTTTAAAACAAAGCCCTATACACAAAGTTATTTGGGCGGAACATTTAAAAGCAAAGCTCTATAAAACATCTCTCTGCTTTGGGCAAGGCAGGAGGTCAAAATAACAGCGAGGTGATTACTTTGAGCGGCGAACAACATTCGGAACGTCGACAGCTTTCCAGTAGCAACGAACTCCTCTGTGTATTATGTATTCAGGAAAATTCTCCTCAGAATTATCTTCAGTATTGACATTGACCGCTGGTCGAGCAGGATTTGAAGGTCCTGGTTTGTCAACCTTGTTCTTTGTAGAATTGAAACGGTCTTCTTCTACTTCTTGAAGAGCATAAGACGAGTCACAATCTTCAGAATTTTCAGGGTGTTCTTCCCAGTCTTCAGGATGAAGAGACTCATTGTCAGCGACACTTTCCGAGTCAGTTGCGGGACCATCTTCCCCTTCGTCTTCAAAAATGGCATTTATGTGATAGTAACCATCTTCAGGATTATGAACCTTGGCAGGTGCGTTGAAGCTGAAATCTTCAGTAATTTCAGGTTGCTGAGAAAATTGACAGGACTGATAAGCCTCTTCTGGTTGACTGTTATATTCAAAGGGATCTCCCCATCCAGTTGGTTGGATATCTTCAATCGCAATCTTTGAACTTTCAGGTGCAGTGTATTTCACCATATAATCAAATTTTCCACTTGGTTGTCCCAAGGTGTCCCAAACCTCTGCAAGAATAGGCGGAATTTCTTTAGCACTTGTTTTCTCTGAAGGAGGATATGGTTCTTCCTGAGATATGTATCCCGAGTCATTGAGATAACATTTCCATTCTTCTTCAGGATCAGGTAGACCTTCTTCAATGCATTCTTTGATAAGGACATTAACCTCTTGAGGAATTGGGTTAAGGAATCCTCCACTGATGAACGTTTCTTTGATCGGTCGAAGGGTTTCATCCTTCTTGGTGCAGTTTGAGAATGTTGGTGAACATCCGAGTCCTGCTCTAGTTTCATTCTTGGTCGGGATCACAACTTGCCCCCAGCCAGTGGTAGTTCCATCTTTCACTACTTTTACTGCCTCTTTGTAAGAAGAGATTGACGCTTTCTTTTTGGAAGATTCGTCTTCTAAAGAGAGACCTTGGAACGGAGTTCCTTCCACATCATCAGCACCGATGAAAGAGAAATTGGATAAATGGCTCACCATCAAGGCTTGTTCTCCACTTATTGTTACCAATTTTCCATTTGTTACAAACTTTAACTTTTGATGGAGCGCAGAAGTTACTGCCCCTGCTTCATGGATCCATGGTCGTCCTAACAGACAGCTATAAGCAGCTTGAATGTCCATGACCTGGAAGGTGATTTGAAATGTATGTGGACCAATTGTCATGGGAAGGTTGACTTCGCCAATAACCGATTTTCGCGATCCATCAAATGCTTTGACTACTACACCACTGAATTTCATAGGCATTCCTTGGTAAGACAAGCGAGCGAGAGTCGTCTTTGGCATAACATTCAAGGAAGATCCGGTGTCTACCAGTACATTAGACAAAGAGTCCGACTGACAGTTCATAGAAATGTGCAAAGCAAGATTGTGATTTTTACCCTCCTCGGGGAGTTCTTCATCACAGAAGCTTAAATTGTTGCAAGCCGTTATGTTAGCTATTATCCCATCAAAGTGATCAACAGTCACATCATGATCCACAAAAGCTTGATCTAAGACCTTCATCAGGGCTTCCCTGTGGGCTTCTGAGTTTAAAAGCAATGAAAGTATTGAGATCTTTGAAGGAGTCTGCATAAGCTGATCCACAATCTTGTATTCACTTATTTGGATAAGCTTCAAAATTTCATCAAAATCAGGATTGACATTGGTTCCACTGGATTGGCCAACATCAGTGTTTGTATTACTGACAGGAGTTTCCACAGGATTCCCCACTGGTGTATTGAAAGGATTTTGTCCGGTTGCAGGAGCAATAGGTTGCTTTGAAGGTAGTGGAGTATACACACGTCCACTTCTTGTTACTCGACTCACATCAGCGATGTTTACGACAGATGAAAGAGTAGGTAAAGGAACTTCTTGTCCATTCTTTATCATTGTAGCATTATAGTTGTATGGAACTGCCTTATCAGAGTCATAAGGAACAGGTCCAGGTAGACAGATGATCAAAGGAGCAACAGGAACCTTTGGCTTGTTGTAAGTAACTTCTATGCGCTCAGGCATGTTGAAATGAGGAACGATGACGTTAACTTTAGGCATTTCCGAGTTGATATTTGAGACTAAAAGCTCATGCGGATAACATCCTATCATGTTAACTTCATTTTCATCCCTATTTCTGTAGATCTGAATAGTACCATTATCCAGCAAAACTTGGAGATCTCTTCTCACAATCGAACATCCGTGAGGATCTACACAACATATGCTACAGGAACCGTAGTGATGCTGGCGAAAACTCGGCCCTCGACAGAGAGTGGCGTGCATTTGTACCAAATCGGCTCTTGAGTAATTGATATTATAGACTCGGTACGGACCAGGACATCCATACACCAAGTTTACAACATGCCCTCCATGATTGGGCAGTGGATTTGCTTGCACATTTGGATTCAAATTTCTGAATGAGAGGAGATTAGATCTAACCAACCTCTGAACTTCATATTTCAAGGCTATGCAATGCTCAAGATCATGGCCAGGTGCTCCTTGATGATAAGGGCATGATACCTCAGCTTTGTACCACCATGGGAGTTTCTCAGGTACTGGTGGTGGTGCTCTAGTTTGAACGAGACATTTTTCAACCAACGCAGGGTACAATTCTGTGTAGGTCATTGGAATCGGATCGAACTGTGGAGCTCTTTGCACACGATTCTGATTATTGTTGAACTGTTGAGCCTGTTGTCGAGGCTGTTGTTGTTGAAATTGCGGAGTAAATCCCGGATTTGGTGCTGTATTACCGACTGGCGCAATGGTAGCGACCTGTTGTCGATGATTGACGTTTCCTCTTGGCCTCCCTTGGGATACCATGTCAACACTTTGTTCTTTCTTCTTTGGGAAACCACTTCCAAACTTCTTGGTTCCGCTTGAAGATCCACCTTCTTTAGTTAGACGTCCGGTTCAGACTCCTTCTTCTAGACGCATCCCCATGTTTACCATTTCGGTGAAATCACTTGGAGCACTAGCAATCATGCGTTCATAATAAAACGGACTGAGAGTATTCAAGAAGATCTTTGTCATCTCTTTCTCTTTTAACGGTGGATTAATTTGAGCAGCAGTTTCTCTCCATCGTTGGGCATACTCTTTGAAAGCTTCATGATCTTTCTGAGCCATGGACCGAAGCTGATCCCTGTCTGGAGCCATATCCGAGTTATACTTGTATTGTCGGACAAAGGCCTCACCTAGGTCATTAAATGTTCGAATATTGGTGCTATCCAAACCTGTGTACCACTTCAGTGCGGCACCAGTCAAACTGTCTTGAAAGTAATGGATAAGCAACTGATGATTATCTGCATAAGTAGACATCTTTCTGGCATACATCACAAGATGACTTTGTGGACAAGAACTACCTTTGTACTTCTCAAAGTCTGGGACCTTGAACTTAGCCGGTATTTGTACACTGGGAACCAAACATAGCTCCTGGGCATTCTTTCCAAACAAATCTTTGCCACGAATAGCTTTGACTTCCAGTTGAATCTTGTTGAACTGTTCTTGGAGATCTTCCACAAGATTACGCGGATTTGTGCTATCACCTTGATCATGATAAATCTCATTGCCTTCATAAGGAACAGTGTGAACCATAGGGGTCGGAACTGTCATAGTGAGTTGAGAAAGTGCCATAGTGATTTGGGAAAAAGTTACCCCTGAATGTGGAATAAACGCCGAACCTTGCGTAGCAGGCGCTTCAGTTGTAGCTGTTTGAACCCCAGAGAAATTATGGCGGAAACCTGTACAAAAGCTGAAAGGCGTGCCCCAACCTTCTGGCATGGAGAAAGATGGAATGCTGAATGCAACTGTAGAAACTGGAGTAGTGACTTCAGATGTTACTGTTGCTTGACTGTTGGGCGGCGGCGACTGATTCTGTGCGGCCATTAAGGAGTCAACCAGAGTAGTGAGACTTTCCAATTTTTCTTGAAGGGTGGTCACTGTACCACGAAGCTCAATATTCTCTTGTTCAGAGTGTTCCATTACTCTTCTTCTATTCGAACGAGTATTGTATCTGTGATCTGATTGCGAGCGCGGTCGAGAAACTTTGAGACGCGACAGCTTGACGATCTAATGGAGAAAGATCCAAAAGATGAGACTCTATACAACAGACTCGATATGCAGAATGATGTATGCAAAAAGAAATTTATGATTTTTCCAATTATTTTAGAGATTATTTCCTTGCAAACATTTGAACACAAACAAATCTTTTATTCATTCATTTTTTATTGCAATAATGGGAAATGTTACAACATTGGAGCGTAGCTCCTTACAAAAGCAAATGATAAATAAAAAAGCTAAACAAATCCTAAACATCTTCATCAGACGAAGAACCAAATGCATTGTGCAGCTTGAGCTTCATGATTTCTTTCCCATATTAAGCTTTCAACTTGGCCTTTTCGGACCTCAGCTTGTCAATCACATTCTTCCAGTCGTCAGGAGTTGGAGCGTTGCTTGTTGAACCTTCAAGATTTCTCTTGCTTTCTTTGATGTACCTTTTGATTGCAGCGTCTTTCTGACGAATCTTCTCATCTTTGCTCATGAGCCATCCATCTTGACGGTAAAGAGTTTCTTCGTGATCTTTCACTCGTTTCTTCAACCTTCTGTTTTCCACATCGGTCTTACGAAACTTTTCTTCCCAAGCATCTTTCTCTATCCTCATCTTGGCTAAAGTGTCTTGGTATTCCTCCATAGTGGGAATGTTGGGCAATTGGGATACTGCAGGGAACATGGGTTTTTCATAAACATAAGGCATTTGAAATTCCCTTGCTCTTTTCTTCACCCAGCAGGTATAGGCGTTTGTAGCAATGCAGTTCCTTTCCCCACCCTTTTCTTTTCTTCGGACGTCGTACCAAGCTCTTACCATTCTTGTCTTCAACCTTTGAGGATCCTCCCTTTCTCGGTAAAAGTAGCATTCCACTGCGAGACCAATGGGTTTAGCTGAACTTGCATACCCGAGTTGTCGTCGGGCTAGGACCGGATTGTAGTTAATTCCTCCTTGTGTGCCAATGAGAGGTACGTTGGCGAACTCTCCACAACTATCAATGGTTTCTGTACCACAGCGAGCCAGAGTATACCAATGAATATAATTATTAGTAAGGGACATAAGTCTTCGAGGCCAACGCAAACCTTCTCGGTTTTCCGTGAAAGTAGGGGACTTAGGTAAGTGTGAAACAATCCATTTGTACAAAAGAGGTGCACAACATACAATGATTCCACCGCCTTGGCGATTCCTATGATGAATAGAGAAATACATGTCACCAAGCAAAGTCGGAACAGGATTTCCAATCAGAAAGATCTTTATGGCATTGATATCAACAAAGTCGTTGACGTTGGGAAACAGAACCAACCCATAGATGAGCAAGGCTAGTATAGCTTCAAAAGCTATCATGCTTCCAGTGTCAATGAAATCAAAGGCTTTCTTTATTAGAAACTGCGAAGTCAAACCCGGAAAGTTTCCTTTGGTAGTCCAATTACTTTCTATTTCAGATTTCTTCAAGTGGATACTTGCTGCAATGACTGGTGACTTAGGAATGGCTTCCAAACCATTGAAAGGTATTTTTTCAGACACAGGAATACCCAAAAGATCGGCATATTCTTCCAAGGTTGGTACCAACTGATAGTTTGGAAAGGTGAAACACCGGTAGACGGGATCATAGAACTGAACCAGAGTTTTGAGAAGTCCTTCATCAACATGAGTGTTCAAGATAGGCAAAAGCATTCCATGGCTTTTCCTAAAATCAGAAGGATCTTGTACAGAAGATGCTAACTATTTCAGTCTTTCCACATTAGGCATTTTGAAATCGTACTTTTTGGTATGCCTTTTTACCCCTTCCATAACTTAATCCTATAATGTTTGCAAAGGAAATTCTCTAAAATTTTTTTGGAAAAATCATGCTTTTATGGGAAAAGATGGATTTTTAATGAATGTATGAATGCATGGATGCATGGATGCCACATATTCAAACATGGTAAAGCAAACATGGTAGTTCAAACATGGTAACGCAAACATGGTACTACAAACATGGTAATTCAAACATAGTACACATAGGTTCAAAGGTCCAGCGTCACGAGCATGAGGTCAGAGAACCAAACATGGGATAGTACTAGGGTTTATCACCTGCAAAACATGTTCTACTGATACGTCAGAGTCTACATTTTTCTTTCGGATATTACCGGCTTGCACAACTGAACTTGTGAGCTAGAAATATTCTCAAGAAAAACTCGTCTGAGTGTGGTTCTCCGCATGACAACTATCCAAGTCTTCACCTGGATCATTTCTGCACCACGTCCTAATAAGGCCAGGATGGGTTGGGGTTCTACAGCCAACTCAGCTTCTACAGTTCAATGAAAGCAATAATGTCTTCGCAACTGAACTTGCTAAACATATACTACCAACAAGGAACCTCCACTGAGCGGAAGGATTCTCATGCTGACTTTTTAAGGACTAACTCCTTGTATGCCATACATGACTATACCCTCCACCTAATTCTTATGTGTACTTAATCCGGGTTAGGATTTGTCCATAATGTATCACTTGTAACAAAATCACACAAGTAACAGAACCAAGGAACCACACATGTAACAAAAAACAAAACAAATAGAAATAACCCTTTCTTTGGAAACAATAAAAAGATTATCCCCAGTGAAGTCGCCATTTTTCTGTCGCGGGCGAAAAATCGTTGTCTTTTTTCGGGATGAGACACCTGATGCCTTCTTTGGGCTCGAGTGCTCAAAAAAAAATGATTTTTCTTTTGTACCGACCAAACTTTTTATTGTTTCCAAAAGAGGAAAAGGAAAAAAGCTGCAATAACCTTAAAAGTGGGGAGAGATCTTGGGTAAGAGGGTTGGTTATACGAAGGGAAGGTATTAGCACCCAACGTATCTATAGTACTCTAAAGGTTTCTTTGTTTGGTTTATTCCATTCTTGTTATGGTGGAGGTTCTTATGAGAAAGAGGTGGGACCTAAGGTGTTTGTTTGATTATGCTCGCAAAGATCATCGCGATCCTCTGCATACATATCCCCTAGAGGGAATCAGAGCATCTGTAGCTCGGGGTCTACGGGTGCTAAGGTTTGAATGGTTTTAGAGAGAAGTTTTGCTCGCCAAGGATACGACCTTGTGCCTACGTATTCTCAAAGGGATGTTGAGAAAGTCAGAGCAATCGTAGTTCCCACTTATGCTAGTGGAAGCAAAGGAAAAGAGACAAATGTCATCTCAATGTTCGATGTATCTAATCTATATCATCACATACATCTGTTTGTTTTTTGTTTGAAAATCTTTTCATTATAAGCCCTGGGCCATGCCACTTATGGCGCTTAGAATGATAAAGATGTTTTTGTTTGTTTAACCAGCCTTGTGGCAAAAACTTTCAATGAAGTCAGCCTTGTGACAAAAAGTTTTGATTAATCAGCCAGCCTTGTGGCAAAAGTTTCAATGAAGTCAGCCTTGTGACAAAAACTTTGATTAATCATCCAGTACGGTGGTAAAACAGTTTGATTGATTAATTGTTTGATTGTTTGATTGTTTGTGATGATATAGATGAGATACTCCTATCATAGAGATGAAAAATGTCTAATCTCCTAGGGTATTTGTTTTGGATATTGGGGATGCTTATAAGAAGCCCGTGGGTCCTTGTACGAAGCCCAAGAGGAGGCTATCCGAGGGTCCTTGCATTGTAAGCCCAAGAGGAGGCTATGGGAGGGACAATCCAGGGTCCTTGCATTGTAAGCCCAAGAGGAGGCTATGGGAGGGTCACTCGTTTGTACAAAGCCCAAGGGGAGGCATGGTATAGTTGGTTTGAGCTCTTAGAGCGATTTCACCGGGAAACCATACTCTATGTCCTAACCTAAACTAGTGGAGATTCTTTGCACGAAGCCCAACAGGAGGCTATGGGGAACCTAGTGTTGTACTAAGTTGAATATGTATATATAACACAATCACAAATATGAACAAGTACGAACAAATATGAACAAGTACATGAACAGATATGAACAGTTATACATATATGACAAAGTGTGTGTATATAATGGAGTTTATGAAGGAAATATACCTGTAAGCATGATCCATTTGTATACACAGGGCTCGGGACTTATACTCGAGGAGAGGTCCACTTGAGTTTATTCAAAGCTATGTAAACAGGTATTTACAAAGGGCTTGGGACTTATACCTACATGGAGGCCCATGATATTTTTTGGGAAGATTTAAAGAAACCTTCATTTTTGTTTTTGTTATTCAAAGTTAAAAACAAATTGATTGAGATATGTACAAAAGGGTGTGTGTACAATGAAATACCTAATTTCATGTACTGGAATGGGTATGTACAAAAGGGGCTTGGGACTTATACCTACATGGAGGCCCGTGGTATATTTGAAAAGTTTTGAAGTTTTGTTGTTTTGAAAATGATTTGAAAATTGTTTTGAAAAGATTTTGTTTTGAAGAAGTTTTATTGTTTTGAAAACTGTACAAAAAGAAAAGAAATGGGACTTACACTCTCTAATATTCGAGAGGCCCCACTTCGTTTTGAAAATCAATTGATCAATTACAAAGATTTAATCAAAAGTTTTCTTTTGAAATCAAAAAAAGAAATGTTTTATCGTTTTTTGAAAAGAATCGTGATCGCTTGTTTAAAACGGTTTGAATTTTGAAAGAAGTTAATTTAATCAAGATGAGCAAAAAGATTATACTTAATTAACACTTAGATGTTTAGGGTTTGCTCAAAAAAATATTTACAAGTGATTAACTTTGAAAATCAAATGAAAAACAATATTTTAAAGTATTAAAAAACACTTAAAACATGTCATTTTAAACCTATTTAAAAATGTATTAAATAAATCTTTTTTGATGATTTTTTTTGGTATTCATAAAATATGTATATTAAACAAAGAGTATGCAAAAAATAAAGTGAAAATAATGAATTTTGATTGGTTAAATTAATTGGTGAAGTTGTTAAAGAAAATGAAAGAAAATAGTGTCAAAAAAAATGTTTTGGTCCTGCCAAGGTTTGAACCCACGCCCTCTCTCTCACAACTCAAAACACTTGCCAACTGAGCTGCGCGCGCAACTTGTTATTCACACGCTTCCATTTAATTATATTTGAAAACAAACATTTGAATTTTTCAAACCAAAAACGCGCCAAGAACACACCTTCAACTGATTTTTGAAAATCTTTGAAACTGGATTGTTTTGATCAAGTAGATAGTCTATCTTGCTCGGTTTTGGACGAGGAACACAATGGTATCATTTAATTGCATTTATTTTTACTCTAAGATCATTGGTTTTCTGATGAACACGAAGAACCCTAATCTTATGATTCAATCTGAAATTGTGTATAATTGATGAATTGTGAAATTGATTGAGGGCTATTGATCAGTGATAGTGCAGAAACAAGATAGCAACTCAATTTTTCATTTATGATGCATGTATGTATGAGTTTGAAGTTCATAGCACTTACCTTCAAAAACGGCCAAGCTGGGATTCGAATTCTGCAATAGAGGTGTTACAGAAGTTGTTTGATGATCTGGATAGCTTCAATGGACCATATGGAAGGTGTCTGGATGCTTGGAGTGGATTGAAAACATCTGGATCAGTTGGTGGAACCCGATCTGCAGTTGCTTCAAGTATGAATCGAGCTTGGTGATTCTGAAGTTTTTGATTGATGATGAGTGTTGGGATAGTTCATATGTGATATATATGAGGTGTTGGAAGTGTTAGTTTGGACAGATATAGCTTGGTATGGATTTTGGCATGATAAGGTTCAATATATGCAAATATGGAAGTGAGGTAGTGATTTTGAGTTTTGAGGTGTTTTTGGGTGTATGAGTGATTCAAACACATCCCATATGGTGTTTATGGTTTGCTAGAATCATCACTTTGGCCATAGCTTCAAGGATTTGGAGGTTGACATTTCTACCTCTTTGAAACTTAAGAAACTTGCATTCTAAGAAAGAAGAGAGAAAACCTATAATTGTGAGGTTTTGGTGTGATTTGAAGAGTGATTTGCACCTCTATTTATAGGCCAAGAGTTCTGAACTCAGACCTTTGCAAGTTGATCAAGAATTGGTGATTTGGCTTAAAAGATAAAAAGGAATCTTTTACATTTAATGCAAAATGGTTAAAGTGACCAAACCATGGTTAAAACTCAAGCTTCTTATCCTCTTCCATTCTGATCTCAAATCAGAAAAATATCTCCAATTATTGCCTCTATGCATCATTATTTGGATCATTTGGCAAATTGGCTCATAACTTAGTGAAAATGGCATGAAATTTCAAGTGAAAAGTTCACTAATGTCAAAATTCAAAACCATAGCTACACTTCAAATTTTTTCATGCTCTTGGACATTTTGGAAAGCTCATATTACACACTTCAAAACCCTAGTTGAAAGTTTCTTCAAGGTCTTTAAGGAAGTGGGTGAAAAAGATCCATGAACTTTGAGAAAAATGAAGTTTTAAGTGAAGTTTTCAAAAGATACTAACTTTGAAGCTCCATATCTCTTAAATGGTTGATCTTTTGGAAAAAAATTATATGTGACAAAGTTGTTCATTGGATCAAAATCTACAACTTTCATGTTGGAAGTTTTTTTCAGTTTGTAGGTGAAATTTTGAGAAATTCCCTTCCAAAGTTTGGAAAAAACCATGAAAAACACTTAGAAATTTTTCTAAGTATGAAAAGTCAAACTTTTGACTTTTTGATTCTTGATTGATTTTCTTGATTTTTCTTGATCAAATGACTTCTCATATCATATATTGATGATTTAAAACTTCAAAAGTCATGGTTGACCAAAATTCCCCAAAAGTCAATGGTGATCTTGTACAGTTGACTTTTTCAGACGAATCGCGTTTCTGGAGATTTCAAATGAAACAGGCTATCCTCATCAAATGAATGGTATGAATGGATCATATTGAGGTATTGGAGGATATTGAATCATAGTTTGAGTTGTGACTCCATGTCCTGATTAAAAAGGCAGTTGTTCAGTGAATTAGGTCAAAAACCCTAATTGTCGACCAGATGAAATTGATGACTGTAGATCTTGAATTGAGACATAATTTCCATTGTATATTGTCATAGGGATTATTTGAAGATGATTGAAACCTTTGATTGACTTCCTGGGGATTTTTAGGGTTTCCCAAATGTGATCCCTGATTTTAGTCCCTGATAGTTCAAAACCTTAATCTGATGATTTGAACTTTCACTGTTGATCAATCCTTGTGTAGGAGATGTTCTGAGCCAATGGATTAGGTCAAAATGATGCACTTGGGGTCTTGAGGTCATGTCCCAAGTCATTAGGTCAAATCCTGAGCAGAAGTCAAAAGTATGCTGTCTTCAGGCAAAACCCTAATCTGGTTGATTCAAAGTCTTTGAGCTTGTTGAAATGAATCTCTGAGGACCAAATGTTGATTATTGATGAAGATGATTCATTTGAGATGAAGGGAGAACAAAACCCTAATTGATTGTTACTTGTACTGATGAGTGATTTCCTGATTAAATCCTGCTGAGTCACAAGTAGCAAACACAAACTATGCAATTTGTTAGAGATGCAAATGATGCATATGCAATGATATGAGGTGGTATCTTAGGTCAAAAATTGGGGTATGACACTTAGGACAGTTAAACTATATATATATTATAGGAATATGACCTAGGATTGAGAATGTCTTCCCGGTGAAGGCTCTTTCCTAATTAGAGATCTGTAGTTCAAACCCCTAAGATGAATTATTCCCGGTGAAACATCTTGGCAAAAACCTTAGAATCCAAAAAATAGGACACATCCACCCAAAGAGGAATTATTCCCGGTGAAACCTCTTACCCATTTGCTTAGAGCCAAAATAAGTTCAAAACTACATAGCTTTCTCTTGTGCTATAACAAGGACCCTCGATTAGCCTCCTCTTGGGCTTTGTACAAGGACCCATAGGCTTCTTAAAAGCATTTTCAGCTTCCTCTTGAGCTTGTATACAAGGACCCACCAGGTTTCTTATAAACATAGGAACAGGTCTTTAGTCACCTTTTAACCTACCATGGTGAGTTTCTTCCAATTTAAACCAGACTTTAAACAAGCTAAGTTTGTCTCAATTTTACATTGAGTACACCTTTGGAATGAGAGACATGGACAGTCTCTGTCACCCTTATCTTCATCAATTTTCCTTAGCAGAGTCTAGGATCCATGTTTGCTTATCCTCAGCAAGAGTCAGCCTTCATCTTGGGCTTTAAACAAGAAGTCTCCACTAGATAATCTTTCTGCCAATCATTTTAACAAAAACCCCTGGAAAGGGTTAGCCTCCAAAATCACTTCTTCAAAAACCAAAGATTCATTTCTCTTAGGAGATAACTTCCCCAAAAGAGTCAAAACCCCTGGAAAGGGTCAGCCTCCAAAAACATGACAAAAATCAGTCTTTTAACAGACAATTTCTCCAGCTGAGTCAAAACCCCTGGAAAGGGTTAGCTTCCAAAATCACTCCTTCAAATTCAAAGACTCATTCCTTTAAAAGATAAATTCCCTAAAAAAGAGTCAGCCTCAATTCTGGGCTTTGTACAGAACACCAAAAAACTCCTTAGTCTAAATTTTCTCCAGTAGAGTTATCATTTCAATAAGTCAATAAATCAATCAAAAAACCTCAAGCTTGGGCCTCATGCAAGCCAGCTAAAGTCAAATCTTTTATACAGTAGATAGACATAGCTTATCTCTATAGAGAGATATTTTTACTACTCTACCACATTCAAACAAACATTACATTTTATTTCAATTTCAATCAAGTCTCCCATTTAGGATTTTGAAAGGCATGAGCTGGCAGTAAAACCCAGACATGTGGTAACTTTCCCTAATTTGGATGAGCATCTTTCTTTCATTTAAGAGGCATTTGACTGGTATACTTGCACATGTACAAGTAAGGTCCCCCTCTTGAATGAAATGAATTCAGTTATTCTGTCACTCTTTTAAATGTTTATGGTGGAATAGTACAAATACCTCTCTGTAAAGATGATTTCATGTCTCTTTATTGTAAACAGAGATTTAATTCAAGCTTCAACCTTGAGCTTCAAGCAAGGCACCCAAAAATAATTAATAATTAATTAGTTCCCCGAACTACATTAAGCTCTGACTTCCATTAAAGATATGTAGGCATGAGGTTCACAAGGAATCTCAGCGAGCTAATAAAATACCAAAAATAGTCAGTCAGTCTGTTTGTCTTTCTTTTATTCAATTCAATTCCTTCTCCTAATACAAAGGAGAAACTTTCCCAATAATCATTAGCAGCACAAACACATTTAGACATAGAAAAGGTTCCTGTAGAGTACTACAGATATGTAGGGTGTTTAAACACTTCCCTATGTATAACCGACCCCCCGGACTCCAGAATTTCTAGTCTAGGTGAAATCCCCACACTTAGCAAACTCTTAGGGTTTAGTTGAGATCTTTTTTTCCCTTTCCTACTCGTAGAACAATAAGAAAGTTCGTGTGATATCGTAGGAAGAACTGAAACAAAATTCATCCCACCACGGGCGCATTCTCCTTCCAAATTTCGCGTGAAGGGTCTAGCGTGCCGTCCTCCCAAGTGAAACGGGGAGGTAAAAAAAACGAAATTCACAGAAAAATGGCGACTCCACTGGGGATATAAGTGTTAAAAACCTTGATTTTTCATCCAAACCAATGGTTGACCTGTTGCTGGTCCAGCCCCAATGAGGAATTAGGGATGCCAAATTCCCCCTCAAACAAGAGAGGTCCTGCCTAACCTCTGTGTCATTTCATGTGTTTGCTGCATTTATATTTGTTTATTTTGTTTATTCTGTATCGCGAAAGGGCTTGATTCCCCCTTGTGGTGAGAAATCCTATACCCGGATTTGAGTGCAACATAAGATAGGATGGAGGATGTCTTCCCGGTGAAGACCCTCTAATCTTGGTTCACAATTCTACTCTTGGGATTTGCCTGGCTGGTTGTGATTAACTGCGCCACTGCATTCCGAGACTGATTTGTACCAGAAGGACCTAGAAACACATTAACCCCACTTAAAGCCTTTTTTAGGACGTAGAGCGGTGATTACGAAAGTAATTGTCACGCAGATACTACTCTCAGAGAAAACTCTCTTAAAGATACCAATCAACGTATCTTTAAGGTTGAGCAAAAACTCTGAGACCCCTAGAACCCGTTCTACAGGTACAAAAATCCTTATCCTTAGTTTACCATTGGGGCGAGGTTTGCGTTTTGACTTCATGACCACTATACCCTTCAACGCCATGTTTGTTTAAAACTCTTGTGTGTGCATTCATGCATTCATACATCATTCATTAATAACAACTAAAAAACAAAAGAGTCTTTTTCGAGTCGTTTTTCAAGGAAACTAAATAACGAACGTTTTAAACTTCAGAGAAATAGAGAAACGGAGAAAGGACTTAAGGATCTATACCATGGATTACGGAAGAAAGAGAGCTAGGAAATACACCTTCAAGATTCCCCAGGTCGAGGAACTGGGAAAGCTCGGAAAACTGGTGGTCAACCCCCAGGCTTTCAAGGAGAAGTATGGAAAACTTCTGCCTTTGCTCAATACCAACATTGTGGATGGGATCCTTCCCACCTTGGTACAATTTTACGATCCAACGTATCACTGCTTCACCTTTCCAGATTATCAGCTCATGCCTACGTTGGAGGAGTACTCTCGTCTGATTGGAATACCCGTGTACGCGCAAGATCCGTACTCCAGTTTGGAAAAGAATCCTGACGACATTATCATTGCTGCAACTACTCCTTTGAACGTAGTCGACATCAGAACTCATATGGTGAGTAGAGGAGGAATTCAAGGATTGCCTTCCAAATTCCTATTTGATCAAGCTCGATACTTCGTCAGCATCCAAGATATGAGCGCTTTTGAGGAAATCTTGGCTTTGCTTATCTACGGATTGTTTTTGTTCCCTAACATTAACGATTTCGTCGACATCAACGCAATTAAGATCTTCTTAATTGGAAATCTAGTTCCAACCTTGCTTGCGGATGCTTATCACTCTGTGCATTCAAGAAACCTGCAGCGAGGAGGATTAATCGCATGCTGCGTACCGTTGTTATACGAATGGTTCGTCTTGCATCTGCCAAAGTCTAGCACTTTCTGGAACATGAGGGATGGCCTTTACTGGTCACATAAAATCATATCTCTCACTCATACGGACATTGAGTGGTGTAGTCCTGACAACGACGAAACCAAGGTTATCTTCAGTTGCGGAAGTTTTCCCAACATACCACTTATTGGAACTAAGGGAGGAATCAGTTACAATCCAGCTTTAGCCCTTCGTCAATACGGCTATCCCATGAAAAACATACCAAGTAACATCCAATTGGAGGGTCTGTTCTTCAAGAACATCGACGATCATGGCAACATGCTAAAGAAGGAAATTGTCCAAGCCTGGCGTCTTGTTCACAGCAAAGGGAGAAGATTGTTAGGAAAACATCTTTGCATCTCCCTGGATCCTTACCTTCAATGGGTACGCATCAGAGCATTCAAGCTCAGGATGCCATATCAGCATCAAGAACCTATTCCCCTAAGGGAACCAATATACCTTTTCTCCACCAATGTTGAAAAACTACAAGCGGCATTAAACAAGGTATGCCAAGAAAGGAATGCTTGGAGGAACAAGTATCGAATCATCAACACGGAAAATGTTGAGATTCAAAACATCCTAAGAAGGAAGGATGAGTTACTTGAAGTGCTCGATCGACAAGTGTCACAAACGTCACTTTCTCATCATATCCCTCCTGCTTCCTGGATCATCGATCAGCTCACGTCAGAGAACGCTCAGCTCAAGAAACAGAAGAAGATGTTAGAACGTGAAGTCGGCTCTTCGTCAAAGTTTTAGAGTCCTTTCTCTCAGTTTCTCTGTATTTCCCTTTTTCAAAGTGTGTAAAAAATAGCGTTTTCGCTTAATTAATAAAAGTTTGATGTTTCATAACGTAATTATGGTGTTTCCTTGAAAAATATTAACTTAATTGCATATCATACATCGCTTTAGTCGTACGCAATGACACGAGAATTGTCGCGGATCTAATAGTCACTTTCCTTTCTCCAGAAAGAGAGGAGGAGAAAGAGGTGAACCAAGACTTTCAAGCTGTCTCATCCGTACAACACTCGTTCAAGTCGCAAGAAAAGAATTGAAGACTTTGAGCAAAAGAATGGAGAACTCAGAGAAGAGGTTAATACTCTCAAAGATGCTATTGAAAGGCTCAATAGCATGGTAGAAGCCCTGGTAGTTGCACAGAATCGACCAATGCCAGAAGAACCACAAAGGACTGTGGTTTCCGAGATTGTTTCTACTCCTATTCCTCAGTATGCCATGCCACCCGATCGACCTTGGGGCATGCCGTATAACTTTACTCCAAAAGGGTACATACCCCCAGTTTCTGAAGTTCCAAGAGCTGCAATGGAGATGCAACCACCGGAGGGTTACAAACCTCTGGAAATTGAAGTTCCAAGAGCAACGGCAATAGGTTTCACACAACACAATGCTGAGATTCCAAGATCTGCTGTCATGGCTTCTCCACAGTCCATTATGCATACTTTTCCTCCACAGGGCGGACAAGTATATCATCACGCTCCCAGTGAGGACGCTGGCGTGTATGAAAGATTGGACGAGTTCCAGGAACAGTTTCTGCAAATGCAGAAGGAACTCAAGACTCTCCGAGGACAAGATCTATTTGGAAAGAATGCTGCAAACCTCTGTCTGGTTCCAAATGTTAAGATTCCTCACAAATTAAAAGTACCAGATTTCGAGAAGTACAAAGGGAATTCATGCCCACAAAGTCATCTCGTGATGTACGCTCGAAGAATGTCAACTCAGACTGATAATCAACAATTACTCATTCATTATTTTCAAGACAGCCTGACTGGCGCTGCACTCAAATGGTACATGAACTTGGACAGTTCAGAGATTCGTACTTTTCGAGACCTCGGAGAGGCCGTCGTCAAACAGTATAAGTACAATCTGGATATGGCTCCCGACAGAGATCAACTCCGGGCCATGACTCCAAAGGATAGGGAAAGCTTCAAGGAATACGCTCAAAGATGGCGTGAAGTTGCTGCTCAAATTTGTCCACCACTTGAAGAAAAAGAAATGACAAAAATCTATCTCAAAACTTTGAGTCCATTTTACTACGGACGAATGGTTGCAAGTGCACCAAGTGACTTTACCGAGATGGTAAACATGGGTGTACGTTTAGAAGAAGCAGTCCGGGAAGGACGCTTGAACAAAGAACCAGAATCTTCTATTGGTCCAAGGAAGTATGGAAGTTCTTTCCAGAAGAAAAAGGATCAAGATGTCAGCAATGTCTTGCACAAAACAAAGAAGAGATTTTCACCTCAGGTTGCTACCGTAACTCCGGTTGTTAACTCAGCGCCAGCTTATCAACCTCAGGTCTCGCAACAACAAATTCAACAAAGGTCGCAGCAACCTCAGCAGCAGGTTCGACCTCCAAATTACAACAATCGGGCTCCAAGGTATCCTGCCTTTGACCCAGTACCAATGCCGTAAGCGGAATTGTTTCCAACATTATTGGCAAAAGGACTCATTCAGACAAGGAGTCCTCCAAATCCTACAAACAGTTCCTCACCATGGTATAAGGCTGACCAATCTTGTCCCTATCATCAGGGGGCACCAGGTCACAATATTGAGAACTGTTTCCCTTTCAAGATTGACGTCCAACGATTAGTGAAGAGCGGAATGCTATCCTTCAAAGATACTAGTCCAAACGTCCAAGCAAATCCTTTGCCGCAGCATAAAGAAGCTTTAGTAAATTGGATAGATCAACACCCTAACGTCATTCAAATCTACGACATTCGTCAGATAGGGGAAAATCTTGTCAAGATGCACGCTAAACAAGCTGGGTACGGCCATGTACCACCTCACAACTACTTCACATGCGATATTTGTCCAAAGAATAATCAAGGATGTGCCGTAGTTCAAGCTGCATTACAAGAACAAATGGACTTAGGATGGATTCAACACATTCGAGTCAAAACTGAGCATGACATCAACATGGTTCAAGGATGTCCAAGAGAATACAAAATCTACAAAGTTGAAGATCTTGAAGGATCGGTAGTCAGGTTCCATAAAACTTTAAATGGACTTGCCTACTTTGGAACAGATTTCCACGCTTGCAGTAGATGCAGAATTTGTCGAAGAAATTCACAAGGATGTTTGCGTGTTCGCAACGACATTCAAAAGCTGATGGATGACAATACCATTACTGTTCTTGCCAATAGAGAAGATGATGAAGTCTTTACCGTATCTCCTCAAATTAATCAAGTTGAACCAATGCAAGTTAAGTATGATAGCAGGAAGACAGCAGTTGCTCCGCTAGTCATCTACTTACCAGGTCCTGTACCGTATGAGTCCAGCAAGGCTATACCATACAAGTACAACGCTACATTCATTGAAAATGGTAAGGAAACACCATTACCGTCTGTTGTCAACATTGCTGATGTTAGTCGAGTCACCAGAAGTGGACGAGTCTTCAACAGAACAACAGAAAATATGGAGAAACCTTCGGAGGAAGTACCACATAGGCAAGACAATCATCCGACCAATGCTGTTCAAGCGAAAGAAAATGATGAGATCTTGAAGTTAATCCAGAGGAGTGAATACAACATTGTAGATCAATTACTACATACTCTATCTAGGATTTCTGTTCTTTCCCTGCTATTGAGTTCTGAAGCTCATAGGGAAGCTCTACAGAAAGTTTTGGAACAAGCTTTTGTAGAACCTAGCGTCACAATAAGCCAATTCAACAGTATCATTGCCAACATTTCCGCGGGAACTAATCTGAGTTTCTGTGACGAAGATCTTCCTGAAGAAGGAGTGGACCATAATCTTCCACTTCACATCTCAGTTGGCTGCATGGTGTTAGAACAAGATTTGTTCTGATCAATTATCTTAGTTTTGATGATAACAATAATATGAATTTTGCTTAAGATAATATGGTACTCTAATCCAATGCAATTTCCTTTTCAGGAAATATATAAAGAGTATGCATAATTCAGCGCTCAGAAGCTTTGTCTCAAAGGGTTCAGCATGCAACATCAGAACATGGTCTGGCAAGACATCAGAAGATGGTCGAAGCAGAATCAGAACATGGGTCTATGGAAGCATCAGAGAACATGAGATCAGAAGCACTGAAGTTCTGATGGTATCACGCTCAGAAGCACTTCAAGGTCAGAAGATCAGAAGATGCTATGCACCAAGCTGTTTGACTCTAATGATATTCAAACGTTGTATTCACAAACATCAGATCAGAAGGAAGTACAAGTGGCAGGCTACGCTGACTGACAAAAGGAACGTTAAAAGCTATTAAAGGCTACGTCAGTAGACACAGCGTGAACAAGGCTCGAGGTAGTTGACAAAAGCGTATAACATTAAATGCGATGCTGTACGGAACACGCAAAGCATTAAATGCACTCAACGGTCATCTTCTCCAACGCCTATAAATATGAAGTTCTGATGAGAAGCAAGGTTAACGATTCTGCACAAAAACAACTCATATTAACTTGCTGAAACGCTGTTCAAATCAAAGCTCAAAATCTTCATCTTCATCAAAGCTCACTACATTGCTGTTGTAATATATTAGTGAGATTAAGTTTAAACGTTAAGAGAAATATCACAGTTTGTGATTATAGCTTTTTAAGAAGCAATTGTAATACTCTTAGAATTGATTACATTAAGTTGTAAGGAACTAGAGTGATCGTGTGGATCAGTATACTCTAGGAAGTCTTAGAGGTTATCTAAGCAGGTTGTAACTAGAGTGATCGTGTGGATCAGAATACTCTAGAAAAGTCTTAGAGGGTATCTAAGCAGTTGTTCCTGGAGTGATCAGTGTGTGATCAGAAGACTCTGGAAGACTTAGTTGCTGACTAAGTGGAGAACCATTGTAATCCGTGCGATTAGTGGATTAAATCCTCAGTTGAGGTAAATCATCTCTGCGGGGGTGGACTGGAGTAGTTTAGTTAACAACGAACCAGGATAAAAATAACTATGCAATTTATTTTTATCTGTCAAGTTTTTAAAAGCTACACTTATTCAAACCCCCCCCCCCCCCTTTCTAAGTGTTTTTCTATCCTTCAATTGGCATCAGAGCGCCGGTTCTAAGGTGCAAGCACTTAACCGTGTTTAGAAAAGATTCAGGAAGAGAAAAACGCTTCAGTAAAAGATGGTTGATGAATCTGCAAAGTCTACACCTGCATCTACATCTGGCTCTGCTGAGCAACACAACGGTAACAATGGTTATACTAGACCGCCGGTATTTGATGGTGAAAACTTTGAATACTGGAAAGATAAACTGGAAAGTTACTTTCTTGGTCTAGATGGTGATCTATGGGATCTTCTGATGGATGGTTACAAACATCCAGTAAATGCCAGTGGCGTAAAGCTGACAAGGCAAGAAATGAATGATGATCAGAAGAAGCTTTTCAGGAATCATCATAAATGCAGAACTGTTTTGCTGAATGCTATCTCTCATGCTGAGTATGAGAAGATATCTAACAGGGAAACGGCCTATGACATATATGAGTCCTTGAAAATGACTCATGAAGGAAATGCTCAAGTCAAGGAGACTAAAGCTCTCGCTTTAATCCAAAAGTATGAAGCCTTCAAGATGGAGGATGATGAAGACATTGAAAAGATGTTTTCAAGATTTCAAACTCTTACTACTGGATTGAGAGTTCTTGACAAGGGATACACCAAGGCTGATCACGTAAAGAAGATCATCAGAAGCTTACCCAGAAGATGGGGTCCTATGGTGACTGCATTCAAGATTGCAAAGAATCTGAATGAAGTTTCTCTGGAAGAGCTTATCAGTGCCTTGAGAAGTCATGAAATAGAGCTGGACGCAAATGAGCCTCAAAAGAAAGGTAAGTCTATTGCATTAAAATCCAATATCAAGAAATGCACTAACGCTTTTCAGGCTAGAGAAGAAGATCCTGAAGAATCAGAATCTGAAGAAGAAGATGAACTGTCCTTGATCTCCAGAAGGCTAAATCAACTCTGGAAGACCAAGCAAAGGAAGTTCAGAGGCTTCAGAAGTTCAAAGAAATTTGAACGTGGAGAATCTTCTGATGACAGAAGATTTGACAAGAAGAAGGTCATGTGCTATGAATGCAATGAGCTTGGACACTTCAAGAATGAATGTCCAAAACTTCAGAAGGAAAATCCCAAGAAGAAGTTTCATAAGAAGAAAGGTCTTATGGCAACCTGGGATGAATCAGAAGATGATTCAGACTCTGAAGATGAGCAGGCTAACTGTGCGCTGATGGCGACAGAAGATGACGGATCAGAATCTACATCAGAATCAGATTCTGAAGAGGTATTTTCTGAACTTACTAGAGATGAGTTAGTTTCCGGTCTAACAGAACTTCTGGAATTCAAGTCTCAGATTAGTCTCAAATACAAAAAGCTGAAAAAGCTATTTGAATTTGAAACAAAGAAGCTTGAGTTGGAGAATTCTGAATTAAAAGAAAAACTTTTAAAATTATCCAATAATGTTGGATCTCCTTCTGATTCAGAAAAATCCACTCCTAGTCTAAACCATATTCTGAAAGAATATGATTTAAGTTTCAGGAAGTTCTTATCTAGAAGTATTGGCAGAAGTCAGCTAGCTTCTATGATATATGCTGTGTCTGGAAACAAAAGAGTTGGCATTGGTTTTGAGGGTGAAACCCCATACAAACTTGAACCTGTTGATGAAATGAAATTCACATACAAGCCATTGTATGATCAGTTCAAGTATGGCCACTCTCATGATATTAGGCACACTTCACATGCTCAAAGTTTTCACATAACACACACCAAAAAGCATGTGACACAACCTAGGAAATATCATGAAACTCACATTAAAAATTATCATGCTGTTCCTCCTATTGCTTACAATGTTAAACCCAAGTTCAATCAGAACTTGAGAAAATCTAACAAGAAAGGACCCAAGAGAATGTGGGTACCTAAGGATAAGATTATTCCTATTGCAGATATCCTTGGCTGAAAAAAGGACAAAGCACAACATGTCATGGTACCTGGACTCTGGATGCTCACGACACATGACAGGAAGAAGGTCTATGTTCCAAGACCTGGTGCTTAAGTTTGGAGGAGATCAGAAGGGCAAGATAATTGGCTCTGGAACTATAAAGTCTGGTAACTCTCCTTCCATTTCTAATGTACTTCTTGTAGAAGGATTAACTCATAACCTCTTATCTATCAGTCAATTGAGTGACAATGGTTATGATATAATCTTTAATCAAAAGTCTTGCAAGGCTGTAAATCAGAAGGATGGCTCAATCCTATTTACAGGCAAGAGGAAGAACAACATTTATAAGACAGATCTGCAAGATCTTATGAGTCAGAAGGTGACTTGTCTTATGTCTGTCTCTGAAGAGCAGTGGGTCTGGCACAGAAGATTAGGTCATGCTAGTTTGAGAAAGATTTCTCAGATTAACAAACTGGATCTTGTCAGAGGACTCCCTAATCTGAAATTCAAATCAGATGCTCTTTGTGAAGCATGTCAGAAGGGCAAGTTCTCCAAACCTGCATTCAAGTCCAAGAATGTTGTTTCTACCTCAAGGCCATTAGAACTCCTGCACATTGATCTGTTTGGCCTAGTCAAAACAGCATCTGTCAGAGGGAAGAAATATGGATTAGTCATCGTAGATGATTATAGCCGCTGGACGTGGGTAAAATTCTTGAAACACAAGGATGAGACTCATTCAGTGTTCTTTGATTTCTGCATTCAGATTCAATCTGAAAAAGAGTGTAAAATCATAAAGGTCAGAAGTGATCATGGTGGTGAATTTGAGAACAGATCCTTTGAAGAATTCTTCAAAGAAAATGGTATTGCCCATGATTTCTCTTGTCCTAGAACTCCACAGCAAAATGGAGTTGTAGAACGAAAGAATAGGACTCTGCAAGAAATGGCCAGAACCATGATCAATGAAACCAATATGGCTAAGCATTTCTGGGCAGAAGCAATAAACACTGCATGCTATATTCAGAATAGAATCTCTATCAGACCTATTCTAAATAAGACTCCTTATGAATTGTGGAAGAATAAAAAGCCCAACATTTCATATTTCCATCCTTTTGGATGTGTATGCTTTATTCTGAACACTAAAGATCATCTTGGTAAGTTTGATTCCAAAGCACAAAAATGTTTCCTTCTTGGATATTCTGAACGCTCAAAAGGCTACAGAGTATACAATACTGAAACATTGATTGTGGAAGAATCAATCAATATCAGGTTTGATGATAAGCTTGGTTCTGAAAAACCAAAGCAGTTTGATAATTTTGCAGATTGGGATATTGACATATCAGAAGTTGTTGAGCCAAGAAGCAACGCATCAGAAGCAGAGCTTCTCAGAAGCAAAGAATCGGAAGATCAAGTATCAGCTTCTCTGGAGAATCTAAGCATTTCTGAAGAACCATCTGTCAGAAGATCATCCAGACTCATCTCTGGTCATTCAGAAGATGTCATTCTTGGAAAGAAGGATGATCCAATCAGAACAAGAGCATTCCTTAAGAACAATGCAGATTGTCAATTAGGTCTTGTATCTTTGATCGAGCCAACTTCTGTTGATCATGCTCTAGAAGATCCAGACTGGATAATTGCTATGCAAGAAGAATTGAATCAGTTTACAAGGAATAATGTTTGGGATCTTGTTCCTAGACCAGATGGATTCAATATAATAGGTACAAAATGGGTCTTCAGAAACAAATCCAGAATGTGAAGATGAGAAGTTCTTATGTATGGGTATCTTCTGAAATAAAATTTGTTTTAAGAAGTTCTGATTGAAATCAATTAGAAATTTGTGATTCAGTTATTACTAATGTTTCATTGTCTAAGTTGATTCAGAATCTCTTTAAAAGCAAAACAGCTGTAACTGGCTATCCAGATGGTAAACACGTGTTCACTATTCCTGGACAAGCGTGCGTGCAGTTGAAGGGACGTCTACTTAGGTAACTGTGCAAATCACGTCTTTTGTCATTATTATCTCTCCTCACGTCACGTAACATTAAATGCTTTTCATCATTTACTCTCTTTCAGTTTTCTTTTTATATTCTTCAAACGTTTCTTTTCCCTCGTATATTTCTCTCACTTTGCATTCAGTTTCTTTTTCGTTCTCTCTCTTTGCACTCATATCATAAACCCTAGCAGTTTCCAATATCTGCAACTTCATCATGAATCCATCGTCAAGCTCTGGAAATCAAGATAATGATCGGAAACAAAAGAGAAAGGCAACTGCTGAACCAGAAACCAAACCTAAAAGAGTAAGGATCACCTATGACCCTCTCAAAGTGTATCAACCTCTTGACGGTACCCCTCAATCACCTCCCTCTTCAAAGACCTCCACCACCTCTTCCTCCTCATTCATCCTCTCGGAACCACCTTCTTCACCATCTGATATCTCCTCTCCTTCAACCCATCCATCAGATATTTCTTCATCTCTCTCACACCCTTTTCCCACCAGAACACCTAATCCCTATAGTGTTGTTCTTCCCGACTCCAGGTTCACTGTCAACCCTCCAACCCCTACCACTCAATCATTTCTGGAGCTTTTACATTCTGATGTAAATGGCTGGTTGGAGATTCTGTGTGCTGCTCACCTTAACCATTTGGATGAGTATGCTACAAGCAACCTTTGGGATACCTTTCGTCAGGATTTTCTGGTTAGGGCTACAGACACTCAGAGAAGGATCATGTCTGAAGCTCCTGGTATTCGTGGTCTTCGGTTGGAAGCTGGTGAAAGCAGCTATCACCATCTCATCAGGAACAGAAGTGTTCTTGAGAAGAAGATACCTGCAGATGAGTTGGAAGAAGAAAATCTCTGCAGAGACATCGTGGTGTGGAAACCATGGTTTCTTGAGCTGACTGGAGATTTTCAGTGGCTGTTTAACTGGTTCAGAATGAACCCTTCTGAAAAAGCACCTCACATGGTCTTTCCAGTAGTGGTTTATCCTGCTGAAGTTGCTGGTCCTACTCCTCCAACAAACCTAGCAGCTATTCTTCAAGCGCTGGAAGATGGAACTTCTGAGCTGCCTGAACCAGAATATGCTAAGGCTACTTCTGAGTCAGACTCAGATGAGGAAATGGAAGATGCACAAGCTGAAAATCTTCCAGAAGATCACCCTGCTGAGATTGCTGTCCCTTTTGGCAGGAATACTGGTGCCTCCTCTTCTGGTGAAACCTCAGCTCTGATGGAGACCTTGGAAGCTCTTCATCAGAATCAAGCTATGCTGGCTTCTCGTTTGGACGCGCAAGAAGTAGCCAATGCTGAGTTTCGCTCCTTCATGGCAAGGCAAGCTACAAGCACTGACGGGATTCATGATGTTCTGGCGCGGATTTTGCGTAGGCTAGGATCTTAGTCTTTTGGTCTTTGTAGTTTTCTTTCCTTGTTGCATCTGTTTTCCTGCATTCCTCTTTTGTAATCTTTTTTTGATTATAAATGAAAAGTTTCTTGGTTTTACATTCCAGTGTTTTTATTTGTCGTTTTATTCATCTGAATCTTTTGATATATTCTTTTTGATGTTATGACAAAAAGGGGGAGAAAGATAAATGATAAATGATTTGATTAATCTATCAGTTGCTGGGTAAAGCTCCCACACATTTACTAACAAGAACTGCAAGTTCTATATGGTTTAAGTGTTTTGCAGGTATAAAGAAGTGAAGAGAATCTTCAAAGCAAACACAAGAAGCAAAACCATAAGAAGTGTTATTCTGTAAAAAGAATAAGCTCATGGAAACTGAAGCAAGCTGAGTGCTGTCAAGCTTCAGAAGCAAGAAAGAAGAATGAATCAGAAGCACTGAAAATAGAATTTGATCCATATGTGTCTATTTGCTCTGACAAAATTCTATTTGCTCTGATAACATTATTTTAGCCTATATGGCTCTGATACATATCATGTGTTCTAATATACATTTTATGTTCTGACTCGTTCATGCTGACTTTTGTCGTTTAGTTTTTTGTTCTGTAACATTTCAGGATGTAGAGATGCTCTGATGATGCTCTGGTACATTCAACAATGTTCTGATACAAATCTAGCATGAAGTGATGTTGGTAGAAATTCAAGCTCTGAAGCTATCCGAGGGAAGCAGAAATCAGAAGCTGTGAATGTTCTAAAGATCCAGAAAACTCAAGTTCTGAAGCTGTCCTAAATGGAAGCAGAAATCAGAAGCTGTGAATGTTCTGAAGATCAAAGAAATTCAAGTTCTGAAGCTGTCCTAAATGGAAGCAGAAATCAGAAGCTGTGAATGTTCTAAAGATCGAAGAAATTCAAGTTCTGAAGCTGTCCTAGATGGAAGCAGGAATCAGAAGCTGTGAGTGTTCTAGGGATCTAAAGAAATTCTAGTTCTGAAGCTGTCCAATGGAAGCAGAAGTCAGAAGCTATGAATTCTCTAAAGACAGAAGCTTATGTGATCGTCTCTACCGAAATAATCAGGGAAGTCTTTTATTAAAGTTCTTCGAGTATTTATTTCAGGGGGAGATTATTTATCTCAGGGGGAGATTGTTAATCTCAGGGGGAGACATATTCATATGCTTATGCTATAGCTGTGTAATTTGTCTTTTGCCGTCTGCTCTTTCTGATCGCAAATTCATATCATTTATATATGTTTTTGTCATCATCAAAAAGGGGGAGATTGTTAGAACAAGATTTGTTTTGATCAATTATCTTAGTTTTGATGATAACAATAATATGAATTTTGCTTAAGATAATATGGTACTCTAATCCAATGCAATTTCCTTTTCAGGAAATATATAAAGAGTATGCATAATTCAGCGCTCAGAAGCTTTGTCTCAAAGGGTTCAGCATGCAACATCAGAACATGGTCTGGCAAGACATCAGAAGATGGTCGAAGCAGAATCAGAACATGGGTCTATGGAAGCATCAGAAGAACATGAGATCAGAAGCACTGAAGTTCTGATGGTATCACGCTCAGAAGCACTTCAAGGTCAGAAGATCAGAAGATGCTATGCACCAAGCTGTTTGACTCTGATGATATTCAAACGTTGTATTCACAAATATCAGATCAGAAGGAAGTACAAGTGGCAGGCTACGCTGACTGACAAAAGGAACGTTAAAAGCTATTAAAGGCTACGTCAGTAGACACAGCGTGAACAAGGCTCGAGGTAGTTGACAAAAGCGTATAACATTAAATGCGATGTTGTACGGAACACGCAAAGCATTAAATGCACTCAACGGTCATCTTCTCCAACGCCTATAAATATGAAGTTCTGATGAGAAGCAAGGTTAACGATACTGCACAAAAACAACTCATATTAACTTGCTGAAACGCTGTTCAAATCAAAGCTCAGAATCTTCATCTTCATCAAAGCTCACTACATTGCTGTTGTAATATATTAGTGAGATTAAGTTTAAACGTTAAGAGAAATATCACAGTTTGTGATTATAGCTTTTTAAGAAGCAATTGTAATACTCTTAGAATTGATTACATTAAGTTGTAAGGAACTAGAGTGATCGTGTGGATCAGTATACTCTAGGAAGTCTTAGAGGTTATCTAAGCAGGTTGTAACTAGAGTGATCGTGTGGATCAGAATACTCTAGAAAAGTCTTAGAGGGTATCTAAGCAGTTGTTCCTGGAGTGATCAGTGTGTGATCAGAAGACTCTGGAAGACTTAGTTGCTGACTAAGTGGAGAACCATTGTAATCCGTGCGATTAGTGGATTAAATCCTCAGTTGAGGTAAATCATCTCTGCGGGGGTGGACTGGAGTAGTTTAGTTAACAACGAACCAGGATAAAAATAACTGTGCAATTTATTTTTATCTGTCAAGTTTTTAAAAGCTACACTTATTCAAACCCCCCCCCCCTTTCTAAGTGTTTTTCTATCCTTCACATGGGTGATATACTCACAGGAGTCCTAATAGACAACGGATCCTCTCTCAACGTCATGCCTAAATCCACATTATCAAGATTATCTTTCGAAGATTACCCTCTAAGAAAAAGTCATGTCATCGTCAAAGCATTTGATGGATCAAGAAAGTCAGTTTTTGGAGAGGTAGATCTTCCCATAACTATTGGACCTCAGACGTTCAAAATCACTTTCCAAGTTATGGATATTCCAGCACAATACAGTTGTTTGCTAGGTCGCCTGTGGATTCATGAGGCTGGGGCAATTACTTCAACACTTCATCAGAAACTGAAGTTCATAAGAAATGACAAATTGGTAACCGTATGTGGAGAACGAGCTCTAATCGTCAGCAACCTGTCATCATTCTCCGACATAGAACCAAAAGAAGTTGTTGGAACTAAATTCCAAGCACTTTCCTTGGACAAAGGAAAGGAGAAAGCAGCATCTATCTCTTCATACAAAGATGCAATCCAAGTTGTAAAGGATGGCACTACCAGTGGTTGGGGGCACATTAATATTCCTACCAACAACAAGAACAGAACAGGAGTTGGATTCTTTCCAACATCATCAAAGACTATTCCAGGAATTGAGGTAGTTCTTCCAATTCAAGAAACTTTCCGCAGCGGAGGTTTTCTTCAACCTGTTCAACAAACAGTCAATACCATCGGTACGGAAAACACCGATGAAGAGGAATGGCTATCCTATCTTAACAAAGCAGGATACATAGCCCTATCAGAGTCTGAACCACTTTGCTGTTATCCGACTAAAGGATCTGAAAGTAACACTCAACCAAGCAGTGACGAAGTTACAAACAACTTCACCACCAGAAGTCACGGTTCATCAGAAGAAGTTCCTCCTATCCCAGAAGAAACTTGGGATACATTAGGGGAACCAAGCGGAAAATTCGACTACATGGTGAAATACTCCGCTCCTGAAAACTCAAAAACCTCTTTGGAAGATATCGTTCCAACTGGATGGAACATTGATTACGAGTACCTTACTCAGCCAAAAGAGAAGAGCAAGACCAAAATACAGAAGAGGATGATCTCGAAAGTGTCTCCGAAAATGAGTCTCTCCATTCAAAAGATTGGAAGTTTCCTCAAAAGAAAGTTCGACATACTCCACTTGGAAATGGGTATGCTCACACCGCTCAGTCTGCTGAAGTAGAAAAAGATCGTCTGAGTGTTGCAAAGACAGTGGCTGGTAAATCAAGACCTACCACAGGCCAACTTAAGCCTAAGGTTCCAGATTACCTAGTGCACAATGGGGTTCGCCACTATTGGAAAACTGTTGAAGTTACAACTGTTGTTCGCACTCCTAAGTAGGAACTTTCACCGTTATTTTATCCTCTCACCATAGTCAGGGTGAAGAGATGTTTCATAGGGCTTTGCATTTTACTATTTCTTAGGAAAATGTCCCTCTTTGCTTCGCCCAAAGCAATAGAGTTTTGTTTTATAGGGTCTTTGTTTCAAGAAATGACTGTCAATAAATAAAAATGTCATTTTGTTCCGTCGTTAGTTTTTCCTTTTCTTTTTTTCGGAAATTGGTAATCCTAAAAAACACCCTTAAAAAAACATCAAAAATTCCATTAAATGCATACACCGAGTCTTCCCTCGTTGTCTAAATAAAATTTATCACACATATGCAGATTAATCATAAAATACCCCGTTGAAACGTGCGACCGTATGACTTCTCCAAGTTTTGAGTTTCCTGTATTCGAGACAGAGGAAGAAGAAGATGAAGAAATATCAAAGGAAATTTCACGATTACTTCAACAAAAGGAAGAGGCCATTCATCCATACAATGAGCCTCTAGAGATCATTAACCTTGGTTCCGATGGAAACAGAAAAGAGGTTAAGATTGGAGCTTCACTCAGTTCAGAGATCAGAGAGAGTTTGATACAACTGCTCAAAGAATTCTCAGATGTCTTCGCTTGGTCATATCAAGATATGCCAGGGTTGGATATCAGTATAGTGGAGCATCACTTGCCATTAAAGGCAGAATGCCCTCCGGTCAAGCAAAAATTAAGAAGAACTCATCCGGAGATGGCCATGAAAATCAAAGAGGAAGTTCAAAAGCAGATCAACGCAGGTTTCCTCGTCACTTCAGAATACCCTCAGTGGTTAGCTAACATTGTTCCCATTCCTAAGAAAGACGGAAAAGTCCGCATGTGCGTCGACTACAGAGATTTGAACAAAGCTAGCCCTAAGGATGATTTTACTTTACCACATATTGATATGTTGGTAGACAGTACAGCAAAATCCAAAGTTTTCTCGTTCATGGACGGATTTTCAGGATACAACCAAATCAAAATGGCACTTGAAGACATGGAGAAAACAGCTTTCATCACCCCCTGGGGCACGTTCTGCTATCGCGTTATGCCTTTTGGACTAAAGAACGCAGGGGCAACTTATCAAAGGGCCATGACTACGCTTTTCCATGACATGATGCATAAAGAAGTGGAAGTCTATGTGGACGACATGATTGCTAAATCAGAAAATGAAGAAGATCACATACAAAATCTGACAAAGTTATTTCAACGCTTACGGAAGTTTCAGCTTCGCCTGAACCCCAACGAAGTGCACCTTTGGTGTCTACTCAGGAAAACTCCTTGGTTTCATTGTCAGCAAACGAGGAATTGAAGTAGATCCAGACAAAGTCAAGGCAATTCAAGAAATGCCTTCACCCAGAACCGAGAAACAAGTTAGAGGATTTCTTGGACGTCTGAATTACATCTCGAGATTCATATATCTCATGACTGCAACTTGCGCTCCTATTTTCAAACTTCTACGGAAAAATCAAAGCTGCGTCTGGACAGACGATAGTCAGAAAGTGTTCGACAGCATTAAAGAATATCTGCTCGAACCACCCATCTTGTCTCCTCCAGTGGAAGGAAGACCTTTGATAATGTACTTAACCGTCTTAGAAGATTCCATGGGTTGTGTCCTTGGACAGCAAGACGAGACGAGAAGAAAAGAGCATGCCATTTACTACCTAAGCAAGAAATTCACTGACTGTGAATCCCGCTACTCCATGCTCGAGAAGACGTGTTGTGCTTTGGCCTGGGCTGCCAAGCGTCTCCGCCAGTACATGATTCGACATACTACTTGTTTAATCTCTCATATGGATCCAATCAAGTACATCTTTGAGAAGCCTGCTTTAATTGGGAGAATTGCACGTTGGCAGATGTTGTTATCAGAATATGACATTGAGTATCACGCACAGAAAGCCGTGAAAGGAAGCATTCTAGCTGAGCACCTGGCTCACCATCCACTCAGTGGTCATGAATCAACCAGTTTCGACTTTCCGGACGAGGACGTCATGTACCTCAAGATGAAAGATTACGACGAGCCACTACCAGACGAAGGACCTGAGATAGGATCCCAGTGGGGCTTAATCTTTGACGGAGCTATCAATGCTTATGGACGAGGAATTGGGGCAATCATTGTTACACCTCAGGGTACCCATATTCCATTTACTGCCAGATTAACTTTCAAGTGCACAAACAATGAGGCCGAATATGAAGCTTGCATCATGGGTCTCGAAGAAGCCGTGGATCTAAGAATCAAACACTTGGATGTATACGGGGATTCTGCTTTGGTGATCAATCAAAACAAAGGAGAATGGGAAACACGCCAACCAGGGCTAATCCCGTACAAAGACTACGCGAGAAGATTGTTACCATTCTTCGACAGGGTAGATTTTCATCACATTCCTCGCGAAGAAAACAACTTGGCTGATGCATTAGCCACGCTCTCTTCCATGATTAGGATAAATCATTGGAATGACATTCCTCAGATTGATGTTATGCGCCTGGATAGGCCTGCTCATGTTTTCACAGTAGAAGCAATCATCGCGACAAACCATGGTATCACGACATCAAGAACTTTCTTCAAAAGCAAGAGTACCCTCTTGGGGCATCAAAGAAAGATAGAAAGACTTTGAGAAAGTTAACTTGTAGATTCTTCCTGAATGAAGATGTTCTGTACAAGAGAAACTTCGACATGATTCTGCTTAGATGCGTTGACAGAAAAGAAGCAGAAGTACTCATGAGAGAAATACATGAAGGTTCCTTTTGTACTCACACCAATGGACATACCATGACAAGGAAAATACTGAGAGCAGGATATTATTGGTTGACGATGGAGTCAGATTGCTACCAGTACGCAAAGAGGTGTCACAAATGTTAGATCTACGCCGATAGAATTCATGTGCCACCATCTCTTCTCAACATACTCTCTTCCCCTTGGCCTTTCTCCATGTGGGGAATCGACATGATTGGAATGATCGAGCCAAAAGCGTCCAACGGACATCGCTTCATCTTGGTAGCTATAGACTATTTCACCAAATGGGTTGAAGCAGCTTCATATGCAAACGTTACAAGACAAGTTGTCGTCAGGTTTATCAAGAATCACATCATCTGTCGCTACGGCATTCCTAGCAAGATAATCACTGACAATGGGTCAAATTTGAATAAAAAAAATGATGAAGGAGCTTTGTGAAGAATTCAAGATTGAGCATCACAACTCATCTCCTTACAGACCAAAGATGAATGGAGCTGTAGAAGCAGCTAACAAAAACATCAAGAAAATCGTTCAGAAGATGGTCATCACTTACAAAGATTGGCATGAAATGCTCCCGTATGCTCTTCATGGTTACCGTACATCAGTACGTACTTCGACTGGAGCAACTCCTTTCTCCCTTGTATATGGCATGGAGGCAGTCCTACCTATAGAGGTTGAGATTCCATCAATGAGAGTCTTGATGGAGGCAAAATTAACAGAAGCCGAGTGGTGTCAAAGCAGATTCGATGAATTGAACTTAATCGAAGAAAAGCGCATGACAGCTTTATGCCACGGTTAGCTATATCAACAAAGAATGAAGAAAGCTTTCGACAAAAAGGTGCGACCTCGCACAATCAAAGAAGGCGACCTTGTACTCAAAAAGATTCAATCTTTTCTCACAGATTCAAGAGGGAAATGGACTCCCAATTATGACGGCCCCTACGTGGTCAAGAGAGCTTTCTCAGGAGGAGCCTTAATACTCACGACTATGGATGGAGAAGAATTCACCCGTCGTGTGAACGTCGACGCAGTCAAGAAATACTTCGCCTAAATAAAAACAAAAGAACAGCTCGCTAAGTTGAAAACTCGCAAAGAGCAACTTAGGCAAAAAAGAGCGTCTCGGTGAATCGAAAACCCGAAATGGCGATTCAGGCAAAAGTTAGAGACATAAGAAATAAATAATCAATCTCGGTAAACTTAAAACCCGAAAGGGGTAGTTTACGCAAAAGTTAGGGATATATGGCAAGTAACTGTGTTCAGGACAAACTTGATCATTCAAAAAACCATAGCGGAGTATTCATCAGCAGTAGGTCATCTTCTACGAAGCACGAATACAGCGCAACCCGGAGTGGAAGGGAAAGATAACGGTCGTCACGTTTCATCGTAGCCCTTTTCCCAAAAATTACCAATTTCCAACTTTGTAAATACTCCATGGAATCAAGCATTTGGCTGATTACCATTCCATATATAATAATTTGAGCCTTGTGCCTTTCTTTGCAAATCAAGTCTTATCCAGTTTCTTGAAATGCATTTTAAGTTTAAAGTCATTTTCTTGAAACAAATGTTTTCATAAAATAAAATGAATTTACTTGCAAAAATAAAGGTGAAATTTCTTTCTAAGGTTTACAAACAATAGGAAGAATGCAAACAGCTACTCCGAGAACGGTTGAGACTCCTGGAACCAAGATTTCCCCATGAGGTCGCTTTGCGAACATCTCCCGATGACGGATCTTCACTTCAATTCATATTACTCACTTCGGACAGCGGACAACTGATAACCAGGCATTCCCAACAGAGTTCGAACCACAAGAAGATGACATCTTCTGATCAACAAGATTCAAGTCGTATCATAGGATTTTACATCCGCGACAATTCTATTCACATTCACTTTGCATTTCATAATCATCGTAATATTCATGCATTTTGTCTCACACCATATTTGCGTAATTAGCATAGTCTAGTCAGGTTTTTACCGTGTTAATACCCAAATTACTTGGGCATATACTCAAGATTTCCCTGCAAAGTTGTGAAAGGGTTTTCTTCTTCATGAAGAAGGTTCATACACCCAAATTCCCCAAGCAAGTCAACAAATGGTAGTCTCCCTCAAAGAGATAGTTTGTTCACTTTTGGAATTCCCCAACTGAGAATCTCCTGCAGAGCGACGCTCGACAATCTTCTTCAAATAAGATAGTTTGTTTCGCATTTTGATTTCCTCAGAAGTTTGGTATTTCCCCAGCGGATCGACAAATGATCCCCAACGGAGTCAGTGAATGGTAATCTTCGTCAAGAAGATAGTTCAGATTCCTCAGCGTAAGTAGGAGAATGGTAGTCTTCTTCCCGAAGACAGTTCATCCACTTTCGAGCAAAGTCATTAGCCCCTCAAAAGAGCGCGGGACCATATGACAATCCTTCAAAAACGTCAAGTTGAAAGGAGGGATGGTGAAGTTTCTTTATTTACCGTCAAATGGTATCTTACCTCCAAGTGCTGGTAAGAAGTTTGATAAGGAAACAAACCTTTGAAGTTTCTTTATTTACCGTCAAATGGTATCTTACCTCCAAGTGCTGGTAAGAAGCTTGATGAGGAAACAAACCTTTGAAGTTTCTTTATTTACCGTCAAATGGTATCTTACCTCCAAGTGCTGGTAAGAAGTTTGATGAGGAAACAAACCTTTGAAGTTTCTTTATTTACCGTCAAATGGTATCTTACCTCCAAGTGCTGGTAAGAAGTTTGATGAGGAAACAAACCTTTGAAGTTTCTTTATTTACCGTCAAATGGTATCTTACCTCCAAGTGCTGGTAAGAAGTTTGATGAGGAAACAAACCTTTGAAGTTTCTTTATTTACCATCAAATGGTATCTTACCTCCAAGTGCTGGTAAGAAGTTTGATGAGGAAACAAACCTTTGAAGTTTCTTTATTTACCGTCAAATGGTATCTTACCTCCAAGGGCTGGTAAGAAGTTTGATGAAGAAACAAATATTTGGAAATTTTCTCTTTATCTGAGATATTGTCCAAACACGACTGAGACCAGTTTCGAGATATGGACATCCGAAACAAGGGGGAGGTTGTTTGCCTTTTTCTAAGTGTCAACACTTAGTTAAAAAAGATGGATTGCGCATCCTACACTGCTATCCATTCGCCAGAATCTGCATCAAGTATTTCTACAGGAGTTTGTCTCCTCATCCCCCGCCAAGTGCGACAACGGGATCAAGTCATGAAAAGATTTTATCAATTACAACATCTCAGGAGCGCCCAAAATTCGGGCATTCTTTGATATTTAAGTCTCTTTCACGCAGGAGAGATCGAGATATCAATCTCTCTCCCTCCAGATAAAAGAAACATAAATAGGGGCATCTGTCATACCCTAATTTTTGACCCCCCTGAGATGACATATCTTCAGGATTTTCATCAGGTCAAAACAAGTACCCAGAGCAGTCATTTCTTCATCTGGCATTCAATCAAGGATGTTCAAAGACAAGAAAACTCAGGCAAAGGATCAATCAATAGAAGGATTAGTCTCTAACACAATCATAGGACTCAAAAGCTTCATTTTTATATTCACCTATGATTGATTAGACACCCAGTCATCTGAGTACAGGTTTACTCAGGTTAGCAGACTAGGGTTTTTAAGCCTATCAAGGACTAAAATCAGGGATCACCTTTGGGAAACCCTAAAAAGCCCCAGGGGATCATTCAAAGGCATCAATCATCTTCAAATAGCTCATATGACAAGATCCACTTGACATCACACCTCAATTCAAAGCCTACAGTCATCATTTTCATCTGGTCAACAATTAGGGTTTTTGACCTAATTCACCAGGATAGTTGACTTTTAATCAGGGCATGGATCCAAAACTCAAGACATGATTCAATAACCTCTACTAACTCAATATAACCCATTTACATCACTCATTTGAGGAGAAGATCTTAATTCCACACAAAAGTCCAAAATCTCACTTTATTTGGAAAAAGTCAACTGTATGGGATCACCTTTGACTTTTAAGATTTTTGGTCAAACCATGACTTTCAAAGATCAATATCATCAATATATGGATATTAAAGTCATTTGACCAAAGAAATTCAAAAAGAATCATCAAGGAGCAAAAAGTTGAGAATTAGGGTTTTTGAGGGCATTGTGGGAACTCAAAATTTCACCTACACAACTCAAAAAACTTCCAACATGAAAGTTGTAGATCTTGCAAAATAAAACAACATCTTACATAGGAACTTTTTTCAAAAGAGCAACCACTTAAGAGTTTTGGAATTTTAAAGCTTTAGGTTATAAAAACTTAGAAATTTTTCTAAGTGTTTTTAACCTAGTTTTCATCCAACTTTGGGCTCATTTTTCACAATTTTCCCAAATGATTCTGACGAAACCATAAACTAATGATTTGAAGTAGATGTTTAGGGCTTTCCAAATTGTGCTCAACCTTCCCCAAATTCATTTTGAGCTAAGAGTTATGCTTGTTCAAAGTTGGCACCATGAAGTAAAATTATAGGTCATGCATCATTTTTGAACTTTGCAATTTTGTGCACATGACCTCACTTATGGATGCTACACGACCCATAACACATCTGAAAACATGCCATGCATTCATTTCCACCATGACATGAGAATTGAGGAAGATTCCCAAAACAAGAACATGTGATTATGTAATGATTACATTTGGGAATTTATGGCAAATTGATTAATCACCCAAGGAATCTTCTCACCAACCAATTAGAGCTCACTCTGCATCAGAAATGTTCCCTAAGATCAGATAGGATCAATGGATGGGGGGCTGGCTCGAAATTGCAATGATCACTCTTGGATATTCCTTGAAATTTCTTCATGGCTAAGAAACCAAACTCACTTCACTAAGCAAGCTCACTATACACAATTGCTCTGAATCAATTGCCTATAAATAGAGGGCTCTTTCTCATTCAAAAAACACACCAAAGCAACCATATTCCTTGCTTTCTCTTTCTCTTCTCATGCTTATGGTTTTTTCAAAGTTCTTTGGCAAGAAGAATCGTTTTCTTCAAACCAGAGCTTATCTTTGGAAAGTAAGCATTCTAACATCTCAAAGGGGTTCATTTGAGGTGATCCAAGCACCTGGATCACTTCTGTAAGTGGAGGAACGCCATTGTTGCTCTCACTTTGGAGCTGTTGCAGTTGGAGGTCCATAGAGCAATTCAGAAGGTTTCCAACAAAGCCAAGCATCCAGACGTGTTCCTCGGGTGATAGTGAAGCTGTTCAGATGGCTGCAGCTCATCTGTAACTCAAGATTCATCACTCTCCATGTCCACTTGAAGCTCAAATCGAGGGAGGTCCATAGAACAATTCAGGAGAATTGAAGTTACAATAAGCATTCAGTTAGCATCACTGAGTCCCAAGGAAGCTTTTGGGATCATTCATACAAGCCCAGGTGCTCTCTATCATCCTCACGACCTCCATTTTCAGAGGTAAGTTTCTGAACTCCATCTCTTTAACTTAAGTACTCTTTGTGATAAAGCTCGATTCTATCTTGTTCAGCATCATCAGAGGATTGAAAACCCTCTATCATCATTCATTTATTCATCTTGTTTGTCATTTAATTTCAAATTTAGGGTTCATGTGTTCTTAGAGTTCTCTGAGAAATTAGGTAGCTATAGTTAATATAAATAAATGTTAGTTGCATATCTGGATTCGTGAGGAAATTTAGAACAAGATTGATGTTTACATTATACCATTTAGTTGAGAAACCAGAGAGTTAGGAATTTGAAAATCTTTGAGCTCGAGGAAGAAGACGACTATGGCCATGGCGCGCAAAATTCAAATCTCTGGGCAAAGTTTATTTTATTTTTAATGATAGGCGTTTTCTAAACGAATGAATAACTTGCCCTAGTGGCCTCACATGCTCTCTTAGTCTCCTCATGCCTCAAGTCTGGGGTTCGAATCCCCCTCGCCCCAGACTTTTTGTTTCTTTTATTTTTCCATGATTTACCACTTGTTTGAAAATATAATGAACTGGATGTGTGTCATAAACACCAAGCGCGCGTTGGCCCAGTGGTGTTATTTTAGGCTGGTGACTTAGAGGGCGTGTGTTCAAACCTTGGAGGAGACAAACCCAATTTTTTACCACTATTTTTCTTTGTTTTATTCACAAACTTCACACAATTATTTAACCTAACAAAAATATCCATTTTCACCTCATTTTTCACACACTTGTTATTTAATATATCTATTTTGTGAATAATTAAAAAAATCATAAAAATATTATTTATTTCATATATTTTTATTAGGTTTAAAATAGTATGTTTTAAGTGTTTTCTTAAATGCTTTGAAAATATATATATTCATTTTGTTTTAACCTAATTATTTTGTGAATAACTTTATGATAAAACCCTAAATTATTTAGGTCTTAATTAGGTATAGATTTCATCTTTGTCTTAATTAAGTTGACTTTTGTCAATATTCAAAACTGTTTTCAGTCTCCGATTAAACAGATGATTAAGGTTTTCAAACAACAAAACCTTATATCATTTCAGATCATTTTTAACTGTTTTCATAAACAGTAAATCTTTTTTTATATGGGCCTCTAATAGAGTGTAAGTCCCAACACCTTCTTTCTTTTCATAGTTTGTTTTTCAAAATTATATTTACAAAATCTTCTTTCTGTTTTCAAAACATTCTTCTGGTATTTGAAGGGCATTATTCCCGGTGAAACTCTTCAGATACCTATGTGACCTTTGTCCATCTTCACTTCTTCGGTTTTCAAAAAACCATTAACTGTTTATCATATATATTCAACTGTTATCCATCAATTGCTGGTAAGGCTTTGTACATACTTCTTCAAAGGCCTCCACTCCATCCAGGTTAGGCTTTACAAGCTTTCAATTTACAGTCTTTATTTAAATTACTGTCAAATATAGAACTGTTCATATATTTGTGTAGAACTGCGTCTGAGTGTAAACCTTAGGACAGTTAAACTATATATATATTATAGGAATATGACCTAGGATTGAGAATGTCTTCCCGGTGAAGGCTCTTTCCTAATTAGAGATCTGTAGTTCAAACCCCTAAGATGAATTATTCCCGGTGAAACATCTTGGCAAAAACCTTAGAATCCAAAAAATAGGACACATCCACCCAAAGAGGAATTATTCCTGGTGAAACCTCTTACCCATTTGCTTAGAGCCAAAATAAGTTCAAAACTACATAGCTTTCTCTTGTGCTATAACAAGGACCCTCGATTAGCCTCCTCTTGGGCTTTGTACAAGGACCCACTGGCTTCTTAAAAGCATTTCCAGCTTCCTCTTGAGCTTGTATACAAGGACCCACCAGGTTTCTTATAAACATAGGAACAGGTCTTTAGTCACCTTTTAACCTACCTTGGTGAGTTTCTTCCAATTTAAACCAGACTTTAAACAAGCTAAGTTTGTCTCAATTTTACATTGAGTACACCTTTTGGAATGAGAGACATGGACAGTCTCTGTCACCCTTATCTTCATCAATTTTCCTTAGCAGAGTATAGGATCCATGTTTGCTTATCCTCAGCAAGAGTCAGCCTTCATCTTGGGCTTTAAACAAGAAGTCTCCACTAGATAATCTTTCTGCCAATCATTTTAACAAAAACCCCTGGAAAGGGTTAGCCTCCAAAATCACTTCTTCAAAAACCAAAGATTCATTTCTCTTAGGAGATAATTTCCCCAAAAGAGTCAAAACCCCTGGAAAGGGTCAGCCTCCAAAAACATGACAAAAATCAGTCTTTTAACAGACAATTTCTCCAGCTAAGTCAAAACCCCTAGAAAGGGTTAGCTTCCAAAATCACTCCTTCAAATTCAAAGACTCATTCCTTTAAAAGATAAATTCCCTAAAAAAGAGTCAGCCTTAATTCTGGGCTTTGTACAGAACACCAAAAAACTCCTTAGTCTAAATTTTCTCCAGTAGAGTTATCATTTCAATAAGTCAATAAATCAATCAAAAAGCCTCAAGCTTGGGCCTCATGCAAGCCAGCTAAAGTCAAATCTTTTATACAGTAGATAGACATAGCTTATCTCTATAGAGAGATATTTTTACTACTCTACCACATTCAAAAAAACATTACATTTTATTTCAATTTCAATCAAGTCTCCCATTTAGGATTTTGAAAGGCATGAGCTGGCAGTAAAACCCAGACATGTGGTAACTTTCCCTAATTTGGATGAGCATCTTTCTTTCATTTAAGAGGCATTTGACTGGTATACTTGCACATGTACAAGTAAGGTCCCCCTCTTGAATGAAATGAATTCAGTTATTCTGTCACTCTTTTAAATGTTTGTGGTGGAATAGTACAAATACCTCTCTGTAAAGATGATTTCATGTCTCTTTATTGTAAACAGAGATTTAATTCAAGCTTCAACCTTGGGCTTCAAGCAAGGCACCCAAAAATAATTAATAATTAATTAGTTCCCCGAACTACATTAAGCTCTGACTTCCATTAAGGATATGTAGGCATGAGGTTCACAAGGAATCTCAGCAAGCTAATAAAATACCAAAAATAGTCAGTCAGTCTGTCTGTCTTTCTTTTATTCAATTCAATTCTTTCTCCTAATACAAAGGAGAAACTTTCCCAATAATCATTAGCAGCACAAACACATTTAGACACAGAGAAGGTTCCTGTAGAGTACTACAGATATGTAGGGTGTTTAAACACTTCCCTATGTATAACCGACCCCCCGGACTCCAGAATTTCTAGTCTAGGTGAAATCCCCACACTTAGCAAACTCTTAGGGTTTAGTTGAGATCTTTTTTTCCCTTTCCTACTCGTAGGACAATAAGAAAGTTCGTGTGATATTGTAGGAAGAACTGAAACAAAATTCATCCCACCACGGGCGCATTCTCCTTCCAAATTTCGCGTGAAAGGTCTAGCGTGCCGTCCTCCCAAGTGAAACGGGGAGGTAAAAAAAACGACAACCACACTCTTCCTCAGTATTTGACTAAAGTATTTGTGTATTTTAATGGCCGCAAGCCTGCTGTTCAAACCAAGATTTCAGATGACGCCAAATCCCTTGCCACCTTGAAAGAAACGTTGAATAATTTGCTGCTTGATTCCGATAACAGAAGGGTGAGAAAGATCAAGTTTTGGGAGAACTGGATTGATACAAATGGAAGGGTGAAATACAACTTAATCGAGTTGAAGAATGATGAAGATGTGAAGGTCATGTGAAAATCATTTCGACGTAGCATAACTAAAGGTCTGATCGAATTGGATGTGCAAATCCAAAGATCCGTGGAAGACATAATGAAGTGTCTAAAACGTCTAAAGTCATCCGTTAGTGCCCAAGTTTTCATGTTTTATAGTATTGTTTATGTTTGTTGTTTGTCATCTGATGTTTGTTAACTATGTTTGTTTCTTAATGATGTTACTTTCTTTATCTACTCGAAACATGTACTAGCAAAAACGATTATGCAATAAAAAAAGATGTTCGTACAAAATATACAAATAATACAATCATAAAAAAAAAATCTACATTGACCCTCTGCGGGCAACATCGGCCAACCTAGCTAAAATACTATGAACCTCTCCATCAGGGTTCATCAAACTCATAAGGCTATCTAAGTGAACAGTGATGAACTGCAGGCGGTTGTCCTGGTCACCTGCGGGAGGTGGAGGTGGTGGTGGATCGAAAGAAACTCTGGTACGTGAATTCCCTGGAACATCAGATGTTGCGGTAGATGGTATGGCCATAGGGTGTGACACACTGAGGAACCACTCCAGGTATCCATCCTAACACTGCCCAGGATGCTGAATCGCAACGGCTGTATCCATGATCTCACGGGGGAGCTGAGGATGTGACTCTAAAACCATCGATCAATGCCACCATTTGGAGCCTTTGGGACCGGACATGGGAAGTATATAACCATACTGACGTAGACACCTCTCAGGCAAGTGTCTAGCCACATGGCTCTCCCATCTGACATACCCTAAATATAAGAAAGAAACCTCAAAAGGGCGATAAGCGCGGTGAGCTGTAACAAAAAAAAATACATTTAAACCACATTTATATAAATCAAATTGCGTAATAAAAATTAAGCACTTAAGAAATGTTACATACCTCGCCCTGCCATATCCTATAAGTAACATGGTCAACGTATCCTTTCAACACGGACCTATCAGAAGGTCCTCCGGGGAAAGCTCCGTCAGTGTGTAATGATGGCTTTATAGATGCACCAGTGGTGGTGTCTGTATCCTGCAACATCCGCTCCTGATCCTCATCAACCCCCTCCTCGACCACAGGCACCGGCTCCTCAACTATAGGCACCGGCTCCTCAGCAATAGGCACCGGCTCCCAAACAACAGCCACCAGCTCCCCAACCTCAAGTACCGGCTCCTCAACCTCTGCCACCTCAACCTGAACCACGTGCTCCTCTAAAGGAGGTGCACAAAACCCCCTCACCGCCTGCTACTCCGCCATCTATTTCCGGTTGGAACCAGTCGGAGGAAGACGTCCAACTTGTAACTCTGAGGCCTGCACCTCATCAGCAGCTCGAGCAAGAGCAGTTGCTCTATCTATGGCCCTTCCAACAACAGTACAGTTCTTGCCTCTGGTCCTCACTGCAAAATTTAAAAACATTAGGAAAATAGCTTCTTCTTTTATTAAATTACAGAAATATTGAAAATTTTGAAATTTACGGTATACCAGAAATTTCAAATTCTGGTATAATAATAAGTAAATGAAAATACTAGGAATTTTAAAATTTCCAATAAAATATACCGTAAATTCTAAAATTTCCGGTAGAAAATAACGTAAATTCTGAAATTTCTAGTAGAAAATACCTGAAATGTAACTAAAAATACCGAAAACTTACTTGATTAGAAATAGAATTCAGTGTCACTAATGGCGTTAATGAATCACCTTTGGTTTGAAATGTCTAGCTTTGTGATAATATTTTTGTCGTTGATGCATTTTGTAACATCCCATTTTTAGTTTTTATTATTTTAACAATTATATTTTATTTGTTTATTTTATTAATCATTATTTGGTATGATAATTGATTAAATATATGTTTTGTGGCATAATTGTGATAGTTGTGTTTTGGGTTAGAAAGAGAGAAAATGAGAAAATAATGATTTGGACCTAATTTTGGTTAGTATGTCAAATGAGGGAGGTGTATTTGTTAAGCCCATTAGAAAACTAAAGAGATAGTGAGGTTTTCACAAAATAAGGAAATTAGAAAGATAGTGAGAAATAGAAGAAAAGAGGAAAAGAAGAGAGAAGAGGAGAAAGAGAAGAGAAGAGAAAGGAAGATAAAGAAGGCAACCCTATATTAAAGATTTTAAACTAAGGTAAGGGAGGATCTTCATTTTATTATGGGATTATATGATTGTATGCAATGGGTAGTAAGCATGAGTAGGTTGTATGTTCAAATTTCATGAGATTTGATATGTTAGGGTTTGAGATTTGGGGTCAAAATCAATGTGTAAGAATTCATGTTTTATTGTTCTAAATCATTACTATATGTTAGATATGAATGAATATGTGTTTATTTCATGAAAAATGATTGAATTGATTGGATTTTAGTGAAGAACTAGTATGAACCTGGGAGCTATCCGCAGGAATTTATTTGGTTTTTGGAGAAACTTAAAAAATTCATAACTTGAGTTTCGGGTGTCCGTTTGACTCACCGTTCGAACCTAGAGAAATCTAATACAATTTACTTTATTGTAAAAATGGTTTCATGTTATGGAAATAAATTAATTTTGGTGTATAATGAGGTTTTGTGGTGTTAGTGCATGATGTCAGTGTTTGCATTTTCTTTGAAACTGTAACAATTCATATCTTTTGAACCGTAGTTGCGTTTGAGTCCCCGTTCGAAGTGTTAGGAAGCTAATCCAATATTATTTTCAATAAAAATGGTCTTGTTTTCAACAAATGATTTAATAATAATTTGGTTAGATAAATTACTTGTAATTGTGTTGTTTGGTTTGAGAATGGGTGTTAGATGTGAATAACATGGTTTGGCTTTGTATGCTATATGTTATTTATGATGTGTTGTGATGGTTAATGCTATGTGAATGCATTGTTGATTATGATAACATGATACATGTATGTTTGTGCAAGTGGTGATTTAATTCATATGTGATGGATTATTGTGATATGCTTATATGATTAAGATTTGGAGATGGTCTTATTAACATATGATTGTTGGTGTATGTATGTGCAATGGCGAGATCATTCAAATGTGATGGTTTATGTGATATATTCCCTTATGATAAATATTTGGAGTTGGTCTTAATTGCATATAGTATGATTATTGCATGATTGTACATGGGTCATGCATACATTTTGTGCAAGTTTGGGATTATCGTGTGCCCTTGTGGGGTGTGAGCGGTATATCTTGATTTTAATGAGAATCATGTCATCGTGTATCCATGTGGGATGTGAGCGATGAGGTTGGTCGTGTGTCCATATAGGGTGTGAGCAACGAAGAGTGGATGATCGTGTGCCTAATTGAGGTGTAGCGATGTATCTGAATTCGGAAGAAAATGATTTGGAGGGTTCTTATGAACCGAATGGTACCATATGCATTTGCATAATTTCGATTTGCATTGGAGTCACATGTATCAATGTGAATTGATGGATTTATGTTCTAAATGTAGTATTTTTGTGAATGTTACATTTGTGTTAATTTTGCGATTGATTATTCTTTGAATCATGATTGGTTGAGTAATGTTGTAAAAATGGAATATGTGAATACATGATTATATGAAGTGTGATGAATTCATTTGATGTGTGTTTATTGCGTATTGTTTATTTTATTATAGATTTCTATAATGATGTGAATTCTCACTCTTCTGTAGGAATGATTTTTTTATGACATTGCTCAGGTACCCTAGATAGCGGTGCTTGATTGCAAGGATTAGTAGGAGAACTATTCCTTTATTTATTCGTTCAGTATTTTTGGGTTTTGATTCATGCTATGAATATGTAACACTGGGGAATGTTGTTAATTTATGCTTTTGAAGGATACCTTGTATTCCTTTCTATTGTGTTATTTTAATAAAATTATGTGAAATTTTGCCATTATGCCTAAGTTTTAATAAATTGAAATTATTATGAGATAATAATGTATTTTGTCTGATAGAATATGTATCCGCTACAAAAGTACATGTGTTAAGTTATTGTTGGAGCGGTATAGTGGCAAGCAACAAAAAGTTTTGGAAGTATTTATCCGGGAATTTATCGTCTCCACAGGGACTAGTGCATTGAATTGTCGTTCGAAGGATTCTTAGTTCTTGAGCTTGGGTTCAATGGGTTTTAAGTAAAAACGGAAAATATAACATATGAACATAAAAAGAATACATTCTCGATAGAGAATAACTTATCTGGTTCGAATCTAAACTACTCCTCGCAAACTTAGATTTATCACTCCGTCGTACTTAATCTACAATACTCGTTAGAATCACCACATATCCCTTACATCAATGTCCATTTCTGCAACACCGACGAGAGTTCAACTATATTGCTCTTTCGACGATGTCTCAACCGATCGAACAACACAGAGACATTAAACTCAGATATTAAGTGGATGTTAACCCCAATCCTATGTCTAGCATCAAAAGCTAACAAATATCCCCCTAATCAAGATTTGTGATGTCTATTTCTACAACAACACAAATCCAAAGCATTTAAGCAAAAAGATCAGAAAAACACCGATTAAGATTTGTAAAGCAAACTTTATACAACTAGTAGAAAAAGCAACAAACATCCATGGGTTTAGAGTAATTTACATACAAACTCACCAAAAGAGAAATACAAAGAGAAGAGAAGAAGAGGAACCAAACATTTCTTGATTTGTCAACACCAATCGATGAGAAATTCGACCTTCGATCATCCGATTACAAGCTCCAATGGTGTTTCCAAGCTAAATCTACCCAAAAATGACCTAGGATGAGTTGGGGTTCAAAAATACCCAAAACATAACCTAAAAAATCTGATTCTCGCCTATTTATGAAATTTTCAGATCTGTCCAGGGCGCGTCGCGCGCAGGAGCGCGCGTCGCGCCTAACTCGCTGACTTGAAAAAATAGCTTTTAGAAAAAAAGGCGTAACTTGAGAACCGTAACTCCGATTTGCGCCCGGTTCGAAGCGTTGGAAAGCTTATTCAATTTCCTATCTAACAATGAATAAATGGCAGTCCAATTGATGATTTTTATCATCCTCATTTTGAGCCTTAACCACCGAATGAATTGATTCCGTCGCTCAAAATCGCGCGTTTGAAGCCGTGTCTTCGACACTTTATTGCTCACGCTCCAAATACGCAAAAATACCTACAAAAAGAGTAGAAAACTATCAAAAAGTATAAAAGTGTATGAAAATATATCTATTCACAAAGTATACGTATTTATGCACAAAACGGGGTATTATTCAAACGGTATTAACAAAAAGTATCGATAAGTGCAACAAAACATATATACAAAATAACTATATTTTGGCACTTAACAGTTTTGGAAACATGAATTATATTCAAAGTGTTATTGAGCATGATAGGTATTTATTGTTTTCGAATTATGTGTGACACCCTTGAATTAATGTTTATGATATCTTACTCTGATTTATGTTATATTTTCTGCGAGTTTTAAAAGGGTGCTACATTAGTGGTATCAGAGCAGATCGGTGAGTCCGGCCAAGTTGTTGAGTCAGTCTGTAATGATAGTTGAATATTGTCAATGTGTTGTTCATTAGTATGCGACATGTGTGTGAAACACTGTCAGTGCTTTCTTGCTTTTCTAATCACTCGTTGGAAGGAGTGGGATTAAAGCAAGTGGGGGAGAAGCGTGTGCTTCCTTGTGATGGTTCAGATGTGAATAGTTGGTTTAGTGTGCTGCAGATTGCATGAGTGCAAAGACTGGTGAGACCGTGTTGTTTCTCGATTTCGAAGGAAGTACAGATTCTAGATTTTGTCTAGCGATTAGGTCAAAGTGTCCTTGTGAGGGAATGATCAGGTGCTTGTGTTGTTCGCATCTCTAGGGGTGGAGCGGATGTTATGGCAATCGAAGTGTCAGTTGTATGTGAGTCTTGATGTTTTTCTGGAATAATTTTGACTTGTCGTTAGAGCGAGATGTTGGGTTAACTTGATGTTATCTTTTAGGTGAATAGTTTGGATTTAAACCAAGTGATTGTGAATTGTCTTGACGAGATTAAATGAGAAGGAAATCGTGGGAGAAATTGTAATCGTAAGGGAGATTATTGGACCATAGTTCTTTAGGTGATTTCGAGCACAAGTATTGAGGGAACACTGTTATAGTTTAGTGACGATGGTCTATACCCCATCATGGTTGTCGGCTACCTATTGACAAATTGAGGAACTGATCACCTTTAATCTCTTGTTCATAGTAGACGGGATCGTGGGGGATGAAATAGACATGTCTTGCCAGCTTGATAGTGTGTGAAGTGATTGAAGTTCTGGCGAGAAGATAGACATTCACCATTTCACGTGAATATGATGGAAAAAGTGGCTACGGAAGAGTTGAAGAGTCAACTTGAGGATTTTCTTGAGAAGAGGTTTATTCGTCCGAGTGTGTCACCGTGGGGTGCACATGTTTTTTTGGTTAAGAAGAAGGAGGGTGCTATGAGACTTTGCGAGGATTATAGACAATTAAACAAAGTAATTGTTAAGAATAAGCATCTACTTCTGAGGATTGATGATTTGATGGATCAGTTGGTTGGAGCGTGTGTGATCAATAAGATTGATTTGAGGTATGGGTATCATCAAATTCACATGAAGGTTGAAGATATTCAAAAGACTACTTTTAGGACAAGATATGGCCAGTATGAGTATTCTTGTATGCCTTTCGGTGTGACAAATGCACCTGGTGTATATATGGAATACACAAATAGGATTTTTCATCAATATTTGGATAACTTTGTTGTTGTATTCATTGATGATATTTTGATCTATTCAAAGAGTGAAGAAGATCATGCTGAGCATTTGAAGATTGTGCTATCTGTGTTGAAAGAGAAGCAGTTGTATGTGAAACTTTCTAAGTGTGAGTTTTGGTTGAAGTAAGTGAGTTTTCTTGGTCATTTGATATCAAGTGGCGATATTTTTGTTGGTCCATCTAAGATTGAGGCTGTATCTCAATGGGAATCTCCGAATTTTGTTGCTAAGATTAGAAGTTTTATTGGTTTAGCAGGTTATTATTGGAAATTTATTGAAGGACTTTCTAAGTTATCTTTGTCATTGACGCATTTGACTAGGAAGGGTCAAGCTTTTATTTGGACTTCGTAGTGTGAAGCTAATTTCCAAGAGCTTAAGAGAAAGTTGACGACCGCTCTTTTTTTGATTTTGCCTGATTTGACATAACTGTATGTTGTGTATTGTGATGCTTCGTTGATGGGTTTAGGAGTTGTATTGATGCATAATCGACAAGTGGTAGTTTATGCTTCAAGGAAACTTAAAGTCCATGAGAGGAATTATCCGACGCATGACTTAGAGTTGGCTCCTGTTGTGTTTGTGTTGAAAATTTGGAGGCATTATTTGTTTGGATCAAGATTTGATGTGTTCAATGATCACAAGAGTTTGAAGTATTTAATCGATCAGAAAGAGTTGAATATGAGGCAAAGAAGATGGTTGGAATTCTTGAAGAATTATGATTTTGGTTTGAATTACCATCCTGATAAAGCGAATGTTATTGTTGATGCATTGAGTAGGAAGTCTTTTCATATGTCGATGTTGATGGTGCGAGAGTTGGATTTACTTGAGCAATTCAGAGATTTGAGTTTGGTTTGTGAGTAGACTTCTTCTAGAGTTAAGCTTGTTATGTTGAAGCTTACTAGTGGCATTCTTGATGAAATTCGAAAAGGTCAGAAATCTGATTTGAGTTTGGTTGATTGATTCACGTTGATTAATCAGGTTATAGGTGGTGATTTCCGAATTGATAAGACTGGTATCATGAGATGTCATGATAGAGTTTGTGTTCCGGATGTATTGGATTTGAGGAAGAGGATTCTTGAGGAAGGACATCCTTATTGATTGAGTATTCATCCTGGAGCTACTAAGAGGTATCAAGATTTGAGGAAATTATTTTGGTGGCAAGGTATGAAGAAGAAGATAACAGAATTTGTGTATTCTTGTTTGATTTGTCAGAAGTTGAAGATTGAACATAAAAAACTGTCCGGTTTGATGCAACCGTTATCCATTCCTGAGTGGAAATGTGATAGCATTTATATTGATTTTGTGTATGGTTTACCTAGGACACTGAGTAATTGTGATGCGATTTGGGTTATTGTGGATAGATTGACGAAATCTTCTCACTTTATTCCGATGAGGATGGATTATCCGATGGAGAGGATTGCGAAGCTATATGTTGAGAGGATTGTTTGTTTGCATGGTATTCTGTATAGTATTGTGTCTGATAGAGATCCGAGGTTTACTTCTATATTTTGGGAAGGTTGGCAAAGTGCTTTGGATACTAGGTTGCATTTGAGTTCGGCGTATCATCCGCAAACTAATGGTAAAATAAGAGGACGATTCATTTGCTTGGGGATCTTTTGAGAGCTTGTGTTTTGAAACAAGGTGGTGTTTAGGAAATTTATTTGTCTTTGATTGAGTTTACTTATAATAACAGTTTTCATTTGAGTATTAGAATGGCACCTTTTGAGGATTTGGATGATAGAAGGTGTATGACGCCTTGGTGTTAGTACGAGTCGGGAGGGAGTCTTGTGGTTGGGCTTGGGATAATTTAACAGACTACAGATAAGATTAAGATGATTCAAGAGAAGATGAAGGTTTCTCAGAGTCATCAGAAGAGTTATCCAGATAAGAGGAGGAAAGCGCTTGAATTTGAGGTTGGAGACCATATGTTCCTTAGAGTTACTCCAATAATGGGTGTTGAAAGAGCATTGAAGTTGCATAAGTAGACATCACATTTTATTGGACCGTATGAGATTGCTTTGGGGAAGGTCGCTCGGGGAGGACCGGTAGGCGGGAACGTGACATGGGAACTCGAGAATAAGATGAAGGATTCTTATCCTGAGTTGTTCGCTAGAGGTGTATTTTCGAGGACGAAAATCTTTTAAGTGGGGAAGAGATGTAACATCCCATTTTTAGTTTTTATTATTTTATTAATTATTTTATTATTTGTTTATTTTATTAATTATTTATTTGGTGTAATAATTGATTAAACATATGTTTTGTGGCATAATTGTGATATTTGTGTTTTGGGTTAGTAAGAGAGAAAATGAGAAAATAATGATTTGGGCCTAATTTTGGTTAGTATGTCAAATGAGGGAGGTGATTTATTAAGCCCATTAGAAAACTAAAGAGATAGTGAGGTTTTCATAAAATAAGAAAAATAGAAAGATAGTGAGAAATAGAAGAAAAGATGAAAAGAAGAGAGAAGAGAAGAGAAGAAAGAGAAGTGAAGAGAAAGGAAGAAGAAGGAGGAGGCAACCCTATATTGAATATTTTGAACTAAGGTAAGGGTGAATCTTCATTTTATTATGGGATTATATGATTGTATGAAATGGGTAGTAAGCATAAGTAGGTAGTATGTTCAAATTTCATGAGATTTGATATGTTAGGGTTTGCGATTTGGGGTCAAAATCAATGTGTTATAATTCATGTTTTATTGTTCCAAATCATTACTATAGGTTAGGTATGAACAAATATGTGTTTATTTAATGAAAAATGATTGAATTGGTTGGATTTTAGTGAAGAACTCGTATGAACCCGAGAGCAGTCCGCATGATTTTTTTTGGTTTTTGGAGAAACTTAAAAAATTCATAACTTGAGCTTCGGATGTCCGATTGACTCACCGTTCGAACCTGGAGAAACCTAATACAATGTACTTTCTTGCAAAAATGGTTTCATGTTATGGAAATAAATTAATTTTGGTGTATAATGAGGTTTTGTGGTGTTAGTGCATGATGTCAGTGTTTGCATTTTCTTTGAAACTGTAACAATTCATATCTTTTGAACTGTAGTTGCGTTTGAGTCCCCGTTCGAAGTGTTAGGAAGCTAATGCCATAATATTTTCAATAAAAATGGTCTTGTTTTCAATAAATGATTTAATAATAATTTGGTTAGATAAATTACTTGTAATTGTGTTGTTTGGTTTGAGAATGGGTGTTGGATGTGAATAACATGGTTTGGCTTTGTATGCTATATGTTATTTATGATGTGTTGTGATGGTTAATGCTATGTGAATGCATTGTTGATTATGATAACATGATACATGTATGTTTGTGCAAGTGGCGAGATTATTCATATGTGATGGATTATTGTGATATGCTTATACGATTAAGATTTGGAAATATTCTTAACTGCATATGATTGTTGGTGTATCTATGTGCAATGGTGAGATCATTCAAATGTGATGGTTTATGTGATATATGCTTGTATGACTAACATTGTGAGATGGTCTAAATTGCATATAGTATAATTATTGCATGATTGTACATAGGTCATGCATACATTTTGTTCAAGTTTGGGATTATCGTGTGCCCGTATGGGGTGTGAGCGATATATCCCGATTCTAATGAGAATCATGTCATCGTTTTCCCATGTGGGATATGAGCGATGAGGTTGGTTGTGTGCCTATCTGGGGTGTGAGCGACGAAGAGTGGATGATCGTGTGCCCAAGTGGGGTGTGAGCGATGTACCCCAATTCCGATTGGAATTATTTGGAGGGTTCTTATGAATCGAATGGTACCACATGCATTTGCATAATTTCGAGTTGCATTGGAGTCACATGTATCGATGTGAATTGATGGATTGATGTGCTAAATGTAGTATTGTTATGAATGTTAGATCTGTGATAATTTTGCGATTGAATATTCTTTGAATCATGTTTGGTTGAGTAATGTTGTATAAATGGAACACGTGAATACATGATTATGTGAAGTGTGATGAATTCATTTGATGTATGTTTATTGCGTATTATTTATTATTATATATTTCTATAATGATGTGAATTCTCACTCTTCTGTTGGGATGATATTTTATACATCGCTCAGGTACTCAAGATAGCGGTGCTTGATTGCAAGGATTAGTAGGAGAACTATTCTTTTATTTATTCGTTTAGCATTTTTGGGTTTTGAGTCGTGCTCTGATTATGTAACACTGGGGAACATTGTTAATTTATGCTTTTGAAAGATACCGTGTATTCCTTTCTATTGTGTTATTTTAATAAAATTATGTGAACTTTGGCCATTATGCATAAGTTTTAATAAACTGAAATTATTATGAAACAATAATGTGTTTTGTCTGATCGAATATGTATCCGCTGCAAAAGTATATGTGTTGAGTTATGGAAACATAAATTATATTCAAAGTGTTATTGAGCATGACAGATATTTATGGTTTTCGAATTATATTCTAAAAATTTCTGTATGTGCTTGAATTTCAGATATCACCCGAGAGATTTAAAAAAAAGGTTGATGGAAACTTCTTTCATACATTTTAGGAGAATGCCAAATCAGTGTTTTAAAAATCGGACCGGACTGGTTGAACCGGGAACCGTCCAGCTAACCGATTTGGTTCGATTATTGGATCGGATATGTCATTGAACTGGTGTGAACCGGTCAAAACACGTAAAACCGACGGTTTTCCAAAACCGGTGGTTTAAATACATTTCTAATTTTTTTTATTTTAAAAACTTAAAACAACATCATTTTAATTATTTTAATAAAAAATTAAAATAAAAGAAAAAAATAGAAAATTAAAATTAAAATAAAGACGTTTCAGATGCGGTTGATTTTATTGCAGATGATTTTGATATTGAAGAAGGAGATACCAACATTGAAATAATTTTTTCTTCTTTGAAATTAAATTTTGTAGACAATGCAATTATTTATTATAATTTATTCAATTAGATTATGTTGCGATTAAATTTGTTTGCAAATATATACTTTGTAATTTCGTATATATTATTATGTGTGATACCTATGTTTAAAATTTGAACTTAAATTATGAACTTGTGAATTTATTTAGGATATGCTATTTTTTTAAAATTTAAGTGCAAGTTATATATTGTAGAGACTGAATCATCATGTCGACATGTTTTATACCTATATAGTTTTGTTATAACGACCGGTCTATCCAACCGAGTTATTCGGTTTAATCCGGTTTAGTCATGTGATTCGACCAGTGACTCAGTGGTTCAACCAATAAACCAATAATCCAATATTTTTACCGATTTAATGTTCGATCCGATTTTTAAAACAATGTGCCAAATAGAACCGAGGGTAGTAAGATAAATGCTCTATCCAAGTGCTCTTATATATAATCTTAATATTTTAGAATTCATATTTAATGGAAAATTTAGCCCGGCCTAAAAACATGCAACGGCCCGATTGGTCCGGTAGTCATTATGACAATTCTAACACGACGGATGTAGGGGGAACACGTTTGCAACAAAAAGGAAGAAACAAATCTAGATGAATAGAACGTGCAGTACAGTAATGAAAGAGTTGATGTTGGAGAAGAGAAGTCAGGTTGGTGGGAGGGGCACGGGATTGTGTGTGGGTCATAACTTAATTGAAAAGTTTAGTAGGATAAACAAAAGTAATTGACCATGTTCCATGAACCTGTTACATCTTTTCCGCCTAACAGATAAGTCAAATGGCTGCGACGTTAATTGTTATTTTGGACTCTTCTCACACTCACAATCTCTTTACAACTTACTGTCTCTTGAATAGTCATAGAATTTTCACTTAATTCTTGTTCTGGCATAGAAAAGGCCTGATACGGACGAGATCTCTGTTAAATCCAACAACGCTGGTTCATAAAAATTATCCATTATATATAATTATATATAATTAATACTTAGATTTAAGGTGCATATCATGATCTCAAATTCACACTTCATCCATTTTAGACTATGTATGTGATTTGGGTGTTGGAATATTAACATTGCAGGTCTACTGGTGCATTGCTACATTGGAGGTACATACCACCGCATTGAAAGTCCATTATCACTAATCAACCACAATTTTGCTTCGAGTACGGAACTGGGGCACCATTTTTGAGAATCGACTCCTGATTCATGCGAAATTCCACGATTAAATAGCCTTCGATCCAAAAGCCAAATTGCAATGGAATTGTAAGAGGAATTTATCTCCAACCTCGTGCTAAGGAACTCTTCCAAACCTCTCAATCCAACAGTCGATTTCGGAGATCGAGAACGAAACGCTGCATCAATAACAATCTCCTACCGCCATATTTATCATATTAAAAGGTAAACCAAATGAATCCATGAACCGATGCTATCACGGCAGAATAAACGAACCTCCAACGCAAAGTTCAAAATTCGTCTATGCTATCTCAATAGGTCACGCCACTCTAGAATACTCAAACTGCAAATGGAATCTTGAACAATCCAAACGTAAATCGAGGCAAACGTGAAGGTGTATTTCGAATATGCAAGACGGGGTGGGCTGAGAAGAGAAAAACTTCACGTATCCAGCAAATTTGTCAACATTCTACAAAGGAAGGCATACCTTCCGAATCCATTTCCACTATAGATGATAAGGAAGTCGTCCACTAATCTCCTAACGAAAAAATTCTTGGAAGGGAATAGTAAAGTAGCTACCAATAGCTGCTAGTCAAGTCAAACTATCAAAACATACAATGAATCCATAATGTGACCAAGATATGCATGTTGAAAAATCTTAAAGGAAAGAGTGTGATCCACCTTGATATTTGAAAGAGGTAGAAGTCTGAAGGAATTTAAGGTCATGGTTTTGGGCAAGTATCAAACACGAAAACCTATAAGAGTCGAACCGACGACTCGACATAAAAGGAAAAGACGTATCAGGAATAAAGATCGTCGCTCGAGCGTGTTATGTGAGAATATAGACAATAAACATTCCATATGGGGTGAATAGACTTCCCAAGTTAAAATTTCATTTGAAAATAGTTTTATTAGAGTTTCAGAAACAAAGTTTATTTTGTGTGGCGGAAGAAAATTTTAGCGTAAAAGATATTATGATATCGATTGGAAGTTATGCAAATATACTTGTACAACTCACAATGGAATCAAGATGAACAATAGGATTTTACCAAATTGAACAAACGAAACGTATTGCAAATCTTTCAATTTCACAAGAAGTGCTATCGAATGATTTTCAGCACAGGCAAGATTCTACAATCAAAGTCTTCAGGTTTAATAGACACTAAGACAAAGTTGAATAACCAGTTCTTACAAAACTTACAACTTAAATAATAAATCGCTACCAACAACAAGATAAATCCTATCAGCATACAATTCTAGAAAGAAATAGAAAGAACCTAATCATGCGATCAACTATGAAATTAAATTACAGAGGAAAGTGAGTACCTTGGGATTTATAGTGGTTAGGCACGTTCTTCCTCACTTTTTGCTTAATTCACTCTCCAATGGTTTTCCATTGAAAATTCACTAGGTTTTCCACTATGATTGTAACAAAATATTACAAGAGTTCGTCCAATCGGTAGTCTAAAATAAGTGTTGAAAGTCAAATTTTTCTTTCTGGATATTTGACTTGTACACAACTCCATGAGTCAAACTCTATACAAAATATTTACTCGAAATCGCTTCTTGAAACTACCAACCCTAACAACCAACTCCAAAGTCTCCGTCTGCGGAAATTTTCACACAATTTTACCGGTATCTTGAGCGTTTGTCTGTCCGAAGATTGAAAAGAACGCATACATTGTCTATAGACTTCTACACAGTACTACCAAGGCTAACCTGGAGAGACGAACCTCATTCTTTTCACTAGAACTGTCAGAACCAGCCACAACACTACATAATCTTGCAAGCCTTTAAAACCTTTACTAAATTTTCAAAGAAGCGTTAAATTCATAGCTAATCTCCTCAAAAAATCAAGAATCTTCAAAGATTAGATTTGGAAATCATTTGCAAGTGTTCACAGAGATTCAAAACTCTTTTGAAGATGAAAGAAATTGTTTGCAAGTGTTCACAAAGATTCAAAACTCTTTTGAAAATGAAAGAACAAGTGGTTGGTGAGTTTTTAAATCATTAATGGAACAATGTGTTTTCTAACATTGTGAAAGGTTTGAGAGTAAAAATAATTTATAGATGTTGGAGATGAAGCATAAAATGGTGAGGTAATCATGGTCAATTCGAGTCATGAACACTTGGTTAGTTGAGTCAAATGGCAAAGTAATGTGAAAATATATATGAACTTAAATAGAGACTCATTTTGCTCTGATTCGAGTCAAGCCCATAGCATGATTCGACTCAAACAACCTGTGATTTGAGTCATGCTCAAGTCATTACTTGACTCAAACAAAACAGTGGCTGACAAGAACTTTTTGATTTGACTCATGTAGCAGTTTTGATTCGAGTCAGGTTCAATTTGTTTTCCCTATATTATATTTGATTTGACTAAATGGATTGTGTGATTTGAATCACACATCCAAAATCTCAAAGCCTTCATGGCTTTCCTAATTCCATAAAGGTTCTTGAGAGAAGCCATCAAATGTGCTTACGAGGAGAGAACGTTAAAAAAACTTTCCCTCGCCAAAAACCCTTACTCATGCCTAATCCTTCCTAGAAGACACCTGATCTTTCTTAAATAATCCCTTCTCTGAAGAAAGTTTGTTGTCACCAAAAGAATACTTAAGGGATTCTTGCTTGAAATGATCCCAAGACCAATACTTCCTGAATCTCTATCTCTTTTCTCTCTCTCTCTCTCTCTCTCCCCCTCTCTCTCTCCTTGAAAAGGATGAAAAGTGAGGGGCAGGAATATCCCGATTAACTTCATAAAAAACTCAGTGATCCCTTGAACTCAAGGGAGTTACTAGAATATAGTGGTCCTTGAAATTTCCATCTATCCATGTACACGCCAAACATCTTGTTCTACTGATGAATTGAAAAGATTCCCTAAGCGCGAACAGTGTCCTGTGAGGATCGAGACACAAGGAATATTTTGAAGAAAATAAAAAATAGAGGGGTTATCCCACCAATATGCATCCTAATTCTAGAACACCTTTATAAAGACTCGGGAAGACGAATGAAGCTGGGAAGGGGATATTGCCAAATGAACCAATATGCTCCCCTCGAAAGCGGTAAAGGGGAGCCTAAACTTCAGTCTAGTAAAAAGAAACTTGTAAAAGGGAACGGTGCATCCGTCATAAGAACTACATATCCATTTACCGTTTCTAATATGAGAAACATCCCAAATAGAAGGCGGAACAACATCTATACGAGCATCAACCACCTTCTTTGAATGACCATACACGAAGATGGTTCTTAATATCATAGGGTCAACCCAACGATGGAGCCTTGCATCCATGGGTGGAACTAAAATCGTTCGTCCCTGTTTAACCACACTACTACAAAAAGTGATTCAAACATTGGACGCGAAATGCATCTTACCTCGGCAAAAGAATCGAGGTAACGAAGGGCGTCATGAAAAGTATGACTTAACACCTCAATTTTTAAAACACCGAGGTAAAGATTTAATTATGGGATGGGTTCGAACCCTAGATTCTACATTTTTATTATTTACAAAAACTAGCGCCTTTTTTATCTCGGTCTATTATAAAAAACCGAGGGGTCATTAGTTTTTTTAACAAATCTCGTTATAGTGTTTACACAGAACATTAATAAAATAATTTGTTTACAAACTATAGTGTTTACCCAGAATATTACATTTTTTACACCGAAAAAAATTAATTGTCCATGAAGATCATATGTTGGATCTTCAATCCTTTAATATTCTCCAAACTAAAAATAAAGGTATTCTCTATGGCTTTTGCTTGTATTTGTTTCTGATATGAACAAAAAAAGGGTTAGACAAATAAATAATTTTTTGCTCAAATAAATACTTAAGAACACAAACCTTATACCCAAATAATCTTTTGCTCTGGAAATCCATTATAGAGAACTATTCATGGCAAACACTCTTGCAAACCTTAAACTCTTCATGATGTTAGATCTTCAAATCCTTGATATTCTGGGGAATATAAAATGATGGGTGCATAATATTCTGGGGAACAAAAAAAGTGTTAGATGAATAAATAAAATGATGTTGCAAATCATAAATTAGAGGATAGTTTCAAGGACTTTGTGATGTTTCAGAATGCATTTATAATGGAAGTTATTTTTTTCACGCGGATCACTAATGGCAATGTCTTGAAAGTTGATAGTCATGAAATGGACGGCAAAGATTTGATTACGGACGGGTTATAATATTTATTTACAAATTAAAAATACAATTAAAATAGAGCTTCCAATGTTTCCTCGGGTTTTTGGAAAACCGACGGGTTAGAACATTTATTTACAAATAAAAAATACAACTAAAAAAGTGGTTCGAATGGTCCCTCTATTTTTTTTTGTAAAGCTGATGGGTTTGAATATTTATTTACAAATAAAAAATATAATTAAAAGAGAGGATTGAATACCGATGTAGCACACATGAATTGGAATCATATCACTAGAATATCAATAATCAGCTATATTATAGTCGTAACGTCTCTTTTGGATTATCAAGGAGGCTCTTGAGCTATTTAAACGTCTCGTTGCGACCTTCAAACATTGTTTCAAAATCTTTTCCTATTTTCAACGTCTCATTACCAACTCTCTGTTTCTTGTTTCCTTGTTTCAAAGTCCTATTGTTTCAAAAATGGATGAAAATCTGTTGTTCGTTATCAATGAAAAGTATATAGATTTTAATGATTTAGATCATTTTGAACTAAGGAAAGTTGTTAACAAACAAAGGTTGAATGATTACTTTCAAATTCTTCATAGCCCCATATACACTAATCTCGTTAAAGTGTTTTGGAAGAATGCCTCCGTTGTGCCATCTCGTCCTAACGAAGTCATCCAATCCTATATCAATGGCTCTCATTTCTTCATTAGTCCATCATTGATGGCTTTGACAATCAACTGTCTAGAGACAAGTAGTTATGTTGAACACTATGAAAATAACAATGTCTATTTAACCAAACTTCACGTAATTTATGCCAAACAAAATAACCTCTCCAGTCCTGCTTCTCTACTCCCTGTTGCAAAATTTTGGTTTCAACTTATAGTGGCATATCTCCACCCAAGAGAGAAAGACCTGGAAATGCTTACTTGGTATAACAAGCATATCTTGTTATTTCTCACCTACAACATCAGAGTTAATCTTTCTCTGACCATTTTCAACTTCTTGAAGGAAATGATAAAGAATTTTCGGGAGGAAACGACTTTCCTTATACCTTATGGAAGAGTTATTTTTGAACTTTTCCATAAGTTAGGGATAGTTAAGGGTAATGCTGAAGTTGAATGGACTGAGAAGTTTGAATTTGTAGAGTAGTTTTCTTTGTTGTGTTGTTTTCTTATTATTATCAATGAAATATTTTTTTTATTATTGTCTATTCATGCTTATTGATAACAAATTTTTAAATGCAGAAACGGGGATTCGAAGCGAGGTTCTTATAACTATATTACCTCGATTCTCAAGAAATTCGAGATAACAGGTTTACTAATTTTTCTTATGGATAAAAAAAGGGGCTAACTTATGGTTGTGTTACCCCGATTTTGTATAACACCGACGTAACATGTTGTTATCTTATTAAAATATAAAATATTATTCTCCCAGGACATATCCTCTCGGCTTTTAGCATGTTGGAGATGAAAGCTTTGTCATTAAAAGTGTTAGTCGTTGTAGTGCCATGTCCTAAATAGGGGTGGCAAACAGGAATTCCCGCTCCGTTTAGGTCCGCCCCGCAAAAGCTTGCAAAAATACGGGGCGGGCATATTTGAGGTTGTGGGCCTAAAATCTAGGCCCACCCCGTAAAAAAGTAAGGGCGGGGCGGGGAAAACCCATGGGCACTACACCTTTTAAGCTTAAAAACACAAAAAATTGTGTTGATGGTCGTGCCGGCAAAAACACGTGAAGAAAACGGGGCGGGGCTGACACATTTGAGGAGGATGGCCTAAATCTTTGGCCCTACCCGCACTAAAGTGCGGGCAAAATGGGCATGCCCAACTATTCGTCCCCGTTTTCCCACCCCTAGTCCTAAGTGTCACATAAGAGATACTAGTAATCATATGTAGAATTAGTATTCCTAAAAGAATACGCTTTTTAATATCTTCCTCCGGGGGTTCCCTGTCCCTAGTGGTGGCGAAAGTTTCAGAAAAGAAACAAACCATTGCTTAAATTATCAAAGTTATCAATATTGAATTACAACTCAACTAATCAAACTAGCGAATATGCCTTATGATATGAATGAAGCAATAATATGGTGTGCAAGAAAAATCAAACATAAAACTCAACAAAACCCTTAGCACAAAGAACTTAATCCTAGCACACACACTCAAACATGAGATGGGAGTCTCCTTAAATAATAATGTCTTTCTGGTCTTTTTCTCCTTGGATATTTTATTTGATCTTGTGCATGATAGTAGTTGCTATTGTTGGATTTGATTTGTTCCAAAAAAGTCTCCAACAAAATATATGATTTGTTTGAAATTCAATTTCTATTATACGAAAGGCTACAATTTAGAGGAGGGGTGAATAGATCGCAAATGAAATTTCCTTTTTAAAATTTTGGTTTAAAAATGTTTTAACTCTGGCATGCGGAAACAATTCCAGATCGACAATCACTATCCCGAACCATTACCGAAAAGACCGAATATGCATCAACCAATTGAACGAGTACGTAAGATGAGAAAGATAACCAATATATTTTCAGCAATTTGCGTTTGAGTATAAATCACACAGTAGTAACCAATTTCCAATGAATTAACACACAAAAATGACTTAAGCAAATTGTCGAACACTTTGTGTGCAATTAATTCAAACCAGATTTTTCTTTGAATTTTGTTGATATGAGAAACCAATTACAATGACATAGGTTGTAATTAACTCAACAAAATTGTTTGGAGTATTAGACAAAAAAATCTATATATTAGTCACACAATCAATGGTTTAATAATTTACGTTTAAACGTGAGAGAGAGAGAGAGAGAGAGAGAGAGAGAGAGAGTGAGCCAGAGAGACAGAAAGAGACAGAGACAGAGACAGAGAGAGACACAAGGATTTGTTTAGGAAGTTCCCCAATTAGCCTCGCCATGGGTATGTCTTCCCCTAATTCCAAAGGAATTGAGATAATTGAAATTAAACTTTACAAATGTAGTTTTACAAGAGAAAAAGTAGCAATCCAATCCTCCAAATGTTATGGTTGATGTTGATCATATATTCTTCTCTTCCCTTGATCTTGAGGCGATCAAGTAACCTGGTACTTCTAATTCGATCCTCTAGTTATCGTTACTCCTTCGACAAAATCCTTTTCTTCAAAGCTTTTACTCGGCTGAATCCAAACTGTGAACATATTGTGACCCAATATTATCAAAATGATCACCCGGTTACCGTTACTTATTTGACAGAAACCCCATTCTTCAAAGCTTTCACTCGGTTGAATATCTAAATTACGCAATCTTGTGAAAAACTCCTAAATCATTCATTGATCTTGGAAAGAAACCCCAATGGATTTATCTTGAAACCCCCAAAAATCTTACAACCCAATTGATTACACCAAATCCTAATTTACATTTTGGACAATCCTTTTGAAAATGTCCAAATTTTCCATTAAAAATAACAATTCTTGATTTTTAATGGTCCTTTCCATGTTTTTTTCAAAATTTCTTTCTAGTTTCTTGATGATTCACTAGATGGATATAGTGATTTCTTTGATTCTTAATTACGATTTCCTCTTGAACCAACATATTTTGAAGTTCATGTACATTCATTTGTCTTTCATGATATTATAGTTCATTTGAAAATTCCCATATTGAGACGGTAATGAATTCAAAATAAATTACACAAGGAAAATTTCATTCACTTCCATTCCTAACGGCTTTAAATCTTGCAGCAATACTATTCATTTCATTGGCATGATTATGCATAGTATGAGAACTATCAATTTTGAAGGTGATTAAAGTAGTCATTAATGTTCCTGTGAGAGACTTGTTAGCACTATGAGTGTGTTCTCCCATAAAACTCATAAATTTTTTATTGTGCAAGGAAAATATGGCGAATGATTTAATTAACACATGATAGCATTAATACTTTGAATTATAAAACATTCTAAAAGGTTAAAGACGTGATGATGACTCTCTTTTTTTTTTATCCTTAATGCAAACTATTTCAAATTTAATTAATAATTGTATTAATATAAAATGAGTAACATGTATGGGCAATGAATTTTGTAGTTGATTTGATTCAATTTTTTTAAAAAAATTAATTTAAATTTATATTAAATAGTCCATTCATTTTTTTCAATTCAATCAAATCAATAAAAATAAATTAGTTTAAATCAATTTAATCAAATTCAAATTTAGTAAAACAATAATAAAGTATTATTTAAAGAAACACAAAATATAAGTTATATAATTTATAACTAAATTTATTCATACATGTGATATATTATATTTTCTATTATATTATATTATATGCATCAATGTTGTGAATGATTGAAATATTCTAAATATTTCACAATATTGTCATCACTAAGTTGTTCCTAAGGTAAAGAGCATGCTTTAGCATTGAGATTTTTGAATTTTCTGAATTTGTTTAGAGGAGATTTGTAACCCACACAAATTAAAGAATTTTCATATTTTTATCAAGAAAATTAATATTTTAATCCATTTATCATGCCACGTTATCCTTCGTTGGTAGCATTCAAGATCAGAGACCAATTGTATGGATGCAAAATTTTGCAGAACCATTCTTTGAAGAAAATATTTAAAGGGACTGAAAACGAAAACTGCTATATTTATAGGGACCACAAATATATTTAACCCATAAATATATGCATGTTCAAAAGGAAGATTTAAGAAAGACTATTAAAACATGTGTTGATAATAATCCTCTTTCAGAATTTGTGGACTAGTTGAAAATCATTATTGATGGGGAGGTCGTGAGTGTTAATACTATGCATCTAAAAGACATGGATGTTCAAAGTATTAAGCTTCCGAGTGGTTTAGCTATTATAAAAACACACGAGAATCGCGAGGGGAATTCGAATTTTGTTGATACCTTTTTTCAAGAGGATCATCAAGAGGAAGTAATAGCAAATCCACTTTGCAAGGTATTTTCAGTGTGGTGACTAACTCTAACTTGTCAAACTTCAGTATCTCTATTATTCATGACATGCAAGTTTTAAGAGTTATTCTTATAGAAACCCAACACACTATAAAGTATCTGAGTGAATCCTAAACTAACATGGTTCAGAAAGATGAAATTGTTGATTTGGATGAAAACATTAGTAATATATTTTAATTATTGGTCTCAAGAAAGAGGAAGAACAAGAAGAAACAGCCAAGACTAACAAAGAATTCAAGATGAGAGCCTTCAACTGCCCGTCTCACCAGTTTCTTTAGTGGGAGTTGTCTTTCATGTTATTTGCATTCTATCTGTTTTAGTTCTTTTTTAAGTTTTGTTCTTTTATTGATGATTTTGGTTTTCCAACTTACTTTCTTTATTGTTTTTCTTTTGTTTAATATATATTGTTGATTATAAAAAAAATGAGGTTATTTAATTTATCTTTATATCTTTTAATTTATGCAATTCGGTTTAGCGATATTTTGTTTTAAATTTTTTAATTAAATTATTAAAGATTATAAATATTTTTCATAAGAGAATTTGTTCACCCACCTCCTAACCTTCTTAATCACCTCTGACGAATTTACTAAAATACCCTTGATTTCGGAAATGTATTTCCGAAAACGTATTTTTATTGGGAAAAAAACGGTGTTTTCGGAAATGCACTTCCGAAAACACGAAAAAAAGGTGTTTTCGGAAATCCATTTCCGAAAACACCCCCTTTTTGAGTTTTCTGAGATGCATTTCCGAAAATACCCCTGGGAGAGGGGGTGTTTTCGGAGATGCATATCCGAAATATTCCAAGACCAAATTGGTCTTGGAATGTTTCGGATATACACTTCCGAAAGAATTCAATAATTATTAAAAAATTAAAATCAAAGTGAATCAATACAATTAATAGGTATAAAATGAAAGTGAATCAATAAAATGAAGGTGAATAAATAAAATCAAGCTGAATCAAAATTTCCTAAACAATTTTAAAGTTAAAAATTATTTTTCTAACTTATATAAATCAAAAACATTTTAATTTTATAAGTAAATTTTGAATTATATATAATTAAATATAAAATTTATTCATTAAATAAAATTAAGACAAAATATTTTTTTAATTTTTTTAAACTAAATAAAAAATTATAACTCATTTTTAATTATGAATCAGAATAGAAATATATAAATATATAATAATAATTATTAATTTTGTAAGTGAAGTATATAAATATATAATAATTATTATAAATTAAAACACTCATTGTTTTAATTTTTATAATTATTATATAAATGTATAAATATATTTATAATTAATATATAATAATTATTATATAAATATATAATAATTTTTATAAATATATAATAATTATTATAATTATTATATAAATATATAAATTAAAACACTCATTTTTTTAATTATTTTTTTAAATATATAAATATATAATAATTATTATAAATATATAAATATATAGATAAAAAATTATAACTCATTTTGTAAGTGAAATCATTTTATTTTTTTTAATTAAAATTATTTTAAATTTTAAAATATAAATCAAAATAGAAATATATAATAATTATTATTCATAACTCATAAATTATATCAAAATATTTAATTATTATTCATTACTCATAAATTATATCAAATTTATGATATGTGAATTAATTAATATCCTAAAATTAATTTTTGGGATTTTTTTAGATTTTTTTTGTTGTTTCGGAGATGCGTCTCCGAATTAGTCAAAATCTCAATTTTTGGGATTTTTTCGGAAATGCACTTCCGAAGTCTGGAAAAATTTAGAAAAAAAAAATATTTCGGAAATGCATTTCCGAAGCGGGGTAAAATGGGGTTTTCGCTGGGGTGACCCCCATAGGGAGGTGGGTAAAGAAAAAATCTTTTCATAAAGTTGATTATTGGTCGGATAAATTGATTAGAGACTCGTTAAACAAAAGTTTAGTCCTTGTTTAATTAATTTAACATAGTAGTATTAATTTCATTTATGTGAAGTAATTGTGTTGCATATTGTGATTTTTTTTACTACAATGCCATGTTTTTAAATTAAAACACCAAATTGTTACAGTTATAAAAAAAATTAGAATGCCACTTTTTATTTTGACGCATAGCAATTAATTTAACAAGCAAAAATATTAAAAAAAATTTCTTTGTAGGCTTGGCCATCCGTTGGTTGAATGTATGAAAGGGGTTTTTTATTTTTGTTTTTTTATTGGCCATTGGTTGGATGAGCGTACGAATGAAGGTAAAAAGCATCACTAGCCCGGCCATTGAATGGACGAGCGCCTTCACAAAGCGTGACATTTTAATTTTTTTTTTTCAAACTATGACATTTTAGAATTTATTTTTCAAATATATGGCACAAGGATAAAAAAATTCAGCATAAGTAGGCCTAAGAATATGTCATGGCAATAATCAGGGCCGGTTCTTTGAATTTGGATGCCTTGGGCGAATCAAAAAAGTGATGCCCCTATAATTTTTTTAAACAATAAATACATAAAGATAAAAGAAATAATTGAAAAAAAAACATTTTCATTTGACATTGTACAAAAAGAATACAAGTATGGATCTTTGATAGGTTGCATATGCTGTTGCTTCTGTCCTTGAAGGATAGATCTTTTGCTTTTGTAAATGTATTGTTGGGTGTACCTTGAGTACAAATTATAATATACCATTGATTATCAAAAAAAAAAAAAAAAAAAAAAAAAACATCAAAACATAAACTACTATAAAGAGACTTATTATTCTTCTTCTTCTCTATATATTTTTTCAAATACTTTTTCAAAATTTTTACTAGTTTTATAGCCACATCAATATACATGTTTTTTTTTGCAAACTTTTGCTAATTTCATCAACAACAGTTAACAATTCAAACCAAATAATCATAGCTACCAAAAATTTCAAGTTTTCAATTTCATGAGTTGCTAAAGATTTAGCTTCACTCTTAATTTTGGGATCATTATCTTGTACAACTAGTTGAAGTAGTGTTTTTTGAGATTTAATTGCATATACAATATTCACATGACTTTCTCAACGTGTTTGTGACAATGACTTAATAAATTAACCTTTCGCATTGTCTCTAAGAATTTACCAACGTTTTGTCGAATGAGAAAATACAGTATAAATATGTTGTAAAACTAAAAAAAAATCTTTAGCTTTAGTACAAGAATTTGCAATATCACAAAGTGTCAAGTTAAGGCTATGACAACCACATGTTATGTATAATGCTCTAGGGTTAACATCTAATAATTTTCTTTGTACACCTTGATATTTATCTTTCATGTTTGATCCATTATCATATCCTTGTCCTCTCACATTATTAATATCTAGACCAAGAGTTTTCAATACATTTTGTAATTCTTCAAACAATCCTTGACGTGTTGTGTCATAAACTTTCAAAAATTCTAGAGAAAACTCTTCAATTTTTATTGGACTTGTAAAAACATCCACAAAACATATAATGGGAGTCATTTGTTCTTGGTGAATTACATCATGAGTACAATCAAGAATCATAGAAAAATATTTTGCTTCTTTGGTTTTTTTTACTATTGCACTTTTGACTTCATTACCTAACTTGTTAATCAATTCATTTTGAATCTTATGACTAAGATATTGATAATTAATTTCATTATTCTTAATACTTTCAAAATGTTTTTGCATGACAGGATCCCATTTAGAAATCATTTTAACAAGAGAAATAAAGTTTCCATTTTTTCCATATTAATCCTCTCATTTTTTTAACGAAATGCTAAATTTTGCTCAGCTAGATATCTAGTGACAAAAACTATCATAAGTAATATTATATATAATATAAAATATTCTCTATATCACTATTTTAATTCTTTATATCACACAAAAAATTCGAGCAAGTACTTTTATAATAGAAAACTCTCTTTCAATATATATATATATATATATATATATATATATATATATATATATATATCGGGAAAATATATTTTTTGGTGCCCTAAAATTATGGGGCCCTGGGCTCCCGCCCCGCGAGCCTGTGCTCAAGGCCACCCCTGGCAATAATAGAGGCTTATAAACTAGCTTACATAGGCTCAAGCCAGACTAACCTTTTTTTTTTTAAATATAAAAGACTCGGGCATTTTTATAAGCCTATTTAGTTAAAAGGGTAGGTCACAAGCTGTAAAAAAAAGTCTTTAAAACCTATTAGGTCGACCTATTTAAATAAATATGAATAATAATAATAATATTATTATTGTTATATGATGTTTGTATTTAAAATTAAAATACAAAAATAAAATTTATATGTCTAGAAAGACTTCTGAAAATACGTTGAAAAAACCTTATGAAAAATGTCATAAGTTGTTTTCATAAGTTTTCTCAAACAAATAGTATCACAAAATATATCTTAATAGGTAAACTTGAATAAGTAAATTCAAATAAACATCAAGTTTAATTAATATTTTAATTTGTTAGTCTATTTTAACATTAGTTGAATTGCTAATTTGAAAATGTTCAAATAAAATAGACTTTTATGTAGGCTATTAGGCCAATCAGACCTCCGAAAATGTAAGGCCCGAGCCTAAAAACAAGTCTTTAATATGCCACATGCCAAACTTAGGCTTTGAATTTTTTAGTAGGTCAGGGTCACGCTTGGCAAAGCCTATCTCGCCCTAGCCTATTTCCACCCCTAATTGTAAGTTCTATCATAATAACATAAAGACCAAATAGTGTTTCAAATATCAAGCAGGTATAGAATAAACGGTACAAACTTAAAGTTGAGAAAATGGGACCGAGGTCGGAAATGCAACACCCTTTGAAACTTTTGGGTGATAACCAATATGTTTCAAGCTTCAAAACTTATGAGGACAAAGTTACGGTTCGTGACATATTTTGGACTCATCTCAAAAGTATCAAGTTGTTCAACAAATTTCCAACCGTTCTTATAATTGATTCGACGTACAAGACCAACAAGTATAGACTTTCGCTTCTAGAAATTGTTGGTGTGACCTCCACAGGCAAGACATATTCGGTTGGATTCGCTTTTTTGGAATGTGAAAAAGAAGATAATTTTACATGGGCTTTGGGAATATGTAAGACTTTGTTGGTTGATCAAAAGAATATGCCTAGTGTCATCGTTACCGACCGAGATAATGCTCTTAAGAATGTGGTCGGTATCGTCTTTCCGACATCCTCGCATTACTTTGTCGGTATCACATAACATGCAATGTGAGAGCTAAGCTCAAACTTGCGATTGGCACGAAAGAAAGAAAGGATGACAACGGAAACATCATCAAAGCCTTTTTTTCGGATGTGCACATCCGAAGTCACTTTAATTAAAAAAAAGTGCCTTCGAAAGTGCATCTCTGAATGTACGTTTTTTTCTTTAAAAAATGGTATTTTCGAATGTGCACTTCCGAAATCATATATTTTTTAAAAACAGATCCATTCAGAGATGAACTTTCGAAATATATAAACATTATTAAATTTCGTCACGGGTTCCTAAGAAGCTAGAGAGGAAATTGTAAAAAAAATTAAAATGCGGGGTCCATAAATTTGGGTTGATACTTAGTACCACACGTGGGTCAATTACGTGGATGGCGGCTAGGTCAGAATTGCATACTCAAAGTCGTGGATGACCTCATCATTTTGCGTCATTTTTTGTCAAATTGTGTTACTTTTGTTTTTTTGTTTTCTAGTACATGACTTTATGTTATTTTATGTCCACATAAATAAAAAATATTCAACCCTAAATATACTCTCATCTTTTAATACAAAATTTTAGTTCTCTATTTTCACAAATTTCTGTCTTTTTTTTTTCCCACAAATAAAAACTTAAACATTGCACCATTCCTTTTTTCCACCATTCGTGTGAAAAGATTTGATAAAGATTGTACTAGTATATTGCACAAATGGATTTGAACTTTTGAACTTTTGAACTTCTTAGTGAATACAAAAATGAAAATGACTTTTAATTATTTTAATTTATCTTACTTTACCAATTCATGTGGTTGAGTTTTCTTCATGAATTGTTTGAGTGTGCAAAGAGAAGTCAAGTCACAATCCTTTTCATACAAAAGCTTTTCCATCACAGTTAGAAATGGGTGCATTGAATGGTCACCAAATGCATTCCCTTTGAACTTGTTTCCAAATAACCAAATTTAAGATTTTGGCTAAATGTTTAGAAAGTCCTCCCAAAAAAATGGATATTGTCATTTTGATTAAGACTTTTCCAAATCACCAATATAATTAATTAACCTTGTCAATACGTATCTTTGGAATTCAAGAGTTTTCCTATACCTTGCAGCTTCTAGGAAAGCCCATATTTAGCTTAATTAATTTAGTGTTGCTTTCACTCTATATGACTAACAAAATGTAAGTCAAATTTAAGTTTGACATGTACTATCTTATATTTGAATGCACTGTGTATTCCTCTATTTAATTAAAATATGATAGTAGTCTCAATTTTATATATCCATGCAATTTAGTTCCTATACCAATTTTTTTAACCACAAAATGGTAATTTTAGGTTTGAAAGGACGAGTTTCTTGCATATTTTTATTAAGTTAATTAAACATTTTATTAATAAAACTATTCTAGCACAATGAATAGAATAATAAGTAGATAAGAAGTTACTATAGGAGAAAGAATAAAAGAGAACAACAAAAACAAGAATCGTACGGTCAAAAGGGAAGAAGCAAGACAACTACAAGAGTTAGACCATCAATAATTGAAGTTGAAAAAGAAGCTTTTGATATTAGTCTTAAATTACCACAACACTTGAATTTTGACTTGATTTAAAATTAGTAGGGGAGATAAAAATTCACCATCAAATAGTCTATTATTGTACTCTCAAAATTCTGGTACACAGATACCAGATGTCGAATCAGATGTCACGACACTGATATCAGACCAGTCACAACAACAAAAACAGTTGTGCAAGTAAGTAAATTGCTGAAAGTAAATAATACAGGTAGTTGTTAACCAATTTCGGTGCAACATCACATACTCTGGGGGCATTCAAGTCAGAGAGGAAATCCACTAAAATAGTATTAGTTTGAAGCCTAAGTAAACAACATCTGGCTTACAATCTTCTCACCTAATCATTACCCGTGTTATGTCTATCTAAGACACTCCTAGATATGTGACCACTATCACTTCCCTTCAATCACACAACAGTGATAACAACTTCAATCAAATAATAGAAGACACACTTCCAAGACACACAATGCACTTTTGCTTAAAAGCTTATGAATGATTGACAAATTACAACTCAAACTCAGTCCAACTCTAATATCAAGGTGATAATAGAGTGGCTCACACTAAATAATGAACAAACTAAAACCCTAAAAAAAATCTTCAATACGCTCGGCTTAGTTGATGCATTAGGTTTATATCGTTCTTTTAAATAGCCTCTTGAATCAAATTGATGCAAATCCACAAATTGACTATTGTATAATTTATGTAGAAAACTTCTCTTTAAAATAAGGAACAAACAACACATGTTTCCTAAAATGTCCCAACATCCTATTTTATGAAACAATTGTACATCTAGAATAGAAACATTTGTTCCAAAATTAATCCTTCTTGTATTGCGAAAATATGTGAGATAAAATAGCAGAGAATCTCACATGTAAATAAATCAAATCTTCAAAGAAGTAAAAACGCGGCCTAAAGATTGAGAAAAACATACGAAAAGGGAGTTTAAATTGGATTTTCAAAAAAAATTATTTTAGAAAAACTATTTCCTTAAACAAATGAGATAAACAAGATAAGAAGGAGGAATGACATTTTAAGTTTATACAAGTTCACCTTAGAAAAGGTTAATCTCGTCCACCCGCCAAGGTAAATTCGTCTTCAAAAAAGACTTAATCCACTAATCTTGAAAGATTACAAACAACCTCTAAGTGTCTATAAAGACACATTAGCTCTCTCAAGTATTTGGACTAACTACCTAGTCACTTGAGGGAAATAAATCTTAACAGATTTATAATAGAAAGTGTTTACAAATAATGCTAATAGATAAGCAAATGAAACAAAGTTTTAAGAACAAATGTTTACACAAAAATGAGCAACAACTCTTTGTGCTCTTAAGATTCTCTTAGAAATAACTTTCTCTCTATGGAGTATTTAGAATAGTATCTCTCAAAATTTCTTTCTCTTGCTTTTCTTTCACGTTGAAGTTTTTAGTATGTAGTAATTGAGCAACATTTCTTCAATGGGGAGTGCTTCTAGCTTATATAACAGATTTTTTTTCTTAGAAATAATGCTTTTTAGTATGTAGTCTTTGAAGCTTAATTGAAAATAAATGTGATTAAGCACAACCTTCTATTTTCTTGATTCCTTTGTCGTCTTGCATTTATTTCCCTGATAATTGTCTTGGAAATGATAGATTTTTCCTTATTCTCGCTCGTCCCATGCTTAGTCTTTAACTGCTTTGTTAGTCTGAAGTTTAATCGGTTGTAACAAGATCAATTCTCTTGTCAGTTACGTATCCCACCCTCTTATAAATATCCTTCTGTTCCACTCTCCTTCATCCTTCTTCGGTCTATCTTTTACAAAAATCCTTCACATATTTTTTTTATCTCATGGCTTCAAAGACCTTCGCCGATAATGACGAAATCCTTGAGGTCATTCATGAAGTTTGTTTGAATTTCTCTAACCTAATGGCTGCTGGATTTAACATGGCTTCGAGTATTCTTGCTCAAGGATGGGGTGGATATTTTGCTATGCTGCATGAACCAATTCATCCTAATCTGGTCAAAGATTTCTGGAAATATGTTTCTATGAGTATTCATGAGCAATCCATTTGTTCTCATGTTTTTTGCTGTCCAATCGTCATCACTCCTACCTCTATTGCTCAAGCCATAGGTTGTTTTCATCCTTGTGGTATTACTGTTGAAAATTTCAGTCTCAAGTATACTTTTGTCGAGAAGTTCATCTGTATCCACGGTGTGTCTTCTTCTAAATATGAACCCATAAATCCTGCAAAGCAAATTCCTTTTGCTAAAACCTGGTTCCGCCTCCTTCTAACCAACTTTCGTCCTAGAGGAGATAACCTGAACATTCTGACCCACGATGATAGACTGTTCATTTACTTCATGCTTTCTGATTACAATGTTGACTTGGCCCAAACTATTTTCAACTTCCTGAAGGAATATGTTATCGTCTCAATAAGCAAACACAAATTCTTTCATTCTATTTGGGAGACTTCTGTCTAAACTTTTCTTCCAGGCACAAATCATCAATTTTGTTTGATCGGTTGGACCAGAAGATGTTCTTGAGTCAGTCAGTTGTGAAGTCTTTGAAGCTTAAAGTTATCATGTTGTTTGTATTTCTCTATGTTTTCTTGCTCTCTAAGTTATTTATGTTTTTTGTGTTTCCTTTTCTACCCCATTTCTTATCATCAATAAGACTTGTCGTTTTGCTTTTTAATCTTTTATCTTCAAATTCGTGTGTTTAACTATTAAAATTCAATTAAAGATTCTTAAATTTTTTATTTTGATAAAAAAGGGAGAAAAATAATGATGACTTTGATTCATGTCTAACTCTCTAAAAATCTCACTACTTACATTTTCTAACATTATATATGTGCAAAGAGATCTTAAATGAGTTTCAGGAACATGTTGATTCTAGTGAATGGATTTAGCCCTGATAAAGATTAGATAAAGAATTTTTGTTGTTCATAAATATCTGATAAATCAAGCTTTAACAGAAATATCTGATAAATCAAGCTTTAATAGAAATATTTGATAAGACATGATCTAATTAACTAAAGCTCTGATAATTCAAGATCTGATAAGTGAACGCTTCTACTAAAATCAGACTCTGATAAAACAAGGCTTTGATATCCCTTATCTGACGGGAGCTTACACTTCTCAATAGGAGTTTTCTCTATCTAACTCTAATAATTTTTATGATATTACCTTGTAAAATTATTTCATTAAAATACATGGTTTTGTCATCATTAAAAAGGGGGAGATTGTTAGAACAAGATTTGATTTTGCATTTAATCTCTAGTTTTGGTGATAAGAATACATATATTTTATATGTAACAATTTTGTACTCTAATAACTTCTCAAGTGTGTAGATAAAATATTTTGATTGATTATGGATAACTATCTAAAAAGATCATCAGAATCAGCGCTGACACACCTCAGGAGAACTATTCATCTGTTTCTAAAGTAACATCAGTAGTTATGAAGAATGTTGAATATTTGCTAGAAAAAGATCTTCAAGTGTTTCTAAGATAATCTACTCTTTCAGATCAGAAGTCAAGATTTCAAGCTCGGATAAGCTTTTGTTTCCAGCTCAAAATTCAAGATATGTCATTCAGACAAGTTGTTAAGTTCAACTCTAAAGACAAGGTTCTGACTCTGAACACTCTAATACTCTTGGTATATTCACGCTACTTGATCTCTTCTATACTCTCATTACTTCAGATCAAAAGTATATCTTTAAGAAGGAAAGATCAGAATCTTGCGCTAGAAGAAAAATTGTACAATAGTACACTACTTTCTCCACTATTGTGAGGACGTATGTACGGCCAAAAATTTTGTGTGCTCTTTGCCTCTCACGATCTTATTTGAGCCATTATGTCGGCTGGCAAGCAAAGCGACGTCTTGTCCTTCTCAACGGTCTATATTTTGGGTCATCATCATGTCTTAACCTATTAAGTTCATCGTTGAAGTAGGTCAAGAATTCTGGATTTTCATAAACTACACTGTGGTATCTGTTGGGCCTCCACCAATAAATATCCATATATATTGGGCCTCCGTCACGAGCAATACTCCCTCAGCGGCCATGAAATAGTGTAGCCTTAATATCGTACTCATTGCAAGCAGCCACTACATCCTCTTGTTATGGAATTTACATGTGTGGTTTAGTTTTTTAGGATTTGTTGGAACAAGTTGTTTAGTTTGAGAAAACAAGGTTTTAGGCTCCAAGAAATCACCGCACGAACATGTTGTACATCCTCTGCAAAAGAAAAAAATTAGAGAAACTGCTTCCTAAAGAAATAATTTCCACTCAAAGGTTTCCATGAAATGTTATATTTATCACGCAATTTTTAAAGTTTTTTGGGGTCACCTTTAGACAAAATCAACCTTCGATGAAAGTGATTTTTTCATAATTCAAGATAAACTTGTACTCATCCTTAAAAAATTTGGTAGTGATATCATCACCTTTTAAACTAGACATCAAAATTGATAATGAGAGATAGGGGCATGGGTCACCTGATTTTGTAACATGATGGTGAGACCTTGAAAATCAAAGGAGAAGGCAACCACGATGCGTACAGATGGTTGATCTTAGCAAAACTGGAAGCGACTATTGGGTCTTCAATATTTTTTCTCTCAGCCAGAAATCGTTTTCCCTCTCAAATCAATCACCTCATAATTTATATTGGTTCAGTCATATGTGCTCTCTCATGACCTACATCGAATCTTGAATTTTAATTTAAAAAAATCTTGCAGCAACAAATATATTTTGATGAAGAACACATTGCTCAACAAAAAGCCCAATTGACACGGTAAGGATCCCTCACCTTAGAGAAAAGATCTTTCACTTTTCTCTCTATAACTAGTAACAAACCCGTGCATTCGCACGGGTCATGTTACGGGACGCGCATTTGTTTCAGATGTATATTTTGTAATAGAAAAATGTCTGGTACCCGTGAAAAAATAATAATTGAATGTATAGAAAAATGTCTGGTACCTGTGAAAATAATAATAATTGAATGCATAGAAAAATTTTCAGTGCCCGTGCCGTGAAAAAATAATAATTGAATGTTTAGAAACATGTCTGGTACCCATGAAAAAATAATAATTGAATGTTTAAAAAATGTCTGGTACCCGTAAAAAAATAATAATTGAATGTATAGAAAAATGTCCGGTACTAGTGAAAAAATAATAATTTAATGTTTAGAAAAATGTCTGGTACCCGTGAAAAAATAATAATTGAATATATAGAAAAATGTCTGGTACCAGTGAAAAAATAATAATTGAATGTTTAGAAAAATGTCTGGTACCCGTGAAAAAATAATAATTGAATGCTTAGAAAAATGTCTGGTACCCGTGAAAAAATAATAATCTAAATATATAAAAAAATGTCTGGTACCCGTGGAAAAATAATAATTCAATGTATAGAAAAATGTCTGGTACCTGTGAAAAAAATAATAATTGAATGCATAGAAAAATTTTCGGTACCCGTGAAAAAATAACAATTGAATGTTTAGAAACATGTCTGGTACTCGTGAAAAAATAATAATTGAATGTATAGAAAAATGTCTGGTACCAGTGAAGAAAATAATAATTGAATGTTTAAAAAAATGTCTGGTACCCGTGAAAAATAATAATTGAATATATAGAAAAATGTCCGGTAACCGTGAAAAAATAATAATGAAATGTTTAGAAAAATGTCTGGTACCCGTGAAAAAATAATAATCTAAATATATAAAAAAATGTCTAGTACCCGTGACAAAATAATAATTAAATGTATAGAAAAATGTTTGAAACCCGTAAATATTAGAAGCTAAATAGAAACTAAATATTTGTCTTTCCAAGATGGAAGATTTTTAGTATTTTAGATTATATTTGTCTTTTCATCGAATAATTTTTAGAAACTAAATTAAGCTTTTTTAAAAGTGAAATATTTAAAAACTGTATATTAAAAATTATTAATTGTAAAAACATTTAATAGTGAAGAGTAATTGAAAATTTTCAATTCAATTAATTATAATATTCAAAATTAACAAAATCAAATCAAATCATTAAATCAAAAATATTTTGATTTTTATTAATAATTCCATTAAAAATTATTTGATAAAAAAATATTTGTAAGATAGATAGGAAGTGAGTTGGGTAAAAGTAGTTTCTCTTTCCAATAATATACCGTAGATGATGGTAGTGTATTGGAAAAGCAAGTAGGTTTTGTACAATAATATTTTAAACTTTGTTCAGCTTGTATCAAAAGCTGTATTGTAGAGATGTTCAGCTAGGTTCACGTGAAGAAGATACAATCTAGTTATAGCAGAGTAGTTTGATCGTCTATGTGTGGAAAGTCTTCAAAGTACTACACATAAAATTAAATATTAAATTGAAAGGGAGAAATACAATTATTGTCAGAGAATTGTCAAATCTGATTTCACTTCTCCACCTAACACTTCCATCATCAATAAGCACTACACATCATAGAAAGAAGAGAAAATTATATTGTATAGTAGAAAATTCAAAAAAATAGCGAGAAAATTTCATTCTCATACATAATATTTTCATCTAATTAAATACTTACTTGAAATAATTAAAACTATCTCTAAAAAAATATAGACATTTCATATAAAAACTAATTCAACAAAAATATAATTAGAAAAAAATAAAATAAAAAAAATCTCATCAAATATATTTTGTCCTTAAAAAACACAAATAGTTATGATTTTAAAAAATAGTAATTCTTTTACACTTTAAGATATTCTCCTTAAATGCATATCAAATTCACATCATTCAAATTAAATACATACCAAAATTTCCAAATGTTTACTTAAAAAATTTGAATAAGAGAAGAAAAAGATTATAAAGTTATAAATGGGTATTGATAGGAGTAGAAGAAGAATGTGTGCTGAAATTGCAAATGTAGTAATCTTAAAAATCAAAATGTATTTTAAAAAAGTTGTGATCTTGAAAATGAATTATTGAATCAATCTGGATCTACATTTAGTTAGTAATCAATTGTCAAATCCATGAAATCAAAAGAAAAAAAAAACTCATAAAAATTTATGAGATCATAAGCCAAAGAGAATACCTCTGTATTGTTGTTTATTTTTTTATAGGTGAATTCTTATTTACCCACCTCAAAAAGGTGGGTAAGGTTACCTTTAGTGTAAAATGCATTGAAAACATCAAACAATTATTATATATGATAAACAGTGTTTTAAAAACCGGACCGGTCATCAAACCGGTGAGGGTACTGGGTCACTGGTTTATCGGTCGAACCACTGGGTCACTGGTCGAACCGCACGACCAAACCGGATTAAACCGGATTAAACCGGATAACTCGGTTAAATAGACCTATCATTATATCGGTATAAAACCGGTCGAACCGGATGATTCAGTCTCTAAAAAAATATAACTAGCTTTTAAATTTTTTAAAAATATCATATCATAAATTCACAATTTCATAACTTAAATTCAAATTTTAAACAAAGGTATCACATATAACAAAATAGTAAAAAATTACAAAGTCTAATTGCAAACAAAGTCTAATTACAACATAATCTAAACAAAGTCTAATTACAACATAATCTAATCGAATAGTTTATAACAAAATAACTCCAATATGTACCAAATTTAATTCAAAATATGATCCTCCTAAAAAAAAATCAAATAAAATTCAATATGTTTATGCTATTTAAGAAAATTTATTAGCAAAGATAACAAATAGACAATAAAGTTTTTAATTTGTCACTAACGAAAAAAACTATGTGAGAATGCTATTTAAGTAATACACTACTAAATATATTAAAAAAAAGTTAAAAAAAAAGTTTAAAAAAAATGTTAAAAAAAAATTAAAAAAAAAAGTTTAAAAAAAAGTTAAAAAAAAAAACAAAAAAAAAACAATTAAACCGCCGGTTTTCCGGTTTTCCCGGTTTTTCCGGTTTTCCCGGTTTTCACCGGTTTTCACCGGTTCCCACCGGTTCGATGGCATACCCGATCTGACTATTGAACCAGACCGGTTACCTGGCCGGTTCCCGGTTCGACCGGTCCGACCGGCCGGTCCGGTCCGGTTTTTAAAACACTGATGATAAATAATTAAATACATAAAAATTAAATGGTGTCATCTGATTGGTGGAATGTACACGACCCATCTTTTTGTGATGGATAGAGAATAGGGGTGGCAAAACGGGTCAGGGCCCGCCGGGCCGCTCGCGCACCCGCCAAAAAATGGCGGGTTGGGTTGAGATTTTAGGCTCGCCGCTCGTTAAATCCCGCCCCTCCAAAACCCGCCGCCCGCCATACCCGCCCCTCCAAAGCCCGCCGCTTTCCAAAGTCCGCTTCTCCTCCAAAACTCACTCTTTTTTTAGTTAATTCTAGTAATTGTAATTCTTGATGGTTTATTTTATACATTTATTTATAAATATATGTAATATTTTTTTGAGTAAATGTTAAAAAATTAATTTTAGAAAAAATTGTTTTAAAAAATAAGTGAAAAGTTTAATTAATAAGTAAAAAAAGCTTATTAATCTATTAAAAAAATATAAATAAAAATAGGCGGGTAAGTCCGCCTCCCGCCAACCTGCCATCTTGCCGGGGCTGGCATGACTTTTATGCCCATTTTACTTGGCGGGCATGCCCTCCCCACTTGTTTTTTGGCGGGCATAAGGCGGGGCGGGCGGCGTGCTGGGCGGGCGGCTCGTTTTGCCACTCCTACTAGAGAAGTTGTCCCCTTTTTTATATTATAGATTTATATTGCATTAACTTTGCGACAATTATACTACTTTATATTGATTGCAGTTAGTCTAGAATGGTTCGTGATAAATTTAGAAAACTATTTTTAAATGTTGATGGTTAAAAAAATGTCATTTCAATATCGAAAATGCTTTAAATATCATTCATTCATAAATATGTATTTAAAATGATAACTTTTCTTTAAATTAAATTCTATTTTTTAATTATTTTGATACATCAGTTATAATTATTTTGATTATTCTCATTACTTATGAACTTTCAACAATTTTCTCAAAGATGTGTTAATAAAGTCATATATAATATAATATAATTTTGATTCAAACAAATTCATATATAATATTTTTTCAAATCAAAACAATTAAAAAAATTTCATACAAATAAAAAAATCATTCTTTTATATTATTCTAAAATTTTACATCACTGACAAATATTTATCCACTATTATATAAGTTTAAGTAGTGGTTATCTTCTATCTATGATATTTTTCCAAACACATTTAGTTTATGATATATTATATAAAAGAGAGATAAAGATAATAATAAATGAGATGTGATTTGAGTAGCTGAGTGAGTGTGTCTGAATTGAATGTAAGTGGGTGAGTTTCTAAAAAATACTGTTGGATGTTGATGTGAGGTAAAGTGAGAGTGAAAGTAGGCAGAGTAGAGACTTAATACACTATGGGAAATACTCGAATTTCCTGCAGATTTACCTGCGGATTTTAGCTAAATTTCCGCAGGAAACACGTTACCTGCGGATTTTCCTGCGGTTTCTCGTCCCCAGCTAAAACCTTCGTGGGTAATAATATCGGCAGCAAATTCCGCAGCTAAGTCCGCAGGAAATATTCCGCAGGTAAATCCGCAGGAAATTTAAACCTAAAAAATTGTTTTTTCTTTAAATATTATTAATTTTATTCTAAAATAACCATAATATAAAAATTAAAATTTAATTTAAAATACTTTGAATTTAAATACGACAAATTCAAATTCATAGAACAACTTGTTAATATATATATATATATATTATCCACTATATTGATATTTTTTCTTTGGTGTATAGTGGTGCCATTAGATAAGACAAATTCAAATTCGAACAACTTGTTACTATAATAATATATCCTAGTTCCTACCCAACCTATCCAAATGCTTCTGGTGCTTCACTTCAGCTGCCTTATTAGCAGCTTCCCTTTTTAGTGCCCTCTTTGCCCGTCTTCCTGTCATAACTTTTGGAGACTCTTGTTCTTTCTTCTTTGGCTCACGCGATGAACTTGCTCCTGAATCCTGGAAGCTTGGTCGATGGACCGGCCGAGCTTCTTGACGCCCAGCCCTTACAAAACCGTTGTCTCCCCATCTACGGTTGCCAAGCCGGACATTTGCTGAAGCACCATAGTAATCCTCATTGTCATCTAGATCATCATCAGCTTCTTCATACTGATAATAATAGTCTTTTATCTCATAGATATCTTCTTCAACAACTGGACGCTCTTCAACAGCTAAAGGCTTGAACCACTTGGCCCGAAGTAGGAGGCAAACATTTTCATCGAACATGTAATCTTGAATACTGCCAAGCATAAAAGGTCATGCAGTTAGCACACAATTTCAGTCACTTCTCTGAATTAAGCACGCATTAAGATTATTGTCAAAGAGAAATTGAGATGTCAAAAAGGAAAATAATGCAACATTTAACCTATAAAGTGGTATAATAGGGACAAGAAATTGAGTAGTTTGACAATTCTAATTATTCAGAAAGCTTTATGGAGTCCAAAACCAATTTAAAAATTTTAATTGTGGCAAAGTTTTAATGATTCATCCCAGCAAACAAGATTTTAATGATTCTAATAAGATTTTAAAGCATTTTATAATTATCAGTTAGAAATATAAACGTGATCAACATATTTAATAGAACTTAATTATCATTTCTAAAACTAATATATTATACCTTCTAAAGAGTAACATTAACCGGATTTTTCTTCCTTGAATCAACAGTAAACCGGATCAGTTATCGCCTAGATCTCAACTAGAAAATTTCAATATTCTGAAAATTTTCCAGATCAACATATCTGTCCATATCAACAATGTAAGCATACCCATTGTTAAGAATCTGCCACCATGTTAACTGATTAACAATGAATCAGTACTAGATTTTTGAATCATAATAGAGAAGCATTTCATATATAAATAACACATCTCTTAGAACTTGGATTAAAAGCCTAGCATAACCTCACAAAAGCGGATTTTGAAGATATCTTTTATTCAAGTGCAGTTAGTTTTCTTAATCTCAAAAAAAGTGAATTTCCATTAAATGAGAGGTATTTTAGGAAAGCGTCATTCAAAAAAAGTAAAACTAGTAAAGTTTAAGACTACCAAATATGAATACTTTTTTGCTTGTATTTGAGACTAGAAGGAGCATTTAAGACTACCAAATTTAAGACTAAGATCCTGTTATACCAATTATAATCTTGGGAAAAATAAGAGGGCATAAGAAATAAAGCAAATAGACACTCTGTCAACTACACCAATAAAATTATAAGTAGAGAGAATGATCAATATTTGTAAAGAACAATGATAAAAAACGTACAATCGGAGAAGCATTATTGCGCTGAAGAGATAGAGTATTAAATCCCAGCCTATCCAAAAACTTGCATCAAAGGTAGTCATTCTCCATCCATGTGATACCTACTTGTAACACCACAATATGATTAACTGCATAAATCATGATTTACATCAGTTGTGTGGTAAGATCTATATTTAGTAGATCTATTTCATCGTGGTATCGTAGATATAAAAATCCATCAAGGCATATATGAATATAAGATGAGAACGTTTCACAAACTAAGGGCCATCATTAAACATTGATACTTAATTAAACAAAAAAAAGTGACAAGTGCAGACATGTATACCTGAAGCTCCACACCAGACTTCAAACAGCAGTGTATTCCAATAATTTTTTAATCTTATAAATCTCTGCAGTCTTAAACAATAATCCTTCTTCAAAGTGAAAAGATCGAATCTCAAACATTTCGATTTATGATCAAACCGCTGAGATTGATGCTGAGATTCGATCATGAATTGAACAATAATCCTTCAAACAATAATCCTTTGAACAATTCATGATGAAATGTTTGAGTCATTCAATTTATGATGAAACCGCTGAGATTGAACAATTTAGGGATTTACTTGGAAGCTAGGGCTTTTATTTATAAGTTTTGGGCTTTTAACGCCGAGGCCGCGGCGCGGTAACGGAGGTGCGCGGCGCGATCAGAAACAGAGACTTTGGCGCGGCGCTGGCTAGAACTCCCGCGGCGCGCCCTTGTCAAACTTCATCTTTTTGCTTTGCCTTTGAGACTTCCAGCTTCCTTTCCTCTTCATGTTTTCCTAAAGCTCCAGTTCAGCTCTAAACCTGCATCAATAATACCCACAAGTGATTCGATTTGCTTTACACATGAACTGAACCTTTTCAGGTCAATTCTTACTAAAAACCTATGGATCTATCACAATTTGCATTAGTTTAGAGAAGAAATCACTTATATTAACACATGAATTTACCATTAATTTACTCCTAACAATAAGCAGATGATGGAAAAAGAAAAATGAATAGGCAAGTTGGTAAGATATAGAGAAAGAATGATGGAAAGATGGAAAAGAAAGTAGCAAGGTGGATGAAGAGAGCATCCACGTGGATGGGCCAAATGAAGAGAGGGGCATAATGGTATTTTCCAGAACATTGAACTTTCTTATATTGTAGATAATCTTAAAAAATATTCCTCAATATCTTTCTAATAAAATTATACTCAAAGTGAAATTCTTTATATGGACTAATTTAAATAACTTGAGTCATGTCAAGTATATCCTATATAAGGTCGTGCTTAATCAAATAAATTGATGGTTTTTATTTCTTTTTCACTAAGTGCTTAAGAATATTTAGTTTAGGAACCATTATTGATGTATGTACTAAGCTCATTATGAGCTAAAATATTTTATGTTGAGTAATGTGAAATTAATATGAAATAATCTTTTTGTGTTATTTGATGTTATATTAGTGCCTTATTTTTATCATGTATTACATTGTCATGAATCTAATTCTTTGGCTAATCATCTTAGGAAAAGATAAAATCTTGTTGATGTTAAGAATCTATTAAGCGAAACTCATGATAAATATGATTGAAAATAGTAGGATATGAATATTGACTAGATTAGCGACTTTAGGAATAAAGAGATACAATCATAGAGGACATTTGGAATGAAACTAGACATGCATGGCTTAGGAATTTGTCCCCCTGCTTTCTTGTATACATTTATGATATTGTAGGAATACACCTTGAGATCACATTTTGAACTCATATGGAATGACATATCACATCATGTACACACGATAGACAAGTTATATTAATGGATCATTGCTCAACATATTCTCCATTATTGATTTCACTTACTTAGACCAAAGTTATTTCTACAACTGTTTACTTTAAAACTGAAATTGTGACAACCATCAATTATTGTTATTTTTTATCTTCCAATTCACAAAAGTTAATTGTGCAAATAAATCTAAGTTATTTCCACTCCCTGCGGGTTTAAAATTCTTACTAATCTATCACTTGCTACTTTAAAGATCATGTATACTTGCATGTGACACCACACATTTTTAAGCAACAAGTTTTTGCCGCAGTTGTCAGGGAGTGTGTCAAATAACATTTTGATTTTGTATAAAAAACATTGTTTCTTTTGTGAAAAGAATATTTGAGCTTCTAACATTTTTTGTAATCTGGTGACGTGACCGGTGCTTAGCCGTTGCATGCACAGATTGATGAGTCTAGTGTACACAGGAGATCCAAAGCCATAAATAACACTCATATTACTAAGGAGATTTCAAGCTACTGGTCACTTACCAGGGAGTCCTCCACCTGCTTTTATTTTTGGTAACTTTGAAGAGGAACCATTTGAAGAGGAATGAGTCACGGCAGACAATGACATTATTGGCATTGCCAATGATAGGACAAGTAACATAATGGATTTTTCCGTGTTTTGATCCCAATTCCTCGAATACGAGGATTATAAAAGCAGAGATCATAATGTCACAATTTGAATTCAAGCTTATGATGTTTTAAATGTTTCAAACAAGAGGCCAATATTCAAGGGCTGCCAATGAAGATCCACATTTGCACTTGAGGAAATTCTTGGAAATAGCCAGGAACTTCAAGATACATGGAATTACTGATGATGCTTTCAGACTCAGACTGTTTCCAAACTCTTTAAAGGATAGTGCCAACAGCTTGTTAAATTATTTAGAGCCTAATTTCGTAGCTAAATGGTAGGCCTTAGCTGATTTTTTTTATTTAAGTACCTTCCTCTTGTCAATAACTATAAGATGAGAAATGAAATTACATCATTTAGACAAGGAGATGATGAGTCTTTGTTCGATGCTTGGCAAAGATATAAAGAGCTGTTAAGCAAATATCCCCACCATGTGATACCAATTTGTAATCAACTAGAAACATTTTTATAATGTAGTGGTTCCATACTCAAGGAACATGTTCGATGCATATTTGGTGGAGCTTTTCTATTCAAATCCTTTGAAGAAGGATACAAGTTGATTGAAAGTATTACTGTAACACCCTTCTAAACCCCCGCGGCAATTATTAAAATATGCAATCAAGGGTGCCACAATTCATTTTAAACCAAACATGTGTCAACTGTCATGCATTATTAGAAACGATTCACCAAATAAACAACATCATGTTTAACACGGCAGAAAGTACGCATCATCGAATACAAGTAATTGATCAAAATCAGAACCATTAAATAGAGTATGTAGGTTGAATTCTAAACTAAATCGTTCCCAGTGTTACACTATCAGAGCATGACTGACACGACACGAACTAACAGATGAGCTCTACAAGCTATCCTCACCGAGCTATGAGTCGGTACCCCTCAATCTGAAAAATATCAACATGTAAGGGTGAGTCTCATTCGCAATTAATCAATGTTATAAATTCACAAATAATAAGATATCATGCATATTATCCACTCAATTGAATATATTCAGGTTTACAGCAATAAAGCACCAAACACATCAATTAAATCAATCACACCAAGTTATAACATTGGACATCTTCCATTCATGTTATAACTAACATACATCCTAATGTAATGCAACTACATACATGTGGTACCATACATGGGCTAAACCCATATGACTGGTATATTCATCACCAAGATACAGGCCCAACCGACACAAATTCCACACAATGGGAATTATGCCCACCGTTTGATCCACAACATCACCGGGATCCATCACCAAAATGCGTATGAATGAATGCACACATATAACATCATTGATCTGATGCACCGCATCGTCTCACCATAACTCACCATTTTCATCACCGATAAAGTATGTACATGTCACCAGCATCATTCAAATAAATCACACATCATTCCAACAATCATTACAATTGCAACACAATCATATCATAGTCACATTACCACATTATAATCCTGTTGTCACAACATCACCACTGGATCAAAATGAACAATATCATCACCAATAACTCACCAAAAGCAAAATCGAACAATATATTCAGTTTCAACACCACCCACAATTATATCATATATAATTCGCACCACATATAATGTCAAATCACAGTTATATCATTATAACATCACCACATTGCCACATTAACCAAATCATGCACACAATGTACAAAACACGCCATAAACGAAAATAAATCGAGCTTTTCAAAATAAAATTATGACAACGCTATTATATGACATGATGCACAAGGAAATTGAAGTGTATGTAGATGGTATGATTGCCAAGTCTCAATTTGAGGAAGATCATATGGAGGATCTGTTAAAGCTGTTTCAGCAATTGAGGAAGTATCGACCCTGCTTGAGCCCAAACAAATGCACTTTCGGTGTCCATTCTGGAAAGTTGTTGGGTATCGTGGTTAGTTAGAAAGGGATTGAATTGGATCTTGATAAAGTTAAAGCTATTCAATAAATGCCAACACCGAGGACAAAAAAACAAGTAAGAGGTTTCCTCAGAAGTTTGATTTATATCTCCAGATTCATTTCCAATATGACTGCTACCTGTGATCCGATTTTCAAGTTGTTAAAGAAGGATCAAGGATGTGTGATGGACTGCCGATTGTCAGAAAGCTTTTGACAGTATTAAGGAATATCTTCTCGAGCCTCCCATTCTTCTCCTTCCTATTGAGGCAAGACCTTTGATTATGTATCTATCTGTGCTAGACCACTTTATGGGTTGTATTTTAGGTCAGCAAGATGAGAATGGAAGAAAGAGTATGCCATCTACTACTCGAGTAATAAATTCACTGATTATGAGTCACGATATTCACCGCTCGGTAAGACTTGTTGTGCCTTAGCTTGGGCTGCTAAACGATTGAGACAATACATGCTGAATCACACTACTTGGTTGATTTCCAAAATGGATCCAATTAAGTACATATTTGAAAAGCATGCGCTAACTGGAAGAATTTCTCGTTGACAGATGTTGTTATCGAATATGATATTGAATATCGTACTCAAAAGGCTATAAAGGGTAGTGTGCTAGCAGAATATCTTGCTCACCAACCAATTGACTATTATCAATCCATTAGGTTTAACTTCCCTGATGAGGATGTGATGTATTTGAAAGCTAGAGATTGTGATGAGCCTTTTCCAGAAGAAAGGCAAAAATCGGGATCCCGATGGGGTTTAGTTTTTGATGGAGCTTCTAATGCTCATGGTCATGGGGTTGGTGATGTTATTATTACTCTGCAAGGCTCACATATTCCTTTCAGTGCAAGGATATGTTTTGAATCTATAAATAACATTGTCGAATATGAAGCTTGTATTCTCGGCCTTGAGGAAGCCATTGACCTTAGAATCAAGAACCTTGATGTTCATGGAGATTCAGCATTGGCAATCAATCAAATCAAGGGAGAATGGGAGTCTCGTCACCCTGGCTTGATCCCTTACAAAGATTATGCTAGAAGATTATTGAGGTTCTTCATTAAAGTCGAATTCCACCACATTATCTTCTATATATATGGTAATTTTCACAATGAAGTGCCTCATATTACAATCAAGCATCTTGATAGACCTTCTCATGTGTTCACAGCTGAAGTAATATCAGATGAAAAACTTGGTATTATGATATTAAGCATTTTCTTCAAACTCAAGAGTTCCTACTCGGGGAATCCAATAAAGACAAGAAGACTTTGAGGAGGCTAGCTGGAAGTTTCTTCATTAATGCAGGGGTTATATACAAGAAAAATTATGACATGGTCTTGCTCAGAAGTGTGGATAGACACGAAGCAGACATGTTAATGCATGAGATTTATGAAGGTTCATTTGGTACCCATGCTAGAAGGAATTCGATGGCTAAGAAGATGATCAAAGCATGTTACTATTGAATGACAATGGAATATGATTGCTATAAGCTTGTAAAGAAGTGTCATAAGTGTCAAGTGTATGCAAATAAAATTCATGTTCCTCCAATGCTTCTCAATATTATCTCCTCTCCATGGCATTTCTCTATGCGGGGCATTGACATGATTGGAATGATTGAATCCAAGTCTTCAAATGGACACCATTTCATTCTTGTGGCTATTGATTACTTTACCAAGTGGGTAGAAGTTGCGTCTTATTCTAAAGTAACCAATCAGGCTGTGGTCAGGTTTATTAAGAACAATAGTATCTGCAGATATGGTTTACCAAGCAAGATTATCACTGATAGTGGGTCAAACCTGAACAATATCATGATGAAGGAGCTTTGTGAAAGTTTCAAGATTGAACATCACAACTCTTCTCCTTGCAGACCAAAGATGAATGGGGAAGTTGAGGCGGAAAATGAGAATATCAAGAAGATTGTTCGGAAGATGGTTGTTACGTGTAAGGTCTGGCATGAGATGCTCCCATTTTCTTTACATGGGTATCATACATCCGTTCACACTTCGACAAGGACAACCCCTTTCGCTCTTGTTAATGGTATGGAAGTAGTGCTCCCCATTGAGGTCGAAATTTCATCATTGAGAATATTAATGGAAGCCAAGTTGTTTGAGGTTTAATGGTGTCATAGTAGGTTTGATCAATTGAATTTGATAGAAGAAAAGAGAATGACGGTTTTGTGCCAAGGTCAGTTGTACTAGAAAATAATGAAGAAAGTGTTTGATAAGAAGGTTTGACCTCGTGTATTCAGAGAAGGCGACCTCGTGCTTAAAGGTTTCTTGTCTTTAAACTCTGATTCTAGGGGCAAATGGACTCCAAAATTTGAAGGACCATATGTTGTTAAGAAATCCTTCTTTAGCGGTGCATTAATTCTTACAATTATTGATGGTGAGAAGCTTCCAAATCCTGTGAATGCTGATGTAGTCATGAAATACTTCGCCAAAATAAAAATGAAAGAACAACTCGCTAAGTGGAAAACCCGAAAGGGTGGCTTATGCAAAAATGAGTGTCTGGGTGGGCTGAAAACCTGAAAAGGAGGTCCAGGCAAAATTTAGAGACATAAAAAGAATAAATCATCCTGGTCGACCAAAAACCTGAAAAGGAGGTCCAGGAAAAAGTTAGGGATTCATGGCAAGTAACTACATCAGACAAGACTTGATCATCAAAAACTATCTCTCCGTCAGAAAATGTTCAACACATTTTGACTTAAGACTTAGCTCAGAGATTCAAAGTTGTTAAAGAGGATGGGGTCATTATATTTCAATGTATCTTTTCCATGAAATTACCATTTTCCAAACTTCTAGATGGTTTTCTAAAAAGTGATGATATCTTCTTGCAACTGATGATATCATGGATCTCTGCTTCAATTATCATGTTTGCTCCTAAAAAAATGACAACAAATTTTTGTAGTCATTATATAAGATAATCAATAGAACATAATAATAATAAAGTTGAAAATAAAAAAGAAAAGACCTCAAATATCCTTTTTTCGGACAAATGGCAACACTTTAAGTGTATCTAATATCTACAAATATGTTTCACCATTAAATTGTATTAAATTATTTTAAATACAAATTAAGTATCATTTATATAGTAATCATAAAAAAAATGTTATCTTTCATTACAAATAAAGTGGTATAATGATCATAACTTTATCAATCTTTTTGAAGTGAATAAAATAGAAATAAAAATTAATATTTAGAAATATATGAAAAAACCGAGTGCAAAACTTTATAAATATTTTTGAAGTGAATAAAATAGAAATATATGTTCAGTATGAAAAAAATATGGAATATGAAATCTTTGATAAAATAAAAAATAAAAAGAAGTATTTAGAAAATATATAAAAAAAACTCAAACTTATAGCACATAAATATTCAATGGAAGAAACAAAAAGATCTACAACTTGAAACTTATACCTAGATCGACATGGCCTTCATGTCGGTATAGATCTACAACCTGAAAAAACAAAAAAACAAAATTGTTAAACAAAATTGTAAAACATTTATGAAGATAAAGTGATGAGATAAAAATGAATGTGAGAATGAGAGAATATGAAGAAGAAGAAGAAAAAACAAAGGAGAATGTGAGATGCAGCAAACAAAGAGAGTGAGAAGAAAGAGAAGAGAAAGGTGTTGTGGAAGAAGAGAGAGAAACGATAGACATTGAAAAGTTTACTTTTTTTTCTTGATGAAGATGAACAACTTTTAATATATCTGCAAAACACAAAATACAATATAATAGATCAGCAAAAACAAAGTTGAAGATGAGAAAGACAAAACAGAAAAAAGAAAAAAATATTTTCTTAAAGAAGAAGGTGAAGTGAAAGTGGAAAAGATTAGAAACATAAGGAAGAAAAAGAAGAAAGAGAAGAAGAGTGTTTGTTATGAGAGAAAAATATTGAAGAAGGGGGGGGGGGTTAAAAGTAGCAAATACCAAATACAAGCATAGTAGGTTAGTTTGATTACTATTACACAGTTGATGTGAAAGGATGTTAAAAAAAATATTTAAATCTTATAAGTGTTGAAAGTATTTGTGGGTAAATATTTTCGGTAATATATCGTATCCACAGGGATTGGTTAATATCACTGCCGTTTTATAGTTGTTTATTTTGAGTGAGAAAAAGTAATTGGATTTGTTTTATGATTCTAATATTGTCAAATCTAAATAATAATAAGAATGCAAATAATGAGAATTTGTTAACGATTAAGGAAATATGTTGAGCTTTTAGGGTTCATCAACCTATTCCTATACAACTTATGGATTAATTCACAATTGAACAATCATTTGAACTATTATCTTCACTTATCCTCAAATATGATTCCATGTCTGCAAACCAAATTAGATAACTTTTACCGGTATGAGATTCGATCTCTCCAAGTATCAATAACGATAATAGTAATTAAGAACGATAATTATGAAAACCCAATCACAATTCCATCTCTGCAAATTGCAATTGAATCAATATAGTAACCTAGGGCAAAAGTAAAAATCCTCTCTTTCGATCAAGGATTCAACAATGATGTAAATTAAAAGCAAGGTTTCTTATTGATAATAAAATTCAAACAATTGTTCATAGGAAAGAATCAATGGTATTGTATATTCATAGGTTAACTACTACCTTAAACTCAACAAGAGGAATTTAGCTCTCCATAGACATGAAGAACACACAAGAATCAATGGAGGGATTCATCTTCTTCAACGAAATTTCTTCAATTGGTAAAGAATTGGCCTTCAATTGTTGTTCTTGACTGCAAACTCAGAATGCTCTCCTAATTTCGCTCACCAAAGATCTCTCCTTTCACTTGGAAGATAGGGCTTTTATTTATAAGTTTTGGGCTTTTAACGCCGAGGCCGCGGCGCGGTAACGGAGGTGCGCGGCGCGATCAGAAACAGAGACTTTGGCGCGGCGCTGGCTAGAACTCCCGCGGCGCGCCCTTGTCAAACTTCATCTTTTTGCTTTGCCTTTGAGACTTCCAGCTTCCTTTCCTCTTCATGTTTTCCTAAAGCTCCAGTTCAGCTCTAAACCTGCATCAATAATACCCACAAGTGATTCGATTTGCTTTACACATGAACTGAACCTTTTCAGTTCAATTCTTACTAAAAACCTATGGATCTATCACAATTTGCATTAGTTTAGAGAAGAAATCACTTATATTAACACATGAATTTACCATTAATTTACTCCTAACAAACTCTCCCCAACTTAGAGCTTTGTTTGTCCCTAAACAAAATTACTTACCTCCAACAAAACATACCAACAGTCATGCAACAAGTTTTTCAAAAAGGTTTCTCAAGTGGTTCAATTTAGCAACCAATTCAAAATACTCCTCCTCTTCCTGCAAACTCAGAGCGTACACATGAAACAAATTTTTGAAGGCAAATTACCTCCAGAAGTTCAAAACACTACACAATTGTAATTGAATCAGCACTAATCACTCTCATCAAAAAGTATGATGAATAAAAGAGGGGTTAAACACTCATCCAAACAATTAAATCAACAAAGATCCATATCATACGTTCACCAAATTGTTAGCATCAAGTCTTGTGGAATCTGAGAATCAGAAGGTCTTTCTAGGGTTGTAATGTGGTTTAGATTCAAAGAAAAGAAGATAATCAAGGGTTGTTCCTAAACTAGGGAAGCATCCAAATCATAACTCATTCCTTCTTCTCTATACTTTAATTCTCACCCATTCATCTTTTTTCATTCGTAGCTCAGTGTTTCTTTTTCTTTGCTTTTTCTTTTTTTTTTCAACAACTGTTTAGATTCAAACGTTGTTCTTTTTCAACAATTTTTTTTCAAGCTACGAATTTCTTTTATCCTTCACAGATTACTACCTGTACCTACTCTTCTTTTGATTGTGACTCTCCCCAACTTGGAGATCAACCTGTATCTAGATTTATGAATGCTCCCCTACTTTCTAAAAAGGTCAAAGAGAAAACACATCACCAAATTTTATGGTTGATGGTCCAAAACAAAACTTTTTATTGAGATCAAAACTCACCAGGTATTTTCCTTGGTGCATATTATGATTCTTATCTTGACCTCAGGCTCAAAGAATGGTTAGCAAAAAGATCACACTCTCACAGAAGAAAATAAGTTTTACGTTAGAATAGGCTAAAAGAACTCTCAGATTCAAATAAGTGCCTAAATCACTTTCACAGATTTCCACAACCGATGCAACAACCGGTTTAGCATGATACAAACAAGTCAAAACAATTGATGGTCTCCTGCATATAGTAAACAATGGAAGGCTTTCCTCACAATGGTTAAGGCTAAACCGATCCAATAAAATAGTGTACCATAAAGAACTTCTGCCAGTACTTACTAACACCCTAAGTTTCATGCACACATTAAGAGTTTGAGTTTGAAAATTCATACCTGTTTTGTCACTTTATTGAAAAAGAAAGTGAACTAAAATTTTTCAAAAAATTACTTCACTCACTACCGCTTTCACACATGTTGCTCCATTGTTGGTACTTTGCTTGAGATTTTCATTATGCTGTGGGACTACTCATTCTAAACTGGGGACAAATAACAAACATTAAAGCATAAAATTGAAAAATGCAAAAGAGTAAATCCACCCCCAAACTTGAACTAAACATTGACCTCAATGTTTTAGAACAAGCCCGAGAGGGTTGACTCACAAAGGGTATTGCCATATCAATTGCTTCTTCCTAGCTTTCACCAGAAAGGTCCCTTTATTATTTCCTGAAATAAAAATAAACAAAACAAAATAAAATATTAGAAGTGTGGGTTACCTCCCACGAAGTGCCTCGTTTAACGTCACATAGCTTGACGGTTCATGGTTGAATCATCAACCATTGTCTCTTTTCCTTGGTACTTTTCTTACCAATGTGAAACCCCAAAAGTATTTAAAGTTTGCATGTTTGGTTTCTTCATCCTTAATTCTTATCACTTCAACTCGCAATCTCTCTTCCTTCATTTGTTTTTTCCTCTCCTCAAGAGAGATAACCTCCTAATCCGTTAATTTCTTCGTCGGTGAGAACCTATCCTTGATGAATTTGACAAATTTTGGCTTTAACTTTAAACCTTCTAAAGATGGGATGGTGATTTGCAAACGGCTAACATTTCCATTGGCCGAAAGTAATGACTCTCATTCCCTTCTTTATTAGGAACCTGTAGAAGAAGTAATTCCAATGAGAGTTTATGCTCCTTTGCATTACTACTCTTCTTTAACTCTAAGTCCACCATATTCTCTTTTGAAAAAGTTTCAACTTTTGAAGTTTCTAACTCATTCACGACTTCTTTGATTATATCCTCCTTTTTTGTTCCTTCGAGAAACACATCATCTCCTTTTTTAGGAGGTCTTGGATAAGGTAGCTTCATTGAAAGCTCATACTCAACTTCTATATTTTTCTTGATGTTTACATACTTTATATTATCCTTTTCAACAACCTCTTCCTTGTCATCGACTTTGTTTTCAACTTCGTCATCAATCACTTTTACACTCCTTATAGAAGTAGCATTGCAGGTTTCTACACAAGTCATAGGGTTTTGAAAAGTTGAGACTTGACTTACGTTTTGCTCAGTGAAGAATTTGGTAAGTTGCACATCTTGCGTTTCCCGGTTTTGTTGAATGGCTAAAGAGAATTGCATGAATTGATTCATGGTTTCCTCTAACTCAGAGTGTCCTCTTTGATAACCTTGATTATAGTGTGAAAGCCCTTGTTGTTGATATTCATGGTTAGCCATATGATACTCCATCGCATCTTCCGGTTTGCCCCATCCGTTATCATGAAACTCATTAACGTGAGGTGTGAACTGTGACACACTTTGAAGGAGATACTCCATTAGTCGAGTTAGGATCTCGTTTTGAGCATGAATCGCAACATTTATATTTGGGTCCCACATTCCGAAAAACAAAAATCTACAAAACTAGCACACAAGTGAAATAACAAGATAAAAAAATAATAATAAAAAAAATCAAAATTAAAAAAAACTATTGCAATAAAAAAATCTAAAATTTAGCAAATAACTCAAAATAATATGACTATTGCAATGCGTGCAATATTGACACCAATCCCCGGCAACGGCGCCAATTTGTTGAAAGTATTTGTGGGTAAATATTTTCGGTAATATATCGTATCCACAGGGATTGGTTAATATCACTGCCGTTTTATAGTTGTTTATTTTGAGTGAGAAAAAGTAATTGGATTTGTTTTATGATTCTAATATTGTCAAATCTAAATAATAATAAGAATGCAAATAATGAGAATTTGTTAACGATTAAGGAAATATGTTGAGCTTTTAGGGTTCATCAACCTATTCCTATACAACTTATGGATTAATTCACAATTGAACAATCATTTGAACTATTATCTTCACTTATCCTCAAATATGATTCCATGTCTGCAAACCAAATTAGATAACTTTTACCGGTATGAGATTCGATCTCTCCAAGTATCAATAACGATAATAGTAATTAAGAACGATAATTATGAAAACCCAATCACAATTCCATCTCTGCAAATTGCAATTGAATCAATATAGTAACCTAGGGAAAAAGTAAAAATCCTCTCTTTCGATCAAGGATTCAACAATGATGTAAATTAAAAGCAAGGTTTCTTATTGATAATAAAATTCAAACAATTGTTCATAGGAAAGAATCAATGGTATTGTATATTCATTGGTTAACTACTACCTTAAACTCAACAAGAGGAATTTAGCTCTCCATAGACATGAAGAACACACAAGAATCAATGGAGGGATTCATCTTCTTCAACGGAATTTCTTCAATTGGTAAAGAATTGGCCTTCAATTGTTGTTCTTGACTGCAAACTCAGAATGCTCTCCTAATTTCGCTCACCAAAGATCTCTCCTTTCACTTGGAAGCTAGGGCTTTTATTTATAAGTTTTGGGCTTTTAACGCCGAGGCCGCGGCGCGGTAACGGAGGTGCGCGGCGCGATCAGAAACAGAGACTTTGGCGCGGCGCTGGCTAGAACTCCCGCGGCGCGCCCTTGTCAAACTTCATCTTTTTGCTTTGCCTTTGAGACTTCCAGCTTCCTTTCCTCTTCATGTTTTCCTAAAGCTCCAGTTCAGCTCTAAACCTGCATCAATAATACCCACAAGTGATTCGATTTGCTTTACACATGAACTGAACCTTTTCAGGTCAATTCTTACTAAAAACCTATGGATCTATCACAATTTGCATTAGTTTAGAGAAGAAATCACTTATATTAACACATGAATTTACCATTAATTTACTCCTAACAATAAGCAGATGATGGAAAAAGAAAAATGAATAGGCAAGTTGGTAAGATATAGAGAAAGAATGATGGAAAGATGGAAAAGAAAGTAGCAAGGTGGATGAAGAGAGCATCCACGTGGATGGGCCAAATGAAGAGATGGGCATAATGGTATTTTCCAGAACATTGAACTTTCTTATATTGTAGATAATCTTAAAAAATATTCCTCAATATCTTTCTAATAAAATTATACTCAAAGTGAAATTCTTTATATGAACTAATTTAAATAACTTGAGTCATGTCAAGTATATCCTATATAAGGTCGTGCTTAATCAAATAAATTGATGGTTTTTATTTCTTTTTCAATAAGTGCTTAAGAATATTTAGTTTAGGAACCATTATTGATGTATGTACTAAGCTCATTATGAGCTAAAATATTTTATGTTGAGTACTGTGAAATTAATATGAAATAATCTTTTTGTGTTATTTGATGTTATATTAGTGCCTTATTTTTATCATGTATTATATTGTCATGAATCTAATTCTTTGGCTAATCATCTTAGGAAAAGATAAAATCTTGTTGATGTGAAGAATCTATTAAGCGAAACTCATGATAAATATGATTGAAAATAGTAGGATATGAATATTGACTAGATTAGCGACTTTAGGAATAAAGAGATACAATCATAGAGGACATTTGGAATGAAACTAAACATGCATGGCTTAGGAATTTGTCCCCCTGCTTTCTTGTATACATTTATAATATTGTAGGAATACACCTTGAGATCACATTTTGAACTCATATGGAATGACATATCACATCATGTACACACGATAGACAAGTTATATTAATGGATCATTGCTCAACATATTCTCCATTATTGATTTCACTTACTTAGACCAAAGTTATTTCTACAACTGTTTACTTTAAAACTGAAATTGTGACAACCATCAATTATTGTTATTTTTTATCTTCCAATTCACAAAAGTTAATTGTGCAAATAAATCTAAGTTATTTCCACTCCCTGCGGGTTTAAAATTCTTACTAATCTATCACTTGCTACTTTAAAGATCATGTATACTTGCATGTGACACCACACATTTTTAAGCAACAAGTTTTTGCCGCAGTTGTCAGGGAGTGTGTCAAATAACATTTTAATTTTGTATAAAAAACATTGTTTCTTTTGTGAAAAGAATATTTGAGCTTCTAACATTTTTTGTAATCTGGTGACGTGACCGGTGCTTAGCCGTTGCATGCACAGATTGATGAGTCTAGTGTACACAGGAGATCCAAAGCCATAAATAACACTCATATTACTAAGGAGATTTCAAGCTACTGGTCACTTACCAGGGAGTCCTCCACCTGCTTTTATTTTTGGTAACTTTGAAGAGGAACCATTTGAAGAGGAATGAGTCACGGCAGACAATGACATTATTGGCATTGCCAATGATAGGACAAGTAACATAATGGATTTTTCCGTGTTTTGATCCCAATTCCTCGAATACGAGGATTATAAAAGCAGAGATCATAATGTCACAATTTGAATTCAAGCTTATGATGTTTCAAATGTTTCAAACAAGAGGCCAATATTCAAGGGCTGCCAATGAAGATCCACATTTCCACTTGAGGAAATTCTTGGAAATAGCCAGGAACTTCAAGATACATGGAATTACTGATGATGCTTTCAGACTCAGACTGTTTCCAAACTCTTTAAAGGATAGTGCCAACAGCTTGTTAAATTATTTAGAGCCTAATTCCGTAGCTAAATGGTAGGCCTTAGCTGATTTTTTTTATTTAAGTACCTTCCTCTTGTCAATAACTATAAGATGAGAAATGAAATTACATCATTTAGACAAGGAGATGATGAGTCTTTGTTCGATGCTTGGCAAAGATATAAAGAGCTGTTAAGCAAATATCCCCACCATGTGATACCAATTTGTAATCAACTAGAAACATTTTTATAATGTAGTGGTTCCATACTCAAGGAACATGTTCGATGCATATTTGGTGGAGCTTTTCTATTCAAATCCTTTGAAGAAGGATACAAGTTGATTGAAAGTATTACTGTAACACCCTTCTAAACCCCCACGGCAATTATTAAAATATGCAATGAAGGGTGCCACAATTCATTTTAAACCAAACATGTGTCAACTGTCATGCATTATTAGAAACGATTCACCAAATAAACAACATCATGTTTAACACGGCAGAAAGTACGCATCACCGAATACAAGTAATTGATCAAAATCAGAACCATTAAATAGAGTATGTAGATTGAATTCTAAACTAAATCGTTCCCAGTGTTACACTATCAGAGCATGACTGACACGACACGAACTAACAGATGAGCTCTACAAGCTATCCTCACCGAGCTATGAGCCGCTACCCCTCAATCTGAAAAATATCAACATGTAAGGGTGAGTCTCATTCGCAATTAATCAATGTTATAAATTCACAAATAATAAGATATCATGCATATTATCCACTCAATTGAATATATTCAGGTTTACAACAATAATGCACCAAACACATCAATTAAATCAATCACACCAAGTTATAACATTGGACATCTTCCATTCATGTTATAACCATACATACATCCTAATGTAATGCAACTACATACATGTGGTACCATACATGGGCTAAACCCATATGACTGGTATATTCATCACCAAGATACAGGCCCAACCGACACAAATTCCACACAATGGGAATTATGCCCACCATTTGATCCACAACATCACCGGGATCCATCACCAAAATGCGTATGAATGAATGCACACATATAACATCATTGATCTGATGCACCGCATCGTCTCACCATAACTTACCATTTTCATCACCGATAAAGTATGTACATGTCACCAGCATCATTCAAATAAATCACACATCATTCCAACAATCATTACAATTGCAACACAATCATATCATAGTCACATTACCACATTATAATCCTGTTGTCACAACATCACCACTGGATCAAAATGAACAATATCATCACCAATAACTCACCAAAAGCAAAATCGAACAATATATTCAGTTTCAACACCACCCACAATTATATCATATATAATTCGCACCACATATAATGTCAAATCACAATTATATCATTACAACATCACCACATTGCCACATTAACCAAATCATGCACACAATGTACAAAACACGCCATAAACGAAAATAAATCGAGCTTTTCAAAATATAATTATGACAACGCTATTATATGACATGATGCACAAGGAAATTGAAGTGTATGTAGATGGTATGATTGCCAAGTCTCAATTTGAGGAAGATCATATGGAGGATCTGTTAAAGCTGTTTCAGCAATTGAGGAAGTATCGACCCTGCTTGAACCCAAACAAATGCACTTTCGGTGTTCATTCTGGAAAGTTGTTGGGTATCGTGGTTAGTCAGAAAGGGATTGAATTGGATCCTGATAAAGTTAAAGCTATTCAAGAAATGCCAACACCGAGGACAGAAAAACAAGTAAGAGGTTTCCTCAGAAGTTTGATTTATATCTCCAGATTCATTTCCAATATGACTGCTACCTGTGATCCGATTTTCAAGTTGTTAAAGAAGGATCAAGGATGTGTGATGGACTACCGATTGTCAGAAAGCTTTTGATAGTATTAAGGAATATCTTCTCGAGCCTCCCATTCTTCTCCTTCCTATTGAGGCAAGACCTTTGATTATGTATCTATCTGTGCTAGACCACTTTATGGGTTGTATTTTAGGTCAGCAAGATGAGAATGGAAGAAAGAGTATGCCATCTACTACTCGAGTAATAAATTCACTGATTATGAGTCACGATATTCACCGCTCGGTAAAACTTGTTGCGCCTTAGCTTGGGCTGCTAAACGATTGAGACAATACATGCTGAATCACACTACTTGGTTGATTTCCAAAATGGATCCAATTAAGTACATATTTGAAAAGCATGCGCTAACTGGAAGAATTTCTCGTTGACAGATGTTGTTATCGAATATGATATTGAATATAGTACTCAAAAGGCTATAAAGGGTAGTGTGCTAGCAGAATATCTTGCTCACCAACCAATTGACTATTATCAATCCATTAGGTTTAACTTCCCTGATGAGGATGTGATGTATTTGAAAGCTAGAGATTGTGATGAGCCTTTTCCAGAAGAAAGGCAAAAATCGGGATCCCGATGGGGTTTAGTTTTTGATGGAGCTTCTAATTCTCATGGTCATGGGGTTGGTGATGTTATTATTACTCTGCAAGGCTCACATATTCCTTTCACTGCAAGGATATGTTTTGAATCTATAAATAACATTGTCGAATATGAAGCTTGTATTCTCGGCCTTGAGGAAGCCATTGACCTTAGATTCAAGAACCTTGATGTTCGTGGAGATTCAGCATTGGCAATCAATCAAATCAAGGGAGAATGGGAGTCTCGTCACCCTGGCTTGATCCCTTACAAAGATTATGCTAGAAGATTATTGAGGTTCTTCATTAAAGTCGAATTCCACCACATTGTCTTCTATATATATGGTAATTTTCACAATGAAGTGCCTCATATTACAATCAAGCATCTTGATAGACCTTCTCATGTGTTCACAGCTGAAGTCATATCAGATGAAAAACCCTGGTATTATGATATTAAGCATTTTCTTCAAACTCAAGAGTACCTACTTGGGGAATCCAATAAAGATAAGAAGACTTTGAGGAGGCTAGCTGGAAGTTTCTTCATTAATGCAGGGGTTATATACAAAAAAAATTATGACATGGTCTTGCTCAGAAGTGTGGATAGACACGAAGCAGACATGTTAATGCATGAGATTTATGAAGGTTCATTTGGTACCCATGCTAGAAGGCATTCGATGGCTAAGAAGATGATCAAAGCATGTTACTATTGAATGACAATGGAATATGATTGCTATAAGCTTGTAAAGAAGTGTCATAAGTGTCAAGTGTATGCAAATAAAATTCATGTTCCTCCAATGCTTCTCAATATTATCTCCTCTCCATGGCATTTCTCTATGCGGGGCATTGACATGATTGGAATGATTGAATCCAAGTCTTCAAATGGACACCATTTCATTCTTGTGGCTATTGATTACTTTACCAAGTGGGTAGAAGTTGCGTCTTATTCTAATGTAACCAATCAGGTTGTGGTCAGGTTTATTAAGAACAATAGTATCTGCAGATATGGTTTACCAAGCAAGATTATCACTGATAGTGGGTCAAACCTGAACAATATCATGATGAAGGAGCTTTGTGAAAGTTTCAAGATTGAACATCACAACTCTTCTCCTTGCAGACCAAAGATGAATGGGGAAGTTGAGGCGGAAAATGAGAATATCAAGAAGATTGTTCGGAAGATGGTTGTTACGTATAAGGTCTGGCATGAGATGCTCCCATTTTCTTTACATGGGTATCATACATCCGTTCACACATCGACAAGGACAACCCCTTTCGCTCTTGTTAATGGTATGGAAGTAGTGCTCCCCATTGAGGTCGAAATTTCATCATTGAGAATATTAATGGAAGCCAAGTTGTTTGAGGTTTAATGATGTCATATTAGGTTTGATCAATTGAATTTGATAGAAGAAAAGAGAATGACGATTTTGTGCCAAGGTCAGTTGTACTAGAAAATAATGAAGAAAGTGTTTGATAAAAAGGTTTGACCTCGTGTATTCAGAGAAGGCGACCTCGTGCTTAAAAGTTTCTTGTCTTTAAACTCTGATTCTAGGGGCAAATGGACTCCAAATTTTGAAGGACCATATGTTGTTAAGAAATCCTTCTTTAGCGGTGCATTAATTCTTACAATTATTGATGGTGAGAAGCTTCCAAATCCTGTGAATGCTGATGTAGTCATGAAATACTTCGCCAAAATAAAAATGAAAGAACAGCTCGCTAAGTGGAAAACCCGAAAGGGTGGCTTATGCAAAAATGAGTGTCTGGGTGGGCTGAAAACCTGAAAAGGCGGTCCAGGCAAAAGTTAGAGACATAAAAAGAATAAATCATCCTGGTGGACCAAAAACCTGAAAAGGAGGTCCAGGAAAGAGTTAGGGATTCATGGCAAGTAACTACATCAGACAAGACTTGATCATCAAAAACTATCTCTCCGTCAGAAAATGTTCAACACATTTTGACTTAAGACTTAGCTCAGAGATTCAAAGTTGTTAAAGAGGATGGGGTCATTATATGAAGGATAGAAAAACACTTAGAAAGGGGGGGTTTGAATAAGTGTAGTCTTAAAAACTTGAACGATAAAAATAAATTGCACAGTTATTTTTATCCTGGTTCGTTGTTAACTAAACTACTCCAGTCCACCCCCGCGGAGTGATTTACCTCACCTGAGGATTTAATCCACTAATCGTAACAGATTACAATGGTTTTACACTTAGCCCACGACTAAGTCTTCTAGAGTATCCTGATCACAACCTGATCACTCTAGGAACAAATGCTTAGACACAAGCTAAGACTTTCTTAGAGTATCCTGACCACCACGTGATCACTCTAAATACAACTGCTTAGACACAAGCTAAGACTTCCTAGAGTATTATGATCAACACTTGATCACTCTAGTTACTTACAAATTAATGTAATCAATTCTAAGAGTATTACAAATGCTTCTGAAAAGCTATAATCACAACAGTGATATTTCTCTTAAAGTTTAAGCTTAATCTCACTAATATATTACAACAGCAATGTAGTGAGCTTTGATAAAGATGAAGTTTCTGAGCTTTTAATTGAACAGCGTTTCAGCAAGTTAATATTCACAGAATTTGGTTCAGAGTTGTTGTTCCTTGCTTCTCATCAGAACTTCATATTTATAGGCGCTTGAGAAGATGACCGTTGGGTGCATTTAATGCTTTGCGTATTCCGTACAGCATTGCATTTAATGTTTCACGCTTTTGTCAACTAACTCGAGCCTTGTTCCCGCTGTGTCTACTGACGTTGCCTTTAATAGCTTCCAACGTTCCTTTTGTCAGTCAGCATAGCCTGCCACATGTACTTTCTTCTGATCTGATGTTTGTGAATAAAATATTTGAATATCATTAGAGTCAAACAGCTTGGTGCATAGCATCTTCTTGTCTTCTGTCCTTGAAGTGCTTCTGAGTGTGATAACATGAGAACTTCTGTGCTTCTGCTTCTGATCTCAAGTTCTTCTGATGCTTCCATAGACCCATGTTCTGATTCTGCCTTGACCATCTTCTGATGTCTTGCCAGACCATGTTCTGATGTTGCATGCTGAACCTTCTGAGACGAAGCTTCTGAGCGCTGATTTGTGCATACTCTTTATATATTTCCTGAAATGGAAATTGAAATGTATTAGAGTACCACATTATCTCACACAAAATTCATATCCTTGTTATCATCAAAACTAAGAATATTGATCAGAACAAATCTTGTTCTAACAATCTCCCCCTTTTTGATGATGACAAAAACATATATAAATGATATGAATTTGCGATCAGAAAGAGCAGACGGCTAAAGACAAATTACACAACTATAGCATAAGCATGTGAATATGTCTCCCCCTGAGATTAACAATCTCCCCCTGAGATGAATAATCTCCCCCTGAAATAAATACTCGAAGAACTTTAATAATAAAAGACTTCCCTGATTATTTCGGTAGAGACGATCACATAAGCTTCTGTCTTCTGATAATTCATGGCTTCTGACTTCTGCTTCCATTGGACAGCTTCAGAACTTGAATTTCTTTAGATCCCTAGAACACTCACAGCTTCTGATTCCTGCTTCCATTTAGGACAGCTTCAGAACTTGAATTTCTTTGATCTTCAGAACATTCACAGCTTCTGATTCCTGCTTCCATTTAGGACAGCTTCAGAACTTGAATTTCTTTGATCTTCAGAACATTCACAGCTTCTGATTCATGCTTCCATTTAGGACAGCTTCAGAACTTGAGTTTTCTGGATCTTTAGAACATTCACAGCTTCTGATTTCTGCTTCCCTCGGATAGCTTCAGAGCTTTGAATTTGTTCTTACATCACTTCATGCTAGATTGTATCAGAACATTGTTGAATGTACCAGAGCATCATCAGAGCATCTCTACATACTGAAATGTTACAGAACAAAACTAAACGACAAAAGTCAGCATGAATGAGTTAGAACATAAAATGTGTATCAGAACACAAAATATGTATCAGAGCCATATAAGCCATATAGAATATATCAGATCCAATAGACAATGCATCAGAGCAAATAGACAATGATTTGGATCATATTCTATTATCAGAATTTCTGATCATTCTTCCTTCTTGCTTCTGATTCTGAAGCTTCCTAGCACTCAGCTTGCTTCAAGAATCCAAGAGCTATTTCTGATCATTCTTCCTTCTTGCTTCTGATTCTGAAGCTTCCTAGCACTCAGCTTGCTTCAATAATCCAAGAGCTTGATTCATTTTGTTGCTTCTTATATTGATCTTGAATCTTTGATTCCTGCAACAACACAACTTAAAAACATAGAACTTTGCAAGTTCTGTTAGTAAATGTGGAGCCTTTTTACTCGGTAACTGATAATATTAATCAGATCATTTATCATATATTTTCTCCCCCTTTTTGTCATAACATCAAAAAGCATAAAAGATTCAGATGTAAAGCAAGAGACAAAAGGAAAGAAACATAAATAACTTTTCATTGGTTTCAACAAGAAGGATTACAAAAGATGTATGGAGAAAACAGATGCAACAAGGAAAGAAAACTACAAAGACCAAAGGACTAAGACCCTAGCCTACGCAAAATCCGCGCCAGAACATCATGAATCCCGTCAGTGCTTGTAGCTTGCCTTGTCATGAAAGAGCGAAACTCAACATTGGCTGCTTCTTGCGCATCCAAACGAGAAGCCAGCATAGCTTGATTCTGATGAAGAGCTTCCAAGGTCTCCATCAGAGCTGAGGTTTCACCAGAAGAAGAGGCACCAGAATTTCTGCCAAAAGGGACAGCAATCTCAGCAGGGCGATCTTCTAGAAGGTCTTCAGCTTGTGCATCTTCCATCTCCACATTTGAGTCTGACTCAGAAGTAGCCTCAGCATATTCTGGTTCAGGCAGCGCAGAAGTTCCAACTTCCAACGCTTGAAGAATAGCTGCTAGGTTTGTTGGAGGAGTAAGACCAGCAACTTCAGCAGGATAAACCACTACTGGAAAGACTATGTGAGGTGCTTTTTCAGAAGGGTTCATTCTGAACCAGTTAAACAGCCACTGAAAATCTCCAGTCAGCACAGGATACCATGGTCTCCACACCACGATGTCTCTGCAGGGATTTTCTTCTTCCAACTCATCTGCAGGTATCCTCTCTTCAAGAACTCTTCTGTTCCTGATGAGATGGTGATAGCTGCTTTCACCAACTTCCAACCGAAGACCACGAACACCAGGTGCTTCAGACATGATCCTTCTCTGAATGTCTGTAGCCCTAACCAGAAAATCCTGACGAAAGGTATCCCAAAGGTTGCATGTAGCATACTCATCCAGATGGTTAAGGTGAGCAGCACCCAGAATCTCCAACCAGCTATTTACATCAGAATGTAAAAGCTCCAGAAATGATTGAGTGGTAGGGGTTGGAGGGTTGACAGTGAACCTGGAGTCGGGAAAAACAACATTGTAGGGGTTAGGTGTTCTGGTGGGAAAAGGGTGTGAGAGAGATGAAGAAATATCTGAGGGATGGGTTGAAGGAGAGGAGATATCAGATGGTGAAGAAGGTGGTTCCGAAAGAATGAATGAGGAGGAAGAGGTGGTGGAAGAATGTGAAGAGGGTGGTGATTCAGGGATACTATCAAGGGGTTGATACAGACGTCTAGAACAGTTACCAGACATCATGGCTTCAAAGGGATTCACCTTGAGAGGGTCATAGTAGATTTTAACTCTTTTTGGTTTGATTTCTGGTTCATCAGTTGCCTTTCTCTTTTGTTTTCGATCAGTTTCTTGATTTCCAGAGCTTGACGATGGATTCATGATGAAGTTGCAGATATTGAAAACTGCTAGGGTTTATGATATGAATGCAAAGAGAGAGAACGAAAAAGAAACTGAATGCAAAGTGAGAGAAATATAAGAGGGAAAAGAAACGTTTGAAGAGTATAAAAAGAAAACCGAAAAAGAGTAAATGATGGATAGCATTTAATGTTACGTGACGTGAGGAGAGATAATAATGACAAAAGACGAGATTTGCACAGATACCTAAGTAGACGTCCCCTCAACTGCACGCACGCTTGTCCAGAAATAGTGAACACGTGTTTACCATCTGGATAGTCAGTTACAGCTGTTTTGCTTTTAAAAAGATTCTGAATCAACTTAGACAATGAAACGTTAGTAATAACTGAATCACAATTTCTAATTGATTTCAATCAGAACTTCTTAAAAAAAAATCCAATTTCATTTCAGAAGATACTCATACATAAGATCTTCTCATCTTCTCATTCTGGGCATAAATCCATACTGATATTCTTCAGAATGAACTTAAACCTATCTTCAGCAAGGGGTTTTGTAAAGATATCAGCCCATTGATGGTCTGTATCCACAAAGTTTAAAGATATAACACCCTTCTGAACATAGTCCCTTATGAAATGATGTTTAATCTCAATATGTTTAGCTTTTGAATGTAAAATAGGATTCTTAGATAAACATATAGCAGAAGTATTATCACACAAAATAGGAATGTTACTCTCATATATCTGATAATCTTCCAGCTGACTTCTCATCCAGAGCATTTGTGTGCTACAACCAGCAGCAGCAACATATTCTGCTTCTGTTGTTGAGAGGGCAATAGTAGCTTGCTTCTTGCTATACCATGAGATCAGATGACTTCCAAGAAATTGACAACTTCCAGAAGTGTTCTTTCTTTCTATTCTATCTCCAGCATAGTCAGCATCACAGAATCCTACTAAGTTGTAGTCTTTAGATCTTCTGTAAACTAAACCAACATTAGTAGTACCTTTCAGATACCTTAGAATTCTTTTAACCGCTGTTAAATGAGATTCTCTTGGATCTGATTGGAATCAAGCACACAAACAAACACTAAAGAGAATGTCAGGTCTAGAAGCAGTTAGATATAGAAGAGATCCAATCATACCTCTGTACAACTTCTGATCTACCTTCTTACTTACCTCATCCTTACCCAGTACACATGTTGGATGCATAGGAGTTTTGGCTTCTTTGCTTTCAGAAATATTAAACTTCTTCAGAATTTCTTTCACATACTTCGTTTGATGAACATAGGTTCCATCGGAAGTTTGGTTGATTTGAATCCCAAGGAAATACTTGAGTTCTCCCATCATGCTCATTTCAAATTCAGCCTGCATAGACTCAGCAAACTCCTTTCCAAGTGTAGCATTAGATGTTCCAAAGATAATATCATCAACATATATTTGACAAATTAAAATATCCCTTTTAAATGTTTTACAAAAGAGAGTAGTGTCCACTTTTCCTCTAGTGAAATCATTTTCCAGAAGGAAAGAACTCAAACGTTCATACCAAGCTCTGGGAGCTTGTTTCAATCCGTATAATGATTTCTTTAATTTGAAAACATGATGTGGAGACATGGAGTCTTCAAAACCAGGAGGTTGGTGAACATAAACTTCTTCATCTATATAACCATTTAAGAAGGCACTCTTGACATCCATCTGATAAAGAGTGATGTTGTGTTGAGTGGCAAAAGAAATTAATAGACGAATAGATTCTAACCTGGCCACTGGTGCAAAGGTTTCTATATAATCAATCCCTTCTTGATGACTATAACCCTGAGCAACCAGTCTGGCTTTGTTTCTTACCACTTCACCTTTCTCACTTAGCTTGTTTCTGAAAACCCACTTAGTACCGATGATGTTAAATCCTTTTGGTCTAGGAACCAAGTCCCATACATCATTCCTTGTAAACTGATTTAGTTCTTCTTGCATGGCAATTATCCAGTCTGGATCTTCTAGAGCTTGATCAACAGAAGTTGGCTCGATCAAAGAAACAAGACCTAATTGACATTCTGCATTGTTCTTAAGGAATGCCCTTGTTCTGATGGGATCATCTTTCTTTCCAAGGATCACATCTTCTGAATGAGCTGAGGCAAGTCTAGGTGATCTTCTGATAGTTGGTTCTTCAGAAATCCTAAGATTCTCTAAAGATGCAGCAACTTGATCTTCCGATCCATTGCTTCTGAGACTGCCAGCTTCTGCAGCTTTGCTTCTTGATTCTTCAACTTCTGATATATCAATATCAAAATCTGCAAAATTCTCAAACTGCTTTGGTTTTTCAAGACCAAGCTTATCATCAAACCTGATATTGATTGATTCTTCTACAATCAATGTTTCAGTATTGTATACTCTGTAGCCTTTAGAGCGTTCAGAATATCCAAGAAGGAAACATTTTTGTGCTTTGGAATCAAACTTACCAAGATGATCTTTAGTATTCAGAATAAAACATACACATCCAAAAGTATGGAAATATGAAATGTTGGGCTTTCTGTTCTTCCACAATTCATAAGGAGTCTTATTTAGAATAGGTCTGATAGAGATTCTATTCTGAATATAGCATGCAGTGTTAATTGCTTCTGCTCAGAAATGCTTAGCCATATTGGTTTCATTGATCATGGTTCTGGCCATTTCTTGTAAAGTCCTATTCTTTCGCTCTACAACTCCATTTTGCTGTGGAGTTCTGGGGCAAGAGAAATCATGGGCAATACCATTTTCTTTGAAGAACTCCTCAAAGAATCTGTTCTCAAATTCGCCACCATGATCACTTCTGACCTTTATGATTTTACACTCTTTCTCAGATTGAATCTGAGTGCAGAATTCAAAGAACACTGAATGAGACTCATCCTTGTGTTTCAAGAACTTTACCCACGTCCAGCGGCTATAATCATCAACGATGACTAATCCATATTTCTTCCCTCTGACAGATGCTGTTTTGATTGGGCCAAACAGATCAATGTGTAAGAGTTCTAACGGCCTTGAGGAAGAAACAACATTCTTAGACTTGAATGCAGGTCTGGAGAACTTGCCCTTCTGACATGCTTCACAAAGAGCATCTGATTTGAATTTCAGATTGGGGAGTCCTCTGACCAGATTTAGTTTGTTAATCTGAGAAATCTTTCTCAAACTAGCATGTCCTAATCTTCTATGCCAGACCCATTGCTCTTCAGAAACAGACATAAGACAAGTCACCTTCTGATTCTTAAGATCCTGAAGATCTGTCTTATAAATGTTGTTCTTTCTCTTGCCTGTAAATAGGATTGAGCCATCCTTCTGACTTACAACCTTGCAAGACTTTTGATTAAAGATTATGTCATAACCATTGTCACTCAATTGACTTATGGACAATAAGTTATGAGCTAAACCATCTACTAGAAGAACATTAGAAATAGAAGGAGAGTTACCAGACTTTATAGATCCTGAGCCAATAATTTTGCCCTTCTGATCTCCTCCGAATTTCACTTCTCCAGCAGATTTAAGCACCAGGTCTTGGAACATAGACCTTCTTCCTGTCATGTGTCGCGAGCATCCAGAGTCCAGGTACCATGACATGTTGTGCTTTTCCTTCTTTGCAGCCAAGGATATCTGCAATAGGAATAATCTTTTCCTTAGGTACCCACATCCTCTTGGGTCCTTTCTTGTTAGTTCTCCTCAAGTTCTGATTGAACTTGGGTTTAGCAAAATATTTAGCAGGAGGAACACTATGATACTTCTTATTCTGAGTTCCATGATATTTCTTAGGTTGTGTCACATGCTTCTTGGTGTGTGTTGTGTGAAAACTTTGTGCATGTGATGTGTGCTTAATATCATGGGAGTGGCCAAATTTAAATTGGTTATACAGAGGCTTGTATGATATTTTCATATCATCCACAGATTCAAGCTTGTATGGGGTTTCACCCTCATAACCAATGCCAACTCTCTTGTTCCCAGACACAGCATATATCATAGAAGCTAGCTGACTTCTGCCAATACTTCTAGATAAGAACTTCCTGAAACTTAAATCATATTCTTTCAGAATATGATTCAGACTGGGAGTGGATTTTTCTGAATCAGAAGGAGATCCAACATTATTGGATAATTTTAAAACTTTTTCTTTTAATTCAGAATTTTCCAACTCAAGCTTCTTAGTTTCAAATTCAAATTGCTTTTTCAGCTTTTTGTATTTGATACTAAGATGAGCTTTTAATTCAAGAAGCTCTGTTAGACTGGAAACTAACTCTTCTCTAGATAGTTCAGAAAATACCTCTTCAGAATCTGATTCTGATGTAGATTCTGATCCATCATCTTCTGTCGCCATCAGCGCAAAGTTTGCCTGCTCTCCTTCAGAGTCTGATCCTGATCCTGATTCAGAATCATCCCATGTTGCCATAAGACCTTTCTTCTTATGAAACTTCTTCTTGGGATTCTCCTTCTGAAGTTTCGGACACTCATTCTTGTAATGTCCAGGCTCATTGCACTCATAGCAGACAGCCTTCTTCTTGTCAGATTTTTTGTCACCAGAAGATTCTCCTCGTTCAAATTTCTTTGAACTTCTGAAGCCTCTGAACTTCCTTTGCTTGCTCTTCCAGAGTTGGTTTACCCTTCTGGAGATCATGGACAGTTCATCTTCTTCTTCAGATTCTGATTCTTCAGGATCTTCTTCTCTAGCCTGAAAAGCGTTAGTGCATTTTTTAACATTAGATTTTAAAGCAATAGACTTACCTTTCTTCTGAGGTTCATTAGCGTCAAGTTCAATCTCATGACTCCTCAGGGCACTGATCAGCTCTTCCAAAGAAACTTCATTCAGATTCTTCGCAATCTTGAATGCAGTCACCATTGGGCCCCATCTTCTGGGCAAACTTCTGATGATCTTCTTTACATGATCAGCCTTGGTGTAGCCTTTGTCGAGAACTCTCAATCCAGCAGTCAGAGTTTGAAATCTTGAAAACATCTTTTCAATGTCTTCATCATCCTCCATCTTGAAGGCTTCATACTTCTGGATTAGTGCAAGAGCTTTGGTCTCCTTGACTTGAGCATTTCCTTCACGAGTCATCTTCAAGGACTCATATATGTCATGGGCCGTTTCCCTGTTAGATATCTTCTCATACTCAGCATGAGAGATAGCATTCAGCAAAACAGTCCTGCATTTGTGATGATTCTTGAAATCTTTCTTTTGATCATCATTCATTTCGCTTCTCGTGAGCCTTACACCAGTAGCTTTAACAGGATGTTTGTAACCATCCAACAGAAGATCCCATAGATCAGCATCCAGACCAAGAAAGTAACTTTCTAATTTATCTTTCCAATACTCAAAGTTTTCACCATCGAATATTGGTGGTCAGGTGTAACCATTGTTACCATTACCATTGTAGTATTGCTCAGCTGAGCCAGATGTAGATGTTTGAGTTTCACCAGCCATCTTTTACTGAAGCGTTTTTCTCTTCCTGAATCTTTTCTAAACACGGTTAAGTGCTTGCACCTTAGAACCGGCGCTCTGATGCCAATTGAAGGATAGAAAAACACTTAGAAAGGGGGGGGGGTTTGAATAAGTGTAGTCTTAAAAACTTGAACGATAAAAATAAATTGCACAGTTATTTTTATCCTGGTTCGTTGTTAACTAAACTACTCCAGTCCACCCCCGCGGAGTGATTTACCTCACCTGAGGATTTAATCCACTAATCATAACAGATTACAATGGTTTTCCACTTAGCCCACGACTAAGTCTTCTAGAGTATCCTGATCACAACCTGATCACTCTAGGAACAAATGCTTAGACACAAGCTAAGACTTTCTTAGAGTATCCTGACCACCACGTGATCACTCTAAATACAACTGCTTAGACACAAGCTAAGACTTCCTATAGTATTCTGATCAACACTTGATCACTCTAGTTACTTACAAATTAATGTAATCAATTCTAAGAGTATTACAAATGCTTCTGAAAAGCTATAATCACAACAGTGATATTTCTCTTAAAGTTTAAGCTTAATCTCACTAATATATTACAACAGCAATGTAGTGAGCTTTGATGAAGATGAAGTTTCTGAGCTTTTAATTGAACAGCGTTTCAGCAAGTTAATATTCACAGAATTTGGTTCAGAGTTGTTGTTCCTTGCTTCTCATCAGAACTTCATATTTATAGGCGCTTGAGAAGATGACCGTTGGGTGCATTTAATGCTTTGCGTATTCCGTACAACATTGCATTTAATGTTTCACGCTTTTGTCAACTACCTCGAGCCTTGTTCCCGTTGTGTCTACTGACGTTGCCTTTAATAGCTTCCAACGTTCCTTTTGTCAGTCAGCGTAGCCTGCCACCTGTACTTTCTTCTGATCTGATGTTTGTGAATAAAATATTTGAATATCATCAGAGTCAAACAGCTTGGTGCATAGCATCTTCTTGTCTTCTGACCTTGAAATGCTTCTGAGCGTGATACCATAAGAACTTCAGTGCTTCTGCTTCTGATCTCAAGTTCTTCTGATGCTTCCATAGACCCATGTTCTGATTCTGCCTTGACCATCTTCTGATGTCTTGCCAGGCCATGTTCTGATGTTGCATGCTGAACCTTCTGAGACAAAGCTTCTGAGCGCTGATTTGTGCATACTCTTTATATATTTCCTGAAATGGAAATTGCAATGTATTAGAGTACCACATTATCTCACACAAAATTCATATCCTTGTTATCATCAAAACTAAGAATATTGATCAGAACAAATCTTGTTCTAACATTATATTTCAATGTATCTTTTCCATGAAGTTACCATTTTCCAAACTTTGTAATCATCTATGGAGTCTTGCCATTCACAGACTACCATCATATCAATAAAGTTTGAGCCTTTATCCATTTACTTGCAATCTTATTTCTTTTTGCTTTATAAATTTCATTTATTCTTGATAGTAATTTTTGAAACAAAAAATAAATTAAAATTGAAACAAACTATTTTTTTTTGAAAATTATAAAAATGATTTATTTTGACTCATGAGTATACCAAAAGGAATTGAAATAATAACCTTTGCGGGTAGTCAGAAGGGTTAAAAGTTTGGTGTTCTCCCAGTAGATTTTGAAGCTTTGTAGATATAATTATCAGTTTATGATACAGTAAACTTTGGTTATGTTTCTCCTAGAGGTTTATTTGCCATGAACACTCTATTTCTCTAGAGGTTACGACTCTTTATTTCAAAGAATCTCATTTATGGTAGCGTGGATGTTTTTCGATGGTTGCCAAGATCATATTTTAATCCATGAATCCTATGAAGTTGATTATTTTTGCATTGTATTCATATTGATGAGAAGGTCATTTGGCTAAAAAAAATAGAAAACACACGGGCCAATTCCAAGAATCCTTGGTTCAAAGTTGTGTACTCATGGAGGTCAAGAACTTAGAAATTTTCTAAGTGTTGAAACAATTTTTTTCTCCAACTTTGAAGACTTGTATCCTTATGCTCAATCAACCAAATGCAACCTTTCCAAGCACATTGTAGATCTTGATCACTAAACTTTTTAAAGAGTCCAAGATTGCATTATAAAGGCCCTTACATTGTTTTCCCCATGATGTTGAAGATGGTACCTTGAGCCTGATGTCTCCTCTTACCATCAGATTTGATTTTGGATTATGCGACCTCTAATCACCAAATCGTTACACGTTTTCCCTCTAAACATGATTACCAAGTTAGTCTGAGCCAATTAGAGTGGCAAAACGCATGATTTGGTGGAGTTTTGCTAAGTTACAAGTCACATTTTCTTCATGATGCGGGTGCACACGAATTCCATCAATACTTGATCATTCCATTCACCTAATGCTTCCATCATATTCAGCTATAAATAAGGGAGATCTCCTCATCATTTTCTAAGCTTTAGAGAGCCAAAATCACTCTGCTACATTTCTTTCAAAGCTCACCCAAATCAGAAATCAAATTCACCTTTTCAAGCTTCCCAGTTCTAAATTTTTTATTCCATCTTCATCCCAGAACTCTATTGAAGCTAACCATACCATTTACAAGCCAAATTGTGCCCAGAATCGAGCTACCTAACTTCACATTCAGAGCTTCAAATTTGAGTTTTAACAAGTAGTAATTCGTGATCATTTTCACTCAAACTTGTTCCTATCTTGTTCACTTCTTCTCCCTGAAGTTGTAGCTTCTTCTAGTTTTGATTTTGGTTGGGTTTTAAGTATTTCATGTTGATTTTAACTTTTTCAATTTCTCTGATTTTTCTCAAATCGAGTAAGATGTAGTTTGAATAAATGTTTCGCGATGATGTGGTTGAGATCGTCAAGGAGAAATGAATACAATGATACCACTAGCACTTGATTTAATTACATTTTGATTGATATATGATTTCTACATAATTCCTCTTGAATTTATTGGCTAGAGGTTGTAGATTACGTACGTGTCATCCTCAACCCATAAAAATGAGCCACTTTAAATGTTTTGATTGGACTGACTTTATTTGGCTTGGTGTATGCGCTTTGACTTGGTTCCATGATGTTCCATCACCTCTAATCCATTGGATTTGCCAGCGTGTATTAGTGAACAAGATCCAACGCGCCATGTTTTTTGTGATTTATTTTGTTTTTCTTATTTTTGTTTTATTTTGATTCTACTTCAAAAATTCATAACTCATTCATTTTATTTTCAAACATTATGAAAAAATACAAAAAATGCTTTGAATTATTTCTGATTTTATGACTATTTTTCCAAATTTTTATCTTATAATTTGATATTTTTAATATTTTCTATCATTTTCTTTGAGTTTTAATTGGTTTTAAAATGATTTTGAGCATTATAAAATTCTGAAAAAAAAATTTAGAAATAGTCCTATGATGGTCCTTGACCTATGCTGATCTTTGGTTTGAATTTGTTTGATGTTTAGATATTTTTGCTTCTTATTTTCTATTTTAAAAATCTTTTGAAAATTGTTTAATATTTCTTTTTTTAATGTTTGATTTGATTTTCTCCCTCTATCTCTTTTCTTTTTTATTTGTGGGTGTAAGTTTTGAGGTATCCATTGTGTAGAGGTTATGATTTATCATTCTTCTGATGGATCATCAAGATGAAATACCATAAAGACAAAAGAATTCATGTGGACCTATGGTTTTAATTGCAATCCTTTCCCTCCCTCTTCATCTCAATCCCATTCTTGTTTTTTATTGTTTTTTTACATGTGTTGCAAGTTTTTGGAGAATGATCTTCTATATCATTTCTCTAACTTGTTCTTAAACACATAAATTGTTATTGACCAACCTCATTGTAGGGTAACTTCTACATAAGTTACTTGGAGATTGCTTAACATTGTGCTAAATTTGACCCATATCGGAAAATGATCATTCATGGCCTAAAACTATGTTTATAAGCCCAATGATGGTTGATTATTTGACAATTAGTTCAGGACCTTTGAAAACTTGTTGTGTAGAGGTTTTGATTTTATCAATCGACTGATGAGTTTTCCCTAACTTTGACCTAAGTTCATTATTCAGCCATTATTGATCATTAACTTTGAGAATCGATCTCCATCTACTAATTACTAACTTCTAACTTTATTTTATGCTTCTTTTAATATTTTGTGCTTTATTTTATTATGGGCTTAAATAGTCTTTTGGCCCCTGTAAGTTGGCATGTTTTTGCTTTTCATCCCTGTATCTTATTTTTTTTTGGAAATGATCCTTAAATGTTAAAATTCTTTTGGTTTTAGTCCCTAAGATCAAAATTCGAAGGAAAATTCGAAGGAAAATCCGCAGGAAACCTGCAGATTTTCCTGCGGATTTTAACTTTAGGGACTAAAACCAAAAGGATTTTAACATTCAAGGATCATTTCCAAGAAAAATAAGATACAGGGACGAAAAACAAAAACACGCCAACTTACAGGGACCAAAAGACTGTTTAAGCCTTTTATTATGCCTCATTCATCATCATGTTTATGTTTATGCCTATTTTCCCTTTGTCCACTTGGGCATATGTTTATGCTTATGTACTTTTTTTCCTTAGTCCATTTCGACTCTTATTTTATTCTTAAAAACATTAATAATAAACTTGAATCATAAAAAACTTAATGTGGACTTGAATTTTGGTTACTATACCCTAAGCTTGGAGGATGGATGATTGGACTGAGAAATTGTGGGAGTGTAATGACTGGTAAGACCTCTAGCACACACAAAAGTGTACTGGTTCATAGAGCTTGCTCCACCAATTAAATTGTGTGTTAAGTCTTATTAGTCTAGGCTCTGGTTCATAGCCCACAAGGCATCAGACTCAAAAATTACATTCTCGGAAGTTGTCCAGGAAATTTCCTCCCTTCTTAAACCCTTTCTTTGGACCTTTAAAATGTGGGGGATTGTTTGAAAATTAGTATATTTCAAAGTCCATCCTCCACCAGTGGAAGTTAGTGCAAAATCAGACCAAAACACTACTGCAGCCTTTTTAAGAACAACTTCTCCAAATGGAAGTTCAGTGTGAAATCAGTACGATTTCTTGTGCTGCCGCCCAAGTTATTAAACCATACATCGTCCAATTTAACTAAATCAGTATGGTTTGTTGTGTTGTCGCCCATGTTATTAAACTTTGCCGCTCATCATTTATTTCCTTCCTCTACCTTGTTATTTACTAATTTTGTCCTATAAATAGTTGACTTATTTCTCATACCTTGTTATTTACTAATTTTGTCCTACAAATAGTTGACTTATTTCTCATGAAATAATATACCATAAAAGTATTTTCTTCTTCTCCCTTCTTTGTTTTTGGGCAATATATATTTGAGATTCTCGCTAGTTCTTGAGTTTCTGGTTACTGCAACCAGAATGTATTGTTTAATCCTAGAGAGTGTTTAGGATAATACATGAATAAAACTCTCAAGGACAATGAATCTAATTCACGACTCAACTCGATTACTTTCCATAATTTATTTTATGATTTCGTTAAAGTTGAATTTATTGTTGTTTTTGCTCTCTAAATCCAACATCGTGTCCCTGCACGGATTCGCTGGATCATGTGATGTGTGAGTGTGTCTTTGATCTTAGATTTTCTTAATTATTTTAGTTGTTTTTTATTTTAATTGGATAAGGCTCTATATCCCTCCATTCATTTGTACGATTTCATTTTTCTCTATTCAGAGTGAGATATATCCTTCTGCAAAGATTTTTTCATACTCATCCCAAACAAAGACAACGAATTGAGTATTAAGTCTTAACCGACAACAAATCTTGAATATTAAATTATGAATCATTGAGTCTTACTTTACTAATTACTTGGTTTATATGGGTCCAATATCTTCTTTCTTGCGGATGTTAAGAGTTTCATGTCACAACTACTCCTCTGATCATCTTTGTACACCGAGCGTTGCATATGCAGGCTTATGATTTGTTACTTCAATCGTGGGGTTATATATTTATTTGATACTGGCACACATCGAGCATATTCTCATAAAGGTAGACACGAATTAATCGTAAAATAATAGTCTTTTTCAAAAAGACTATGATACCAAACTTTTGTAACCAACTAAAGGGGATGAGTTTAGGCAAATAGGTTAATCATCTAAAATATGACGAAGTAAAGTTAAAATCTTACGCATTTAGTGTCGGAAAAAATATCATTGACCTATCTATTTGGTTTTAGTAAAAAAATGGAAATATTAAACTATTAAAAAAATTAGGCCATATCTTTCACTGAAATAGCACCTACTTAGACTATATATGTTTTGGCAGCTTAAAGAATCCAAGCCAAAAAGTTGGAGAGTAATTGCTACAAAGAAAATGCTAATTTGTACACACATGTTAAAAAAAATGTAAAAATATTCTATTGTGCATTTAATTTTTTTAAAAGTTAAAATTTTAAATTAAATTGCGTCCGTAAAACACTTTTAAATCGGTCTCTGACACCATAAATATATGTTAAGAAGATCTTTAACTCTATTAAAATGTCAAGTTGATTCCTATATAACTTTTACATTTTTCAGTTTTCTATGTGCAAGTAACAACTTTTTACATTACTTTTCATATTTAATATTTAATAGTTAGTTAGGATTAGTTGTGGAAGTTAATTAGTTTGTGTACTAACTTCCTCTTATCTTTCTATATAGAGGATTATCTTTGTATAATCTTTCATGTAATTCTCATTCATTCATCAATAGAAATGGGTTTCTTAACTTTTAACCTATTCCATTTTCATGGTATCACGAGCAATTTCCATGTTTTCTCTTCACTTGATTCCTTTCTTCTTCTTTCTTGATCACCTTTTCCATGGCGCTTGTTAATTAAGGTGATTTCTCAACCAATTACTTCAATCCTTATTACCTTGATCCTAATAAAAGTCTACCCCTCAATTACTCTTATTTGGCCCTCCATTAAACAACAAAAATTATCATTTTGGATCCATTCAATGCACATTGCCTCAATCTCCAAGAACAAGGAGAAGTTTGTAGATGGAATCCTTCTAAAGCTCAACGTTTCAAATCCTCTATATGCACCTTGGATATAATGCAACACCATAGTTCTTGCATGAATTCAACATTCACTCAGTGAATCCATTTCCATATTAGTTCGTTGGATTGAATCTGCAACTAGAGTTTGGTTAAATCTCAAGACACATTTTTCTCAAAGTCACACTGTTTGAATTTCAAAAATTCAAGAAGAGTTTTACAAGCTTCTTCAAGGAAATTTGGATGTCTCTAATTACTTCACCAAGATGAAGGTTCTTTGGGATTATTTAGAGAATTATCGCTCAATTCCTCATTGTAAATGCTCCATCCAATGCAGTTGCAATGCTATTTCTTTTTTACAAGTGTATCGTGACCAAGATTATTTTATACACTTCCTTAAGGGTGTTAAGGAGAAGTTTAGCACCACCAAATCTCAGATAATACTCATGAATCCCTTGCCAGGTATTGACATTGTATTCTCATTGGTTATTCAACAAGAAACAAAACTTTTCATTCCTCTTCTCGACCCTTCTCCACTAGATACTTACGAACCTTCTCCATCCCCTACAACCTTATTGGCTAATGCTTCTCAAGCTAAGTACAACCCTCCCAACGAATGGAAATGGACAAGTCCACCTAAAGGCACCAATAGAGACTGCACTCATTATGGTAGAACAAACCACACAACTGACATTTGTTTTGTGAAGCATGACTACCCTTCAGGTTTCAAGACAAAAGGAAATCCTTCTCAAGCAACTGATCACTATGATTCTAAAGCCAATCCTGACACATCTGGTAAAGGTTCTTCAAGTTCCAAGTCTTTTGATTCACTCAAGAGCAATATCAAAGTATCATTCACTTGTTACAACAATCATATACCAATCTCAGCTCCAAAGTTAATGTTGTTTCTAGCTCTCCTTTTTCCTTAACATCCAAGTCATCTTGTCATGATGTTAAGAACTCTATACTATGGATCTTATAAACTGGTGTCACTAATCATATTACCTTTACTCTTACCTCCTTTATTTTCTATCATACTAGCCAACCTGTTTCAATTTCCTTACCTAATGGAATGACTATTTTTACTCATATATTTGGTTCTATCATACTCTCCCCAACCCTTACCCTACATAATATTTTATACATTCCTTCTTTTCATGTCAATCTCATTTTCATTACTAAACTTGCATTGTCCAACAATTATTGTGTTCAATTTACTTCTGATGCTTGCCATATTTTGCAGACTTCTACCATGGTAATGATTGGTATAGATAAAATGCACAAATGATTATATGTGGTTTATTATGAAAATATTAGGTCTGGCCACTTTGTATGTAGTTTTTTTTCCAATGCCAATTCTACTATATGGCACTATAAGATAGGTAACACTTCTCATATTGGCTCTCATGCCATTTCAAAAAATATATATCCTTTTGTATCTAATAAAAAAAATTATCCACCTTGGGATTCTTTCCATTTTGTGAAAAAAAAAAGTTACATTTTCCTTTAAGTAATTATATTTCTTCTGCACCATTTGAATTATTACATGATGATCTTAAGGGTCCTTTCTCAACTGTATCTCTTTTAGGCTACAAATATTTCCTTACACTAGTTGATGGTTTTAACTCGTATACTTGGATCATTTTTCTAAAAAATAAGGATGAAACTAGAACACACTCTCATCTACTTTGCCGCCTACCTGAAAAACTAGTTCCACACTACTTTAAATTATTATAGAATTGATAATGGTTCCCCTTGCAAGGGCAGTGAGACTCAGGAGGCCTTAATAGATTTATAACACGACATGGAGGTGAGGGATTTCCCATGATGGCGAAAATCCCTCTACGATGTTGTTTTGAGGTTATCTAGGAGACCTACTCACGTGATGTGAGAGGCACTGCAGATGACCGATGATGCTTGGTAGTAAGTATATAATTTGAAATTTTGTTCTTCGCAAGACAGATATTGGATATGATGTCTAAGACAATGTGTTCAACATCTTATACCATATTTCACATATAATATAAAATAAATCTTCTACCATATTCCAACTTCTCAAGTAAAAGATTTAGAATAAATCTCTTTCCAAAACTGAATCACACTTTAAATCATTTTTTATAGAGATAAGTGTAAATCCAAATTAAATATTTTCATGGAATGAATCTTCAATCAATATCTTTTCATATCCAATATCAGCAAAATCTTGAATAAACTAAATCTGAAACAAATTTACCTTCAAGATATATTTAAATAAATCTTTTCTTCAATACAAATCCAATCAAATCAAATCTTCTTATTTAAACCAAATACAAATCTTTTTATTTAAACCATATTATATTAAATCTTCTTCAAACTGACTTGGATTAACAACCATCATAGAAATAAACACAATCACTCTGAGATTTACTCGCTCAGATTTACTCACAAAATCTAGCAAACTGACTGAGGTCATATGTTCAATCTCATGCTGGAACATCTTGTCCCACATGATGCATCTTCACAAAAATACATCTTGTACTTCCCATGTTGTTTTACCTAATGAAGCCAATCAAAAGGAACAACAATCTCCCCTTTGAAAATTTTTGGCTTAAACAACTAATATAATTCTTACAAGATGTACATGATTAAATCTTCAAAATCACAAATAACAAATTGAGAACACAAGTAACACACCACAATAGAACATACACAGCAGTAGAAGTAAAACACATATCAGAGATCTTGCAAGGTGATTGCTACACATTACTACACATAGAGCAAAAAAAAGCTCAGACCAACTCATCTACATAGATCATATGGACACAATCACTCCCTCTTTTTTACATAATTTGGAAAATGTATCGATAGACATTCAAAGCGATACTTCTAGATATTCCATCAAACAAATTAGAGATAATTTTAAAAGATTAGTGTTATTTGAAACATTCAAAATTCAACACCGTATTATAATACCATATAAAAAT